>NC_133655.1:41968226-42279732 GCF_009905375.1 Apium graveolens
CTTGGTTAGCATCAGTAAAAGCAAGGTAATTGGTTCCTTTTAATGGAATAGAAGCTCTTGCAACATTGAGTGCCATTGTTAATTGATGAGAATGAATGGGTAAGAATTTTTTTTAAGAAAAGAGTAAAACTGAGAGAGAAATTGGTTTTTACTTGAAAGGCTAGGTCACTTGAGATCTTGAAAATTGTAAGTATGTATATGTATCGAGATGTTTGGGTATTTATAGTAAAAGCAAATGACTTGTCGAGAACTCAAAAATAGACGTTTGGAATTAGTCTATCGAGAAGTCATTCTAAGAAATGAAAAACATATCGAGAAGTCATTTTAAATTACTCTTATAGAGAACTAAAAAATTACTTATCGATATGTTAAATAAATACCCAGTTTGTCCAGAAATGGACTGAATTAATTCCAACTTTTATTTGAATAAATTCAAAATAAAATTAGAATAAATTTTCCAAAAGTATTTTACCAAAATAATTTATTAAATTAAATTATTTCAGTTCTGAGTTATTGATAAGTCTAAAAATTGTACTTGTAGAGAACTCTGTGAAATAACACTACTAGAGAATACTACAAGGACTTATCGATAAGTCTTATTTAAGCTTATCCAGAAGTCACTAGAGAATTCAGTAAATTGACTTATCGAGAACTCACTCAAGGAATCTTAAAATGACTTGTCGAGAAGTCATTTAGACTTATCGAGAACTCAGTCCTCTATATACCTTTGGATCATTGTAATTTTGCCTTGTGTTAATTTTACATATTAAAGATGTATATTAACAACTGAGCAGTTTACTTAGAATTTGAAAAATTCCAAGTTAAATTGAATTGAAAAATAAATATGCAGAGATTTCTGAAATATTAATAATTCATATTTTAGTTAATTTCCAATTAAATCAAATTAATTTTAATTTACCAGAAATTAATCTGCTGCAAAACATTAGCTGAGTTCTTGCCTTAGGATGAAGAATTAAGCATTCCAATTTCACCTACAAGTCTTGTGAAAGTTGCTTCATCCAAAGGTTTAGTAAAAATGTCAACTAATTGTTTTTCTGTTGGAACAAAAATGAGCTCAATGGTACCATTTGTAGCATGTTCTCTAGTAAAATGGTACCTTACATCAATGTGCTTTGTTCTAGAATGATTAACTGGATTAGCCACTATAGATATAGCACTAGTATTGTCACACATGATAGGAATTTTGTGTAACACTAGGCCATAATCCATTAGCTGATTTCTAATCCAAAGCACTTGAACACAACTAGTACTCTTGCTATACCAGGATACAAGTCTTTGTCCAAGAAATTGACAGCTTCCACTAGTACTCTTTCTGTCAACCCTTCATCTAGCAAAATCTGCATCTATGTAACCAACAGCTTCAAAACCAGTTCCCTTAGGATATCATAATCCCAAGTTTGGAGTCCCCTTTAAGTATCTGAAAATCCTCTTTACAGCCATCAAATGTGATTCTTTTGGATTGGCTTAAAATCTTGCACTTAGACATGTAGCAAACATGATGTCTAGTCTACTTGCAGTTAAGTAAAGCAATGATCCAATCATTCCTCTATAGCTTGAAATATCTACACTCTTGCCTTTTCTATCTTCATCCAATTTTGTGGCTGTAGATATAGGTGTAGAAGCAGGTGAACAATCAAGCATACCAAACTTTTTCAATAAGTCCTTGACATACTTAGTTTGGCTGATTAAGATCCCATCACTTCTTTGACTGACTTGTAGTCCAAGAAAGTACCTTAATTCCCCCATCATACTCATTTCATATTCACTCTGCATAAGCTTAGAAAATCTTTGACAAAGCTTTTCATTTGTAAAACCAAAAATGATATCATCCACATATATCTGAACTAGGATCATATCTTCACCATGTTTCTTGTAGAAGAGAGTCTTATCTATAGTGCCTCTAGTAAAACCATATTTCAGTAGGAATTCTGACAATGTATCATACCATACTCTAGGTGTCTGCTTTAGTCCATATAGAGCCTTGAGTAGTGTGTACATAAAATTTGGAAATTCTAGATCTTCAAAGCCAGGTGGCTGTTGCACATAAACTTCTTCTTCTAACTCACTATTTAGGAAGGTACTCTTTACATCCATTTGATATACTTTAAAATTTGAATGTGTAGCAAATGCTAGAAAAATTCTTATTGCTTCAAGTCTTGCAACTGGAGCAAAAGTTTCATCATAATCAATTCCTTCTTCTTGTGAGTAGCATTTTGCAACCAACCTTGCCTTGTTTCTGGTAACTATACCATTTTTATCCATCTTGTTCCTGAACACCCATTTTGTTCTAATTATACTTCTATTCTTTGGTGCAGGAACCGATTCCCAAACTTTTTTTCTTTCAAACTAATTCAGCTCTTCCTGCATGGAAGATATCCAATCAGGATTCAGTAGAGCTTCATCAACTTTCTTAGGCTCTACTTGAGATATAAAACATGCATGTAGGCACTCATTAGCAGTTGCACTTCTAGTCCTCACACCAGTAGTAGGATCACCAATAATTGTTTCTCTAGTGTGGCTTCTATCTCACTTCCTTGTATGAGTTTGTTGACTTGTGCCTTCATCATTCTCTTCATTATTGGTATGACTGCTAGATCCTTCTTCTCTTTCTCCCCCTTAGTTTGTGCTTTCAAATTCAAGTGTTTGAGATGAGCTTCTATTCAATTGATTTTCTTGTTCAGTAATCTCTTCATTCAACATTTGTTGTACATTGACTTCATCTTCACCATCAGAATCACTATCAAGGTTGAGGTTTTCAAATACAAGGGCTTCAGCTTCACTTTCATCAAGGCATTCCAAGCCTGGACACTTGTCATCATCAAAAGTCACATATATGCTCTCCATAATCTTCTTTTGATTTATCACATAGACCTTGTAGGCAGTTCTCTCCAATGAATATCCCAGAAAAATTGCTTTAAAAACTTTTGAGTCAAATTTTCCCACATATTCAGAGTTGTCTTTCAAAATGTAACACTTGCTTCCAAACACATGAAGATGCTTTACAGTAGGCTTTCTCTTAGACATGATTGAGTAAGGTGATTTTCCATGTGCTTTGTTAATGAGATATCTGTTTTGAGTGTAACATGCAGTGTTAACAGCTTCTTCCCAGAAACTTGTTGGCAACTTGGCATCTTGCAGCATTGTCCTAGCAGCTTCAACTAATGTTATGTTCTTGTTTTCAACTACTCCATTTTGTTGAGGTGTTCTGGCAGCTGAGAATTCTTCAACAATGCCCTTACTTTTGCAAAATTCACTCAATGTTGCATTTCCGAATTATGTTCCATTATCACTTCTCAATCTTTTTACACAATTGTGATCTTCAGCCTATTTTTCTATCTTCTTGATGTGCTCAATTATGATGTGTATAGTTTCATCCTTAGAGTGCATGAACTCTACCCAAGTGTATCTTGAGAAATCATCCACCATCATAAGTGCATATTTGTTCCTTGAAATTGATAAGACATTTACTGGACCAAACAAGTCCATGTGAATAAGTTGCAATGGTGCACTTATAGAATTCACAGTTTTTGACTTGTGACTAGATCTTTTCATTTTTCCTTTCTGACAAGCTTCACAAACTTCAACTTGAGCAAACTCCAGTTTTGGCATGTCTCTCACTAACTCCTTTTTGACCAAGATGTTAATTGTCTTGCAATTCAAGTTAGACAACTTCTTATGCCATAGCTTGCTTTGTTCTTCTGATGCCTTATTATAGAAGCAACAAATTTCATCCTTATTTGCAGAGTCCAAGTCTGCAACAAACAAGCTTCCTTTCCTTGCTCCTTTTAGAGCAACTTCACCAGTTTTCTTGCTGATAAAAGTGTATTCTTCTTTGTTGAATAAAACTTCAAAACCTTTGTCTGCAAATTGGCTAACACTGAGAAGATTCACAGTGCTACATCATCAATGATAATATTTTCAGAAACAATCTTGCCATATCCTATTGTGAATCCTTTGTTGTTGTCTCTAAAGGTCACCAAAGGGCCAGCCTTCTCTTCAAACTGTGATAGCAGGGCCATATCACCTGTCATATGCCTGGAACATCCACTGTCTATGATCCAGATGACTTTCCTCACTTCGCCATGTACACAATGAGTTTTAAGTATGTTTAGAAACCCAAGCGGTGTTGGGTACTTTCTTCTTGTTAACTGATTTAGCAGAAGTAGAATGAGTAGTTTCAGATAAAATAGAATTCATTGACAGCTGTGTATTTTCCCATTCTGTTGTAGACCCAATTTGTGTTTTTTTGAGGTCTACTCTTAGTTTGTGGCAACTCTTCATCACCTTCAAGTTGTAAGGGATGCAGTCAAACTTGTCACAGAAGGAGTAGGGATCATTTATATCTGCTTCATTGTATTTGCAGGCTCCTTCAGTTGGCTTGCTAACTGCCTTTTTACAAAGGTGAGTTAGATGATTCACATAACCACATTTTTCACATTTCTTTCTTTGAACATCTGCAACATAAGAAAAATTGTTGCTTTTGTTTATCCCAACTTTCCCATTTCTATTTTTCTTTTTCTTTCTTGCATCTTCAGTCTTGGTTTCTTTAACAGGTGTCTTAGGACTTTGTTTATCCATGAGCTTCTCTTCAGTATTGGAAGATTTAGTTGATTCTGCAGTTTTCTTCTCTTTGTCTTCATCAGAAATTTCTTGCTTGATAATCAACTCTTCCTCGCTGAAGTTAACTTCACATGCCTTGAACATAGGTGACACAACCTTTTTCAACATAGCTGGAACATTTTCATTAACTGTTGCTTTTCCTTTGTCACCTATCTCTTTCTTCTTGCTGTTCAAGGCATCAAAGTCAAGACCAATAGCAATGTTTGCACATGGTTTAATTTTCTCATGGTATTGTCCAACTAACTCAGATGGATTACTGAAGGACTTCAACTTCACCTCATTATTTTCAAGCTTCTCCCTTAGCACTGCTTCCATTTCATTTGCACACTTCAGCTTGTTCTTTAGATAAGCATTTTCTTGTTTTACAGCTTCAAGCTCCACCAACAATAATTCAGTTTCTTGTTTCTCATTTTCAAGCTTCTCATTTATCTTTGTCGGTCTGCTAACTTCTTCATTAGCAGCAACCATGCTTGTGTGAATATGAAACATTTATGTGCTCATCTTTTCTACAGTTTCCTTATATTGACTCACATTTAAATCAATGGTGGTAAGAGTTGGTACCTGTGATTTAGATGAGGATGATTCTCCTTGCTCCAAGGCCATGAGTGCATAATTTCCAAATTCTTCATCTTCATCATTTTAAGAATCATCCCAACTTTTTCCCTCTGCAATATAAGCTTTGTTTTGTTGTTTCTTTAGAAGAGCTTCATACTTTGCTTCCAGTTTAAGATAAGCTTTATCCTTCTTTGCTTTCTTGGGTTTTCTGCATTCTATAGCAAAATGGCCTAGTTCATCATAGTTGAAACACCTTATCTTTGATCTGTCAATAGATCCTTGTAACCATTTTTGCTATCAAATGTGTACTTCCCTTTTCATTTCCAGCTGTTGTCTTTGTTGAAAGACTGTCCTTTACCCTTGAAGATTCTTGGCTTCTTTACTCTAATGTTAGAGAACTTTCTTTCCAGATAGGCCATTGACTGATCAAGCTCATCAAGTTCATCCAAGGTATATAACTCATCTTCTTCCAATTCCAGAATGACTTGTTCTTGTGAATCATTGTTTCTTTGTTCACTTCCTGAGGCAACTAAAGTCTGGGATCTTGGCTCATCATTAGAGGTATGGCTTTCTTTGACAATTATAGCACTTGAACCATCTACAACATGCCCTTGACCATCTCTTAATGATTTCCTTTGAATAATCTCTAATTCATATGTTTTTAAGATTCCATATAGAACTTCCAATGTTATTCTGCTCAAGTCTCTCCCTTCTCTGATTGCTGAAATTTTCTGTTCCAAATGATCAGGGAGTGTAAGCAGGTTCACTTCTTCAGCTTCATAGTATTTGTCATGCAGCTGCAAGCCATTTATCAGCTTGTTAAAACTTTCAAACACATCAGTGATACTTTCTTTTGGCTTATCCATGAAACCCTCATACTGTGAAATCATTATCCTTCTTTGATTAGATCTAACTTCCTCAGTTCTTTCACAGAGTATTTTAATATTTTCCCAGATCTTCCTAGCAATATCACAGTTGACAATGTTGTTGTACATTACATTTTCAAGTGACTTTATTAGGATTAATTGTAAGAGATTACTGAACAAGAAAATTATGGTAATGGAAGCTCATCTCATACATCTGAATTTGATAGCACAAAATCAGGGGGAGAAAGATAAGAAGGATCTACAAGTCATACCAATGATGAAGAACATGATGAAGGCACAAGTCAATAAACTCACACAAGGAAGTGGGATAGAAGTCACACTAGAGAAACAATTATTGGTGATCCAACTGTTGGTGTGAGAACTAGAAATGTAACTGCTAATGAGTGCCTACATGCATGCTTTATGTCTCAAGTAGAGCCTAAGAAAATTGAAGAAGCTCTAATGGATCCTGATTGAATATCTGCTATGCAAGAAGAGCTGAATCAATTTAAAAGAAACAAAGTTTGGGAGTTAGTTCCTGCACTAAAGAACAGAAGTGTAATTTGAACAAAATGGGTGTTCAGGAACAAGATGGATGAAAATGGCATAGTTACCAAAAATAAGGCAAGGCTGGTTGCAAAAGGCTACTCACAGGAAGAAGGAATTGATTATGATGAAACTTTTTCTCCAATTGCAAGAATTGAGGCAATAAGTATTTTTCTAGCATTTGCTGCACATTCAAATTTCAAAGTGTATCAAATGAATGTCAAGAGTGCCTTCCTAAATGGTGACCTAGAAGAAGAAGTTTATATGCAATAGCCACCTGGCTTTGAAGATCCAAAATTTCCAGATTTTATGTACAAGTTACTCAAGGCTCTATATGGACTAAAGCAGGCACCTAGAACTTGGTATGATACATTGTCAGAATTCTTACTTAAACATGGTTTTACTAAAGGCACCATAGACAAGACTCTCTTCTACAAGAAGCATGGTGAGGATATGATCCTGGTTCAAATTTATGTGGATGATATTATCTTTGGTTCTATAAATGAAAAGCTTTGTCAAAGATTCTACGGGCTTATGTAGAGTGAATATGAAATGAGTATGCTGGGGTAATTAAGTTACTTTCTTGGACTTCAAGTCAGTCAAAGAAGTGATGGGATCTTCATCAACCAAACTAGTATATCAAAGATTTATTGAGAAAGTTTGGTATGGTTGATTGTTCACATGCATCTACACCTATGTCTACAGCAACAAAGTTGGATGAAGATAAAAAGGGCAAAAGTGTAGATATTTCAAGCTATAGAGGGATGATTGGATCATTGCTTTACTTAACTGCAAGTAGACCAGACATCATATTTGCTACATGTTTGTGTGCAAGATTTCAAGCTAATCCAAAAGAATCACATCTGATGGCTGTAAAGAGGATTTTCAGATACTTGAAGGGGACTCCTAACCTGGGATTATGGTATCCTAAGGGAACTGGTTTTGAAGCTATTGGCTACATATATGCAGATTTTATTGGATGGAGGGTTGACAGAAAGAGTACTAGTGGAAGCTGTCAGTTTCTTGGACAAAGACTTGTATCCTAGTATAGAAAGAAACAACAATTTGTGTCAACTTCCACAATTGAAGCAGAATACATAGCTGCTGGAAGTTGCTGTGCTCAAGTGCTTTGGATTAGAAATCAGCTAATGGACTATGGCCTAGTGTTACACAAAATTCCAATTATGTGTGATAATACTAGTGCTATATCAATAGTGGCTAATCCAGTTAACCATTCTAGAAAAAGCACATTGATGTAAGGTACCATTTTATTAAAGAACATGCTACAAATGGTACCATTGAGCTCATTTTTGTTCCAATAGGAAAATATTTAGCTGGCATTTTTACTAAACCTTTGGATGAAGCAACTTTCACTAGACTTGTAGGTGACATTGGAATGCTTAATTCTTTATCCTAAGGCAAGAACTCAGCTAATATTTTACAGCAGATTAATTTCTAGTGAATCAAAATTAATTTGATTTAATTGGAAATTAACTGAAATGTGAATTATAAATATTTCAGAAATCTCTGCATATTTATCTTTTAAAAACAAAAATTCAACTTGGAATTTTTCAAATTTTAAGTAAACTGTCTAAATGTTAATTTACATCTTCAATATGTAAAATTAACACAAGGCAGAATCATATTGATCAAAAGTATATAGAGAACTGAGTTCTCGATAAGTCTAAGTGACTTATCGATAAGTCATTTTAAGACTTCTCGAGTGAGTTCTCGATAAGTCAATTTACTGACTTCTTGATAAACTTTATTATGACTTATCGATAAGTCATTATAGAGTTCTCTATAAGTGTAAACTTACAGAGTTTTTTACAAATATCTTTCTAGACTTACAAGATAATTCAGAACTAAAATAATTTAATTTAATAAATTATTTTGGTAAAAATACTTTTGGAAAATATATTCTGATTTTATTGTGAATTTATTCAAATAAAAAAATTGGAAACAATTCAGTCCATTTTGGACAAACTGGGTATTTATTTGACATCTTGATAAGTTTATTTTTAGTTCTCTACAAGAATAAATAAAATGACTTATCGACATGTATTTCACTTCTTAAAATGACTTCTCGATAGACTAATTCCAAACATCTATTTTTGAGTTCTCGACAAGTCATTTACTTTTATTATAAATACCCAGACATCTCGATACATATATATACTTACACCTTCGAGAACTCAAGTGACCTAGCTTTTCAATCCAAAACCGATTTCTCTCTCGTTTCAACTTCTTTCTCACTAATTTTTCTTACCCATTCACTCTCACTAAACATCAATGGCACTCAATATTGTTAGAGCTATTATCCCAGAGAAAAGAACAAATTACCTAGCTTTTACTGATGTTAACCAAGCCCTTGATAGTTTCAAGGGGTTTGTGAAATTCTTATCTGAATCTTACATTGCAGGAGCTTTAACTGCTAACCCAGTCCTGTACTTGGATGTTCTGCATGAGTTTTCGACAAAAGTTGTGGTAAGGACTGTTATGAATGACAATTTTGTATCTTTGGTAGTACTTGCACACTTGGAGGCCAACAGATAGAATTCAATGAACAAGATGTGAACATAGATTTGGTTCTACCAACTGTAAACTTAGTGGAGGTGCCAATCCAGGATGAGATGATTGAGTTCATGGATTTCATCAACTATGATGGAAGAATCAACTTGTCAAGCTTGAACATAACAAACTTAAGGAAGGAATGGTCCTTTATATTTGATTCTGTAGTGAGGGCCTTCATATGCAGGAAGACGGGGTATGACAATATTTTAAGTGTGGTGCAGAAGCCGGTGTACTCAATAGCCCACAACAGACACCTGAATGTTGGTCTATTGATCCTGAAAGAACTTGCAACCAGGCTGACAATGCCCCAATCTGCTAGAGGTGAGGAAATATTTTTTCCTAGATTCATAATATCTACTTTAAATCATAAAGTAACAGACATACATTTGTTGAATGGTATAGATAACACTAAAATAGGCAATTGTAAGAAGGTGTCCAAAATAATATTTGGTTCACTTATGTGGCACCCTCCAAACCCGGGTCAGAAGTTTGGGGTCCACAACACATACACAATATATAAACCTGTATATGAAATATTATTTGCAATGACCCTACTTTACATAACCACCGACCGCAACAGGTTAAATATAAAACAAGCCACAAACTTAACATTTATTATAACGTACTAAATCCAACTAAGTCACAATGACAATAATTGAGTTTAATCAGTGATCAAACGAAATGGTTCAGAGGAATCAAATTTATTGCTAAATAATCATTAGAATTGGATATTCAATTTAAGTTTTAAAAACAAGGTTAGGCTGCTGATCAGTCACGCACTAACCCCGAGCAAAGCACACATCACTGCTCTAATTACTGGATCCAAGGCACAGATTGGCCTAACTTGACCATTGATATGGTCTGACCACGAATCTGGTCCCTATATATAAAAAAAACTATCCAATTCTAAAGCAGTTCAATATGATAAATAATATGATTTAATAAAATAAGAACGTAATCAACGGTGATGAAACATTTGTATAAAGGCATGATGCATTTCATGAGTATCACAAGGGGGTATCGAAGTATGTATAAGAAATGGCCTTCAGCCTGTAGGAGAATCGGGTATTAGATGAACAATGGTTTACAAGGTTTAGTTCTTTAATGTCCCAAGGTATGGTTGAGTATAAAAGTTTCTGAATATTCAAACAATTCTATTCTAGTGTTTGGTGGTTGTATATTTGGAGAGTAGTGTCATATTTGTGTGGTTTAGTATCTAGAAATCAAGAAGAAATGGTTCACAAAGAATAAGGCTTACGGCTCAAAGATCAAATGATGTGGCTCAGGTTCAAGGCTGAAGGATTCAATTTATTTACAATATAAAACAGAGCTATTTTGAACACTTAACAATATATTACGAGAAAGTTTAGAAATATCTGCATTATATCTCGAAAAAGGTTTAGAAGTACTTGCCTTATCACAATCGATTCCAATTTCACTTGTACTCCTCAAATGACTCTATTCAACAACCACTCGTCTACTTTTCCTATGCCTCGATTCTATCTTCCGATCACTTGCTGTATTTTCTACATGTCGATTCCATTTCCTGATCACCTGCTTCCCTTTCCTACGCCTTGCTTACTCTGCTAGGCATCATAAGTATCTATCAATATTCAACTCATACGATTTTATTCGACATACACTTCTATCTACCTTTCGTTTTACCCAAATCCAATTAACGGATTGAAAGTTACGCTATAAACAAGTAAACACCGAACATATAGACCGATAGTCAACCAACAAGTCACATATAGCACATAACACGTCAAATAATCAATGACATGTCATTTATAAAGAAGTCTCGGGTTATAAACAGGCTTTCGGGTATTCAAAATGATTTTTAAAACATTTTTCGGAATTAAAACGGGTCGTTTGATCAATTTCAAAGTATTAAACAGGGTTTGGTTAGCCAAATCGGGGTTCAAAACAATTTTATAATAATTATCGAGCCTTGAAACCAATTTAAAATAATATTTTAAAGCTCGAAACTATTTTCTGGAATTTTTAAATCATTTTTAAATAATTAAATCTAATTAAATAATTAATTAAAATCAATTAATAATTAATTAAATCAATTAATCAAATAATTTTCGAATTAATTGACCAATTAATCAATTAATTATTAACTAAAATTAATTAACTAATTAATTTAGATTTATTTTTTAATTAAAAAATAATTTTTGGAATTAAAATAAATGATTTTTAAAATTTTAAAATAATTAAAACTATTTTCAAAAAATCATTTTATAAAAAGAAATCTTGTTTTTGAAAATATTTAAAACAAAAATCCTAATTCTAAATGTTTTATAAACAGAAATCTTATTTTTAAAACTTATAGAAAATACAGGGACTAAACTGTAAGGTTGATCAAACTACAGGGGTCAAATTATAGTTTGAATACCTTCTTCACCAAGTCACCGGCGACACCGAGCTCGCCGAAAACGAGGCAGAAGCCTCGAATGGCCTAAAATGCTCCAGAATTCAAGAATAAACAACATGCCACTCAATTAGATAATCACAATCTGCAACCACACCCGAAATTGATCAGAACGATTAAAACAAAAACTCGCTGCCGGCAAGTTCTAGAAAAATCCGGCAAGAACTTCAAATCACAACTCACTCCTCCACAGGCCTCGTCGATTTGCAAGACTTATACAAATCAATTGCAAATTCCACAAGGAACACAACCCACTATACCACAACATCTATCTATTCCGAATTAAGAAATCCCCAAATTCAATCAAGAACAACCAAGAACATTCAAACCCTAATTTTAATAATTCGAGAATCAAACCCAAAATTAAACATGTTATTGAACTCCAAATTAAGAGTATAATAATCCAAAATGATCAGGAAAACAAGCTCTACAACATACAATCATCAAATCATACAAACAATCTCTCGAACAAAAATTCATAATTTAATTATCAAGAAATTCGAATATAAATAATTAAATAGAAAATCACCTGATGTTTCTGAGTTGAAATTAATGAAAGATTTGGATTCTAGATTTCAGTAGCTTCGTTTTGAGTATATGTACGCCAAAATCGGATATCGATAACGCCTCCGAATTTGTGTTTGATTACGAAGAACACAATATAATTATAGTATTTTCTCTGTAAAAACTCTGTAAATACTGTTTGCAAATGATTTCTGGTACAAAATAAAATACAGTATAGGCTATTTATAATTACGGAAAATTAGTATCCCGTTGGATCATTCCAGATACAAAATGGTACGTTTAATTATAAAAACTGATCCAAATGGTACCGGTTTTCGGGATAATTATCCAAATCAGTACAATTTGTACTGCGGTCTTGGTCTCAGCGCCTGGTTACACGTATTACGAGGTGATAATTGTAATAGTTTAATAAAAAGATCCTGTTTATCAAAAATACGAGTTTTATTGATTTACCGAAACGAATAATGTATCGAAAATGTTACGCCGGGACCCGCACAGGACAAACCGTACGTCGGATCGAAAAAGTCGAAACATGGAAAATGCTCTGAATATTACAATTAGGTTAGGAAGGAGTTTTCGGAAGATTTTCGGGTTATAAATCCATGGCGATATGCTCCCACTTCCACTCTGGAATCTCCAATGGTTGTAGTAATCCGCTTGTCTCTGAGGCTCTGCTTTAACTCTTTGACATGTCCCACACTTCCCAATCTCTTTTGAAATTCCCTTCTTATACCTGGTTATCACATATATCTTGGCATCTCTTCAATAGATTAAATACTTTATATTGTGAATTCCCTGTGGGATCTCATTTCTTAATTTTTCTACTTGTAGCATCCAAGTGCTGGAATAAAACATGAGGATATCGTGATCGTTCTCATGGGCGCATAAATTTCCTCTTACTAACTGCTAACATCGTGATCCATTATCTTCTCTTGACATCTCCTTATCTTTCCCTTAACAACTTCGACCGACAGGTCATACTATCCATTCTTGCTCTTTTTGGATTATGAAATCTAACTTCCAATTCCAACTTCTAAAATTCCATAGGTAATTCTTTTTGGTGCAGTCTCTAGGTTATTTCTCCTTTTTGCTTATCGCTTGCCACTACATTTGCTTTTCCTTGCGAATACATACTTCAAACTCTTATGGTCCCTATATTTCTTACATCTTCCTTCATACATGTAATGTTTCTCAATCTTTCAAAACAATTATTATTACTGTTAGTCCCAAATATGAGTGGGACACTTCTACTCATAAGTTTTCGGTTGTCCGGGTGCATATACAATAACACTATTGTGCTGCATTAACACATATCCTACTCCCTTATGAGAAGCATCACTATAAACTACCAAATCTCCTTGACACTTTCAAAATGATAAAGCAGATGTTGTAACTATTCTTTCATTTAATTCCGTAAAACTTTCTTCACCCTTCTCTACTTCATATAAACTTCTTGCTTTTCCTGATTAGCGTCGTCAAAGGTATTGCAATTTTCAAGAAATCTTGCACAAATTTTCAATAATAACCAGTCCATGGTAAAACTTTTTACCTTTAATGGTGCTTTTGATCTTTCTTTATTCATAGCCACTTTAATTTCTGCTGGATCCCCTTTTTTTTGTCTCCTCCTCTCTGACTATCTATGCTAAGAATTACACTTCCTGCCATTAAGTTTTCACCTGGTAAACTTTTCATACCGCTTTCTTTTTTCTTTGACTCCTCAGCTATCATTGTATAGGTTGCACGGTTCTTCTTAAGTAACACAAGTACATCTTATCCAAATTCCTCCTTCAAGATTCTACTCATCAAATTTAAATATCACCGGTATATCAGTTCATCCAACTAACATTTCTAGAATTTTATAACAACAGTAGTGAGTTCTGAAAATTATCTTTGATATGTCCATAAGTTCAATCTTCACTTGGTAATATACCCAGTTTTAAATCAATTTTATAAAAATACCTTGCTTCCTTCATTTGATCAAACAAATCATTGGCTCGAGGTAACAGATATCTGCTCTTGAGAGTAAACTTGTTGAGCTTTCGCTAGTCAACACATAATCTCACACTTCCATCTTTTTTATTAACAAATCGTGTCGGTACACTTTAGGGGGTACGCTAGGTCCAGTTGTTTTCTCTTCTAATTATCTCCTTTATTTTATCTGGTGCCATTCTGTGCGGGGCTTTGGACAATGGCTTCATTTCAGGTGCTAGATCAATCATAAACTCACTTTCTCTATCTAAAGGAAATATTGGTAACTCGTCTGGAAACATATCTTGAGACAATAAAATCTTCAAGTTCGATTTGCTCCTGTCCCTTATTTATAATCGCCATAGCACTTATATTTTGGTCATTGTAATCTTAAATCATTCTTAACAAGTTCTTTACCTTCCTTTATCCTCTAAACTTCTTTATATTCTCATTTGGCGTCTTCAGAACTATCTTCTATCACGACGGTCTACATGGGAATCACACTTGAATAGTTAATCCATTCCTTAGAATAATGTCAAATCCTCATATCTCAAATGATATCAATTCTTCACAACTTATTGCCAGAAATATCGATTCCGCCATTGGTACTTACTTATTCAATAATTGCACATTCTTAACTTGCTAGTCCTTAGTCATAATCTTATCAATTCGACAGTGTAATTCATCTTATCAACAAAACCTTGAGAGATATACGATCAAGTTGCTCCCACATCTTTCAATACTTTAACGCATAAGGTATCCGCAATAATCATCCATGTCATTACATCCATATTCTAAATAACATATTTCTCAGGAAAATCGCAAATTCTCATTCTCGGAGACGTATTCCTTATTGAAGTAGATTTCCTTGACTCTTAGTGCATCCCTGGCTAGGGCTAGTGATTTGCAATCCTCGCCATATGCCCTTGTTTCCTTTCCATGCATGAAAGGTAGATGGGACTTTGCCCGCTTGGAGTATAATACGTTGACTTTTATTTGAAAAGCCCTCGCAAAGAACAACTGTACGAAGAAACAACAAGAAGGATTCATAATTTTAATAAACTTAGAGTTAAAAAGAAAGGAGAAGTAATGATTTGAATATGAATGAGACAACCATATTGGTACTTAAGATGGCCAGTCTTTCATACCGTATGGCATACATCACATGATTATGTGGCGTCCCACCCAACTCTTCGTCATTCCGACAAAGTGTCTCATCATAACACTGTTTGTCCCAATCAAAAAGTAAAACTTGAAGGGAACAATTAAATTTAAAAGGAATGCAAAATCCTCCTTTTTGATATCATCGGAAAGAATTTATTAAGAAAAGGAGTTCATACATTTTTAGGAATCAAAAAGGAATATATGATGTAATATTGAAGACAAAAATGATACCATTGGTCACCATGCACATTTCACTTGTATTCATCTTTCGAGCTTGTTCGATCATATCCCAATCGCGTCATATAACAACTTTAGAAGGTGCACTGAAATGCCTTCACAAATTAAGCATCATGGTAGATTCTTACTTGCTAAGTCTTGCATCTGTAACATCGCATTTACACGTATAATACTTTAACAATTCGATCATAATGGCGTTCTTATCACATACCCTTGAGTTTCCTCTTTTTAATTTAGAATAACCATGAATCATTCAACATAACGATCCTTTTATTAATAATATTCTTCTTTTAGAAAAGTCTGGAAATCTTCCCAATCTTCTTCGGTCATGCTCAGGCTTTCGTTAAATCAATGAATTCCTTGAACTCTGATAATCCCAGTAATTGGATGAATAGTTACTCCGTACGCTGGTTCTGTTGTTAATCTTATCAAATAATACTTGCACCTTACTATTAGGAATAATCAACTTCTTCATAATCGCAGGTTACCTCGTTCTCCAAATTAGCAATACTAAGTCTAAAACAGCATCCTTCCAGGTAATCCAGGTCTTTTAACAAACAAGAAACTCAAGTAGTAACTTGACAACCAATGTTTAAAACTTATTTTATTCCAAAAAGGTTTTTAGATTTTTTTTTAAGGGGAAACTCTTCTTCGAAAACTTGTTAAAAAAAATATTGAAAATCACACATCTAGTTGTCCTTACTATATGAGTTGGTTGTTGTCATTCTTATAACCAGATACCAAGTTAAAGAAACAATCACGCAAAGGTCCATTCACTTCCATTTATCTCCTCTCCTTCCTTGGGTCTATTACCTTCCTTAATCGATGAAAACTTCAGCTATCGTTGCATATTGTCTTATTCGTGGCTTCATTTTAAAGCTCCCATACTGGTAGTACTCCCGACATTATCGTTGCAGTAGTTAAGTAGAACAGGCTATCCAATTGTCAACAAATCGGTTAGTGTCACATCACCTTGTTAAAATATATATCACATCATCATAACATCATTATCTCACTTCAAGAAATCTCAAGATCCATAGTCTCTTTTAACTCTCTCTTTTCAACACTTATCTATTCTATTCCATAAGCTAGTCATGGGTGGCTTAATCACTAATGGCTTCTGCTAACCTGATAACAGCTATCATCTGGAACACTTGAATCTTCTTTCTAAACTCCTTCTCTCCTTTATTAATATCTCATGTACTTACCATTTACTGTAGCTATCGTATCCCTTCTCCCAAATACTGTTGTTCCATAAGACAAGTTTTTAAACTGAAGATATAGAACATGGTGTAGAGTAAACTGAAAAGATACATTCATAGTTGGATGTACAGAAGAACAAGAATAAGCAAATGAAGGTTCTTGAATAGGTAGTCTCGTATCAAGAGGTGATATAATAGCGTGGAATAACTTGGAGAGGCGCAACTATCATAACAGAAGGTAATACCATTAATACCGATGGAAGAACAAGGTGCAAATCAAATTTAGAAGAAGATGATGATCATTAAACGGAAGGCTCCAAACGATCAGATGACGCAGAGAAATCAGGATCTGCCATTGTCGTTATCGGGAAATCAAGTCGCAAGCTAAAAATCCCGAATCGCAACATGAATTGTGCCAGAGACCTATTATACAATCGCACTCAACCTCACGATAACTTATCTTTCTATTTCCTATTCCTAATCCTAACCCTCTAACCAATCCCGACAATCTAGGCTTGTTTCAGTGACTTATAACCTATAGCTCTGATACCAACCTGTGGCGCCCTCCAAACCCGGGTCAGAAGTTTGGGGTCCATACCAGATACACAATATATAAACCTGTATATGAAATATTATTTGCAATGACCCTACTTTACATAACCACGGACCGTAACAGGTTAAAGTATAAAACAAGCCACAAACTTAACTTTTATTACAACGTACCAAATCCCAACTAAGTTAACTTACAACTGATAATGAAATTACTCTTACAATCTTACTATCTCACTACTGCGATAAGCTCCTGCTAGCTCGATCCAACATAATCTGGAATTCTAGCTCGTACATTGAACTGGGAAAACCTCACTATCAACCGTATCTTTCTTAACTATAGAATACATAAAAAGATTCACAAGAGTGAGCTAACTAGCTCAGCAAGTCACAATGACAATAATTGCGGTTAATCAGTGATCAAACGAAATAGTTCAGAGGAATCAAATTTATTGCTAAACAATCATTAGAATTAGATATTCAATTTAAGTTTTAAAACCAAGGTTAGGCTGTTGATCAGTCACGCACTAACCCGAGCAAAGCACACAACACTGCTCTAATTACTAGATCCAAGGCACACATTGGCCTAACTTGATCATTGATATGGTCTGACCACGAATCTGGTCCCTATATATAAAAAAACTATCCAATTATAAAGCAGTTCAATATGATAAACAATATGATTTAATAAAATAAGATCGTAATCAACAGTGATGAAATATTTGTATAAAGGCATGATGCATTTCATGAGTATCACAAGGGGGTATCGAAGTATGTATAAGAAATGGCCTTCAGCCTGTAGGAGAATCGGGTAATAGATGAACAATGGTTTACAAGGTTTAGTTCTTTAATGTCCCAAGGTATGGTTGAGTATAAAAGTTTCTGCATGTTCAAACAATTCTATTCTAGTGTTTGGTGGTTGTATATTTGGAGAGTAGTGTCATATTTGTGTGGTTTAGTATCTAGAAATCAACAAGAAATGGTTCACAAAGAATAAGGCTTATGGCTCAAAGATCAAATGATGTGGCTCAGGTTCAAGGCTGAATGATTCAATTTATTTACAATATAAAATAGAGCTATTTTGAACACTTAACAATATGTTACGAGAAAGTTTAGAAATATCTGTATTATATCTCGAAAAAGGTTTAGAAGTACATGCCTTATCACAATCGATTCCAATTTCACTTGTACTCGTCAAATGACTCTCTTCAACAACCACTCGTCTACTTTTCCTATGCCTCGATTCTATCTTCCGATCACTTGCTCTATTTTCTACATGTCGATTCCATTTCCTGATCACCTGCTTCCCTTTCCTACGCCTTGCTTACTCTGCTAGGCATCATAAGTATCTATCAATATTCAACTCATATAATTCTATTCGACATACACTTCTATCTACCCTTCGTTTTACCCAAATCCAATTAACGGATTGAAAGTTACGCTATAAACAAGTAAACACTGAACATATAGACCGACAGTCAACCAACAAGTCACATATAGCACATAACACGTCAAATAATCAATGACATATCATTTATAAAGAAGTCTCGGGTTATAAACAGGCTTTCGGGTATTCAAAATGATTTTTAAAACATTTTTCGGAATTAAAACGGGTCGTTTGGTCAATTTCAAAGTAATAAACAGGGTTTGGTTGGCCAAATCGGGCTTCAAAACAATTTTATAATAATTATCGAGCCTTGAAACCAATTTAAAATAATATTTTAAAGCTCGAAACTATTTTTCAGAATTTTTAAATCATTTTTAAATAATTAAATCTAATTAAATAATTAATTAAAATCAATTAATAATTAATTAAATCAATTAATCAATTAATTTTTGAATAAATTGACCAATTAATCAATTAATTATTAACTAAAATTAATTAACTAATTAATTTAGATTTATTTTTGAAATAAAAATAATTTTTGGAATTAAAATAAATGATTTTTAAAATTTTAAAATAATTAAAACTATTTTCAAAAAATCATTTTATAAAATAAAGTCTTGTTTTTGAAAATATTTAAAACAGGAATCCTAATTCTAAAAGTTTTATAAACAGAAATCTTATTTTTAAAACTTATAGAAAATACAGGGACTAAACTGTAAGGTTGATCAAACTACAGGGGTCAAACTGTAGTTTGACCACCTTCTTCCCCAAGTCACCGACGTCGCCATTGTCGGCGACACCGAGCTCGCCGGAAACGAGGCAGAAGCCTCGAATGGCCTAAAACGCTCCAGAATTCAAGAATAAACAACATGCAACTCAATTAGATAATCACAATCTGCAACCACACCCGAAATTGATCAGAACGATTAAAACAAAAACTCGTCGCCGGCGAGTTCTAGAAAAATCCGGCGAGAACTTCAAATCACAACTCACTCCTCCACAGGCCTCGTCGATTTGCAAGACTTATACAAATCAATTGCAAATTTCACAAGGAACACAACCCACTATACCACAACATCTATCTATTCCGAATTAAGAAATCCCCAAATTCAATCAAGAACAACCAAGAACATTCAAACCCTAATTTTAATAATTCGAGAATCAAACCCAAAATTAAACATGTTATTGAACTCCAAATTAAGAGTATAATATACCAAAATGATCAGGAAAACAAGCTCTACAACATACAATCATCAAATCATACAAACAATCTCTCGAATAAAAATTCATAATTTAATTATCAAGAAATTCAAATATAAATAATTAAATAGAAAATCACCTGATGTTTCTGGGTTGAAATTGATGAAAGATTTGGATTCTAGATTTCAGTAGCTTCGTTTTGAGTATATGTACGCCAAAATCGGATATCGATAACGCCTCTGAATTTGTGTTTGATTACGAAGAACACAATATAATTATAGTATTTTCTCTGTAAAAACTCTGTAAATACTGTTTGCAAATGATTTCTGGTACGAAATAAAATACAGTAGAGGCTATTTATAATTACGGAAAATTAGTATCCCGTTGAATCATTCCAGATACAAAATGGTACGTTTAATTATAAAAACTTATCCAAACGGTACCGGTTTTCGGGATAATTATCCAAATCAGTACAATTTGTACTGCGGTCTTGGTCTCAGAGCCTGGTTACACGTATTACGAGGTAATAATTGTAATAGTTTAATAAAAATATCCCGTTTATTAAAAATACGAGTTTTATTGATTTACCGAAACAAATAATGTATCGAAAATGTTACGCCGGGACCCGCACAGGACAAACCGTACGTCGAATCGAAAAAGTCGAAACATGGAAAATGCTCGGAATATTACAATTAGGTTAAAAAGGAGTTTTCGGAAGAGTTTCGGGTTATAAAAATGTAAAAACGAATGATGTCGGTTGGTTCCCTATTGTATAAAATAGTTTTTAAATACTCGGAAAAAGATTTTATAAAATCCATATATTTCCTATAAAATCATAAATCAACATAAAAATAAATAGGAAAATATGACAATTATCTATATTTTATTTTGGACATATAAAAATTAAAATACTCAATTAAAATTATTTTTAAACATCCCAACACATATAACACTTAACAAATAATTCACAGAATAGATACTGAACATACATAATAATTATTTATTAGTAAAAATAATTACACGATATATCCCGGATATTACAACTTACTACAAAGAACAAGGTAAATGTAAGTTTGAAAATCACTCCATTCATGATGGAGAGATTTAGGACTTACCCTTACCCATTGTCTGACATGAGATCAAATGTACAAGCTAGTACAACTATGGTTCCTGAACCTGTAGAAGCACAAATACAGGAAAACCAACATGGACCTTCCCAAGCTGAGACCATTTCTTCACAATCATTAGTAGCTAGGAAACCATCCACTTCATCCTCCCAAAAGGATGAAGTGAATAAAAAGAAGAGAAAGGAGATAACCCTCACATTAATAGATGAGAGTGGTGAGGAACAAATAGAAGTTGAGTCACCCTTGGTCAAAAGGACAAAGAAGGCTAAGAAATATGAGCTGACCACTCAAACCACCTCTGTATTCTCCCAAAAGGATGCAGTTGTAAAAATGGGGACAGAACAGACTCTAGATATATCCTCTCAATAGGGTGTGTCTATTGAAAAGAGCATTCTCCCCAATGCACCTTGTAAAGAGTCTGCACAGCCAACACTTGAACAAATTCAAGTGTATGGTAGAAGAAATAAAGATGGCACACATAGTGAGAGCACATCTATTGAAGCTCCCTCATCCATTCAGGGTGGAGCTGCCAACACTCACTTCTGAACAACAACTCTTAATCTCACAAATTTCTTCTTCACATACAGCACTTGAATCCATTCCTCAAGTGCAAGTTCAATCAAGTGACATGGTTCAAGAAACCTTGCTCACCACCCAGACACTACAATCAGATGCTGAGAGACTACTAGCTGGGATAGACTTTGATGACACCATCAAAACCATGGGGGATTCATCAGTTTTTACTGAAGACCCCATGGATGTTACAAATGCACCTTCATGTGCAAATCAGCCTTCACAAGTTGTTCGGTTTGAGGGTAGTACTCCTGAGGGGGAGCTATCTAAATCCTATCCAATTCAATTGAAGGTTCCTATTCAGGGAACAACTCCCCTCAAAACCCTAGCAGAAATTGCATTAGCAGTTGATGCTAGGAGTATAATTGCCAATAACCCTGCTATGGGAGAGGCAAGTGTATCACATTCATGTGACAGTGGTTTGCAAGAAGCACAAGGGTTTGAGACATTGGAGGTTCCCACAACTAGTGCGGAACAACAACTTGTCATAAACACAGAGCAATTTGTGAGTAAAACTGTGAATTCTGTCACAGGTGGTTCTAATTCCTCACACCAACCTTCAACCTCATAACCTCATTAACCACACCTTGTCTCCAACTGGCTCCAAGAATCTGCACCTCAATTAAATCTTGAAGAATTCAGGGTAGATCCGCTTGCAGAACTAACACAAATCTCTCAACAGTTGCTGACCTTAGATATGTCTAACCAGGACTATCAAGCCATTATGCTCTCCTATCAAACAGATGTCCAAGAGCAACAAGACAAAATTGTTAATGAAGATGAACATGATGGCAACTGTGATGCATGGCTAAACAAAGACTACAATCTGGAGATGGAGGGTGTTTTAGCTAAGTTCAGGGAAGATTATTTGACTATTTTGGGTAGCAATGCTAAATCACTGACTCCTGGTGAGGTCTATAATGTAATCAATGATGTTTCCAAGGCTCAACTCAAAGCTTTCTATCTCTTTGGAAAAGTTCTAGAACTCAGATTGATTAGTCATAAGGATAGGGTGAGGAAAATGGTAAATGAGAATACGGATGAGATTATAGAAGGGTTTTTAGCACATAAACGCAACAAAAACGTAAATTTAAATCTTAAAAAAAACGAAACCCTCCGCAGGATCCATGCGAAAAATAATATTTAATTCGTAGTTCAGTATGTTTATCTTAAGAAGCTTTACGTTAATGGAAAGATGGAGCTCTTTAATGGCGATCCAAAAATGATGAACAGAGATCCTTAGCAGCTGCTCATCAAGTGTGAAGCACTCCACCGGTATCCACCAAGAGTACAATGTGATGGAGGAGGAAGAGGTTAAGAGAATTAGTTGCCTCCCTCTTGTTCTACTTTAGAATTAGGGTTAATTATTTGGGTTGAGGCAAATAGGGTTTATAATAGTATATTTATAGACAAAATTTTCAGCTGAAAATTTTCCATAAAATATTATTATTATTAACCCTTTAATTGATTATTCTTATTAACCAATTAACTAATAATTAAAACACCTTTTAATCATTAATCCCTTTTCTAAACACTTTAGAAAAATAATTCTCTCACTTGATTTAATTTCCAAATTTAAATTCTTAATTAATAATATAAAGAAATTAAATCTCATTTAATCAATTATTAAATCTGCTAATTAATTATTTATTTCACAAATAAATAATTACCAGCCATTATTAATTAATTCCTCCACCACTAAATCATTCTCTTTAATGGTGTGACCCTGTTGGTTCAATATTAAGCCGGTAGTAGAAATAAATAATAATAAAACTATTTTATCATTATTTATATAAATTCTCTAATTCATGAAATATGATTAATTAATAAATTAATCATATTTATTCTACATCGTGAGGGATACTTTTCAGCATATCGCGACTATCCAGATAATACGAATTCACTTCTTAGAATACCAAGAACCTATTCAATGAGTAGTTACCATACAATTAATTCCTTCTACCCTGCAATGTCACGATTAAATACAAGGCATGGAACTTGTGTCAAGCCTATCTTATTTAATCACTTGTTTTCCCATCCACTATGCTTAGTTCTATTTAATGTAAATTAGAAACTCCTTTCTAATTTCATTCACTCTGGCTAGAGATTCCTGAACTAACATAAGTGGATCAGCATTGAACATTCTCTTCCTACACTGGAAGGGGTAGATCCTTTATTGATAATACACTATCTTCGTGTACAAATTCCTATACCCAGTAGAGCCCTTATAATTGTCCCTTGAGACTAAGAACTAAACCAAAGCATAGTTCAGTATACACAAGATGACTATGATGACCTCAAGTCTAAGGATACTTGTACAACTATCACTATGTGAACAACTGCTGACACATGAGTGAACTCCATCAGTTGTTCATCTGTGTGAGTCATGTTCAGTGAACTTATTCTATAATAAGCACCTACATACTAGCTATAGTGTCACCACACAAATGTCTATGAGAACAGACATCCTTCATAATGAAGCAAGCATAGTATGTACCGATCTTTGCGGATTATTAATTACCAGTTAGTAATCCTACGACCAGGAACTATTTAAGTTTAGAGTTATCATCTTTTAGGTCTCATTATTATGATCTCATCACAATGCATAAAAAGCTTTACTCTAAACTGTGGTATATCTTATTTAAACATTTAAATAGATAGAGCCCGCAATAAAAACAAAACAAGTCTTTTATTAATATCAATGAAATCAAAACAGATTACATAAAAGTTATTCCTAAATCATCATACATGATCGGAATTAGGACATATCTCTTTCAATCTCCCACTTGTACTAAAGCCAATCACTCTGGTATCTAATACCCATCTTGTCTCTATGACGATCAAAGTGACTCTGAGAAAGTGGCTTTGTGAGTGGGTCTGCTACGTTGTTATATGTGTCAACTCTCTCAACATTGACATCTCCTCTATTTTCAACTCAGATTCACCACCAAAAACAAGAAAAATGTCCTGAGTCCTTCGCAAGTACTTAAGGATGTTTTTCACTGCTTTCCAGTGGTCTTCACCTGGATTGGGCTGATATCTGCTCGTCACACTAATTGAATAAGCAACATCAGGCCTTGTACACAACATCGCGTACATGATAGATCCTATTGCTGAAGCATAAGGAATCTTACTCATACGCTCTCTTTCCTCAGGTGTCTTAGGAGACATTTTTTCGGAAAGGGACACTCCATGGCTCATCGGTGCGAGACCTCTTTTGGAGTTTTCCATGCTTAACCTTTTAAGCACTTTCTGGATGTATGTACCCTGGGTAAGACCTGTCATTCTTCTAGATCTATCTCTATAGATCTTCATACCGAGAATGTAGGATGCTTCTCCCAAGTCCTTCATGGTGAAGTTCTTTGATAGCCATACTTTGACTGATTATAGCATCGGTATATCATTTCCTATAAGAAGTATGTCATCCACATATAATATAAGAAATGTTACTGCGCTCCTACTAACCTTCTTGTAGACACATGGTTCATCTATGTTTTTGATAAAACCAAACTCTTTGATTGTCTCATCAAAATGGATGTTCCATCTACGAGAAGCTTGCCTTAAACCCTATTATCTCATCAATGATTGACAACTCATTGTCATTCTCAATGACAAGGCCATAATACCTCTTAGGTTGGCGAGACACTCTCTCTGTCCTACGAATGGGTTGTTCCACAGAAGGTTGTTCAGTCTGAACAGGTATTTCCACTTGATCCGTAGTAGTTTGTGCTTCTTGAACTTCATCAAGTTCAATTTTGCTCCCACTGTTTCCTTCAAAGATAAACTCCTTTTCCAAGAAGGTAGCATGTCTGGATACAAACACCCGATGATCGGTGTAAAAGTAATACCCCAAAGTCTCTTTAGGATATCCCACAAAATTACATTTTACGGATTGAGATTCCAGCTTATCTGGGTCAACTTTCTTGACATAAGCTGGACATCCCCAAATCTTAACGTGTTTAAGACTCGGTTTCCTTTCTTTCCATATCTCATATGGTGTTTGAGGAACAGATTTGGAAGGCACCTTATTCAGTAAATATGCTGAGGTTTCCAATGCATAACCCCATAGGAATACTGGAAGATTCACATAGCTCATCATGGACCGAACCATGTCTAACAAAGTTCAATTTCTCCTTTTAGATACCCCATTTAACTGTGGAGTATATGGAGGAGTCCACTGGGAGACTATACCATTTTCTTTGAGATAATCTAGAAACTCTCCATTCAAGTATTCACCACCTCGATCTGATCGAAGAGTTATAATACTGTGTTTGGTTTGTTTCTCCACTTCATGTATATATTCTTTGAACTTTTCAAAGGCTTCAGACTTGTCTTTCATCAAATACACATATCTGAATCTAGATCTATCATCTATGAAAGTAATGAAGTACGAAAATCCACCCATGGCTTGCGTAGACATTGGTCCACATACATCTGTGTGTACCAATCCTAGCAAATTTGCTGCCCTTTCTCCGTGTCCACTAAATGGAGATTTGGTCATTTTACCCAATAGACAAGACTCGCATGTAGGATATGATTCAAAATCAAAGGGGTCAAGTAACCCTTCCTTATGCAATGTCCGTAGTCTATTTTCATTAATATGACCTAGCCTACAGTGCCATAAATAGGTCAGATTTTCATCATCTCGTTTTCTTTTATTAGTTTGTTCAATCTAAAGTAAATCATGCTCTACGTCACATACATATAAACCATTATTTAAAATGCCACGTCCAAAAAGAACATTATCTCTAAGGATAGAACATTCATTATTCTTAATAATAAATGAAAAACCATCCACATCCAACATAGGAATAGAAACAATATTCCTCACAATAGAGGGAACGTAATAACAATTATTCAAAATAATAGTCTTGCCCGTAGGTATATGTAAACTAAATGATCCTACAGATATGGCCGCAACCCGTGCTTCATTGCCCATACGTAGAATCACCTCATCTTTTTCAAGAGTCCTACTTCCCTTTAGTCCTTGCAATGAATTGCAAATATGAGAACCACAGGCGGTATCTAATACCCAAGTAGAAATTTGACCTAGTGACATATTAACTTCGATCATGAACATGCCTGAATCAGAAGCGGTAGTCTTACTACCCTTCTTCTTCTTCAATTTTGCAAGATAAACCTTGCAGTTCCTCTTCCAGTGCCCCAACTTGTTACAGTGAAAACAAACAGATAAATTATGACCAGTCAACTTGTGAGCATCTAGTATGCTCCGGAGTGATAGTGCAGAAGACATGACGAATATAGTAAATCTGTAAATGATAAACACATAACAACACTTAGCAAATATTCAATTTCATTTCAAAACACTATATAAATCGAGTCTTTATTCATAAGTTTCTCCCACTAGTTTATCTAATTTTTTCAACCCCCTAAGTAAAAATTAAGAATTCATAATGCTAGTGGGAATAGGGATCCTACATTCCATCACACAACCTCGGCTGTGGCACGAAACGTCATATGATGTTCAATAGGCAGACAACTCTTGTCAATTACATCTTATGTTATTCCCTAACATAAGTTTAGCCTCTTGAATAATTGAGTCATGGCTGTGGCACGACAAACTCAATATTCTAAGTCAAGTCTAACCCAACATTTCGTACAATTGAATCAGTCTCCAACGGCCCACGGCTGTAGCACGTACCGACCTTTAGATTCTAATTCAATGTACACATCTCTATGTAATAGACAAGTATTTCTTATTTCGAAATCAAAGCCCTCGGCTGTAGCACGAAACGACAATGATTTAAAAATAAGAACCACTTTCTACCATGTTGGAAGGCTATGACCGACACAAGCCCGTTGTGTCATTGGCCAATTACTACTTGATATTATTTAATTTTAGAGGGATTATATTACGTTACAATCATAATCATATTATAAAGAGATTCTTCCTTTTAAATTAAATATTTCAAATCAATAATCGATAATCAGATGATTCCCAGATCGAGTGGAGCATTGTCAAGAGGCATCACTAAATAACCCTTTCTTACAGATAGAAATATGTTGTTGACAGAATCATCCTTTCTCTCAATATTGAAAATTCATATTCAATTACGTGTTTCATAAACACAAGAATCTCATGATCGTATTCATAATATTTATTGTTAAGGCAAGAAACGATTCCTATTCTAGATTTTCTAGAGCACGCCTTATATTGATTTAAGTTCACCTAAATCTATCATCGCATGGTAAACATAGGCATATATCTCATATATAAAATTAAATGAACAAGTAAATGTAAAGTGTAATAAAGTAAATATGTTTGGTTATGGCCCCATCCTATGTGATCTTTATCAAGCTCATGATAAAGATCAAGGTCAATCTAATATGGTGATGGAAATAAATACAACTACTTATTATATAAGTCTTCTTCTTTGTTTAGACTTCTTGTATGCCTCATCTTCTTCTTTGTATCACCTCCACTGGATAGCCTTCTTGAGTCTTCAATTACATTACATGATTGAAAGTAAAACTAATCTAATGAACTTACAAGAATAACTCGAGTTACATTCGAGATTTATGATTATAAAGATTGACGACATGCAAGTCGTATTTAAAACCAAAACCAAAACCATTACACTAAGGTCGAAAGGCCATAACCATCCACCATGCTCATACAACACATAAAAGCATGTTAAAACACATAATATGATCTTAACATATCATATTATCCATGATCTAATTATAAAAAGAAAATATGACAAAAATCAGAAAAATCAGAATCAAATCAGAAAAACAAGAATCACTGTTTACGGGAAGTAAACGACGTCAAACAACTTACAGGCGAGTCGTCGATAGCATAAGCTATCAGTTTTGTTCAGACGCTCGTTTACCTATGGAATAGGGTATTCGTTTGCGTAAATCGGACACCAGACCCAGATTTCAGCAAATCTGCAGCAGCCAATTCAGAATCCGTATCTAAAATGATTCTCATAATTAGAACAAACATAAATCATGTATATATTAGTATATATACAGATTACATAATCATCTTATGATTATACAACTCACATGAATATCATATATTCAAAACCATACATATATAAGCATATTATATCAACATCAAATCATGGCGAATCACGTACATGCTCATATATCGAAAACAGTTAACCACATAAACGAATTAAAAACTTTTCGCAAGTAGCTCTGATGCCATTGAAGGGTTTTTAGCACATAAACGCAACAAAAATGTAAATTTAAATCTTAAAAAAAATGAAACCCTCCGCAGGATCCATGCGAAAAATAATATTTAATTCGTAGTTCAGTATGTTTACCTTAAGAATCTTTACGTTAATGGAACGATGGAGGTCTTTAATGGCGATCCAAAAATGATGAACGGAGATCTTTAGCAGCTGCTCCTCAAGTGTGAAGTACTCCACAGGTATCCACCAAGAGTACAATGTGATGGAGGAGGAAGAGGTTGAGAGAATTAGTTGCCTCCCTCTTGTTCTACTTTAGAATTAGGGTTAATTATTTGGGTTGAGGCAAATAGGGTTTATAATAGTATATTTATAGGCAAAATTTTCAGCTGAAAATTTTCCATAAAATATTATTATTATTAACCCTTTAATTGATTATTCTTATTAACCAATTAACTAATAATTAAAACACCTTTTAATCATTATTCCCTTTTCTAAACACTTTAGAAAATTAATTCTCTCACTTGATTTAATTTCCAAATTTAAATTCTTAATTAATAATATTAAGAATTAATTAAATCTCATTTAATCAATTATTAAATCTACTAATTAATTATTTATTTCACAAATAAATAATTACCAGCCATTATTAATTAATTCCTCCACCATTAAATCATTCTCTTTTATGGTGTGACCCTGTAGGTTCAATATTAAGCCAGTAGTAGAAATAAATAATAATAAAACTATTTTATCATTATTTATATAAATTCTCTAATTCATTAAATATGATTAATTAATAAATTAATCATATTTATTCTACATCGTGAGGGATACTTCTCAGCATATCGCGACTATCCGGATAATACGAATTCACTGCTTAGAATACCAAGAACCTATTCAGTGAGTAGTTACCGTACAATTAATTCCTTCTACCCTGCAATGTCACGATTAAATACAAGGCATGGAACTTGTGTCAAGCCTATCTTATTTAATCACTTGCTTTCCCATTCGCTATGCTTAGTTCTATTAAATGTAAATTAGGAACTCCTTTTTAATTTCATTCACTCTGGCCAGAGATTCCTGAACTAACATAAGTGGATCAACATTGAACATTCTCTTCCTACACTGGAAGGGGTAGATCCTTTATTGATCATACAATATCTTCGTGTACAAATTCCCATACCCAGTAGAGCCCTTATAATTGTCCCTTAAGACTAAGAACTAAACCAAAGCATAGTTCAGTGTACACAAGATGACTATGATGACCTCAAGTCTAAGGATACTTGTACAACTATCATTATATGAATAACTGCTGACACGTGAGTGAACTCCATCAGTTGTTCATCTGTGTGAGTCATGTTCAGTGAACTTATTCTATAATAAGCACCTACATACTAGCTATAGTGTCACCACACAAATATCTATGAGAACAGACATCCTTCATAATGAAGCAAGCATAGTATGTACCGATCTTTGCGGATTATTAATTACCAGTTAGTAATCCTACGACCAGGAACTATTTAAGTTTAGAGTTATCATCTTTTAGGTCTCATTATTATGATCTCATCACAATGCATAAAAAGCTTTACTCTAAACTGTGGTATATCTTATTTAAACATTTAAATAGATAGAGCCCGCAATAAAAACAAAACAAGTCTTTTATTAATATCAATAAAATCAAAACAGATTACATAAAAGTTATTCCTAAATCCTCATACATGATTGGACTTAGGACATATCTCTTTCAATTATACCCTCTCAGGTCAAGATCACCTCAAAGTTTTAATACTTTGCTAACCAAATGAAAAGACTAGATTTGACCACTATGGAAAAAGATGTGAAAAACCTCAGACAGTCTTTTATTGCTCTTCATAAAGTAGTCCAACAACAAATTACCAATGCAAATGACACAAAGGTCAAACTCGAACAGCTTCACCAGAGCAGATACGAGCCTTCTGCCTTGCTTATGGGTGGCATTAAACAAGCTGTGGAAGCAACTTTTGGCTCCTCAACATCTACAAGTTCTCATCAGCCTATCTCTACATCTACCAACCTTCAAATTCAAGCACTTCAAACTCAAGACTCCACACTGTAAACATCAAATGATTAGCTCACAGCTCAAGTGCATACTCTCACCAGACTGGGGCAGAGTCAACATGCTGACATTTAAGCCTTGATGGACTCCTACAAGCACCTATAAATGCTAAATTTTGTTGCTTTGAGAATCATGGGTAAGCTAAACATACCATTGCTTGCACTCTCTGAAGCTGTGAGGCCTAAAATTCCTACTCCCCTTCTCATGCCTACCAACAAGACTAAGGGGGAGATAGAGGCTAGGCTATCAAAATCAAGATCATCTACTCAAACTGTCCAAGCTGCTGACAAGAGCATAATTCAAGAAGTAGATATTGGTATGGAGAGGCTCATAAGGGCAGCTGAGGGACCAATTCTGAGCAGGGAATTTGATGAATTGCTCAAGGCTCTCAGGGCTTCTCTGAATAATAATTTCTTCACCTACAAGAAGGCCTTGGAAAGGACAATAAACTCATTAAGGGTGATCTTGGTAACAAAGCACAATTTTCAGGAGAAAAGGATAGTGGTCAATATAAATTACTCAGGGGTAGACAGGTGCATGCAGGTGTCCCTCAACTATATCATCTCTAGAAGGGCATCTGAGTTGGATATTCTGATAAGCAAGGTCAGAGTGGTGATTCATGAAGACACTCTCCTGCTAACTGAACTGAAAAATGCTCAAGTGGCTGCTTTTCCTGAAGCATACCTACAACCAAGCAAGGGAATGGCATATATTTGTCCTCCCACCAAACATTTCAAACACTTCCAAATCCCTAAACAATGTGTCATGTCCAACAAAAAGCTTATCATGATTCTGGAAACTAAGTTGAAGGCCAAGAGAAACAAAACTGTTGAAGATGAAGAGATGATTAAGCCGTTGAAGAGATACTTGAGAAATCCAGAAGCCAATTTGCTCAAAACTCAAATCAATAAGGATAACTTGAATGATGATGAGCAGAAAGATGATCAAAAACCTTCTAGCTCAAATCCAAGTCAATCCTCCAAGGCAACTGGTAGCAAGGATAAGAAATAGGATGAGAAGAAGGATGATGATAAGAAGAAGGGAAGTGAGAGGAGAAGCAAACAAAGGCATGATGGTTCAGAACCACAACAAACCCTAAAAATCCAAACAACTCTAGCTCAACCTTCAAAGCCAACAAACTCAATCACCAAACCACCTCTAACTTCTAAGCCAAAATTCCTATACAAGCAAACTGCTAACACCTTTCTAAAAATTCCAATCACCACAAGCCAAACATCTCTCAAGAAAATCACAACTTCTGCAAAGCCATCACTCAAAATCAACTACAAGTCTGTTGGAAGAAAACCTAAGAAAACCAAACCTGCTGAAAAAGTGGAAGTCACTGAAAGGGATATCTAGAATTGTTTCAAGCAAAATGATTTTCTACCCTTAAACTGGTGCATCTCAGATGAAGATTATTTTTAACAACTAGCTGAGGAAATAGTTAGAGTCCGGGTTGTAACTCTAAAGAAAGTAAGAATCTATTATGAAGATGGGTCTTTCAAATTTCTTGGTTGCAGTTTATGGACTCTCTTTCTCCCACAGAAATCAAGAGAGTGATAAGTTTACTGAAGGATAAGGATACTGTTACAAGAGCTTGGAGATCAATTTTAGCTGAGTGCATGATAGTGAGGGAGGAAAGGAAAGAAAGGAATAAGGCTGAATATGAGGAGAAGATAAGGAGGTACAATGAGGAGATTGAAATGTTCATTAAAAGACCAGAAGAACTCAAGGCCAAAGGAATGAGCAGAATCTCTAAAGATGGAAAATTCTTAAACATTAAAGATGGCAAATTTTCAAGATTTAGGATTGATTTGCTAAATGGTTATCCAAAGGCAGATAGACTTATACTTGTAGAATCTCTAAGTGAGACACCTATCATAGAAGAACTTAAAATTCTTGTCTACTTAAAGGATCTCATTAGAGAAGAAGTAGAAGCAAAAACAGTCTTTACCTGATGCTTGTAACTATTTAAACTCTGTAAATCTCCTAATGTATAAAAGTTGTAATTGTGTCAATTTTTATGTATTAATCTTATTTTCCATTATAACTTGGGGTTAGTCTTGTTAACAGGCATGAATTTGTGATAAGCAATCTTCTCACAAATTGGGGAAGATTTTTGTGCAAGACATGCCTGTACAATAAAAAGACCAAGTCAAATTGACAACCTTAAGTAAGTTGTATTATAATCTTAGTTTGCATTTTATATTGTAATATTAAAGTCTGTAAAAATGTCAAAGGGCAGACTGGAGTCTTTTTCTTTAAACAGTATCAAGCCTAAGAATTCTATCTAGAAGAAGATCAGGAAGATCATGCCTTCGAAGAATTATGAAGAAGCTTGGAGTTGAATAAATCTGTTTTGAGAAAAATGTTCGTAGTCAAGATCTCTACAAGTCACAGATTTAGTGTTATAGAGAAGTCATTCAAGAACTCCAAAATGACTTATAGAGAAGTCAGGAAAGCTACTAGAGAACTCATAGATATCGACAAGCCAAATTGAAGACATGAAGATTGGAGATATCGACAATTCATTTCTTCATTAGAGAACTCAGAGATATCGACAAGTCAAATTTGACTAGAGAACTCAGAGATATCGACAAGTCAAAATTCACTGGAGAACTCCGAGTTATCAACAAGTCAAATATCACTAGAGAACTCTGAGTTATCGACAAGTCAATAAGTCACTAGAGAACTCAGAAATATCGATAAGCCAAAGTGAAGATATGACGATGAGAGATCTCGACAAGCTAATTTCTTTTATAGAGAACTCAGAGACCTCTACTAGTCAAAACAACTATAGAGTAATGAGAGATCTCGATAAGCCATAATACTTATCGAGATGTCAAGTTCTCTATATACCAAACTGGAGATCTCGAGGTAAAAACTCAAAGTACAAAATGTAGATAGTTCAATATCCAAGATTAACAATCAACAAATAATCTAATCAAGTTGGATTGATAAGTCTACAAAAAGCAGCTTGAAGAGTGTAAGATCAAGGGTGAAGATTAACTGACAAATGAAGATCAAAGTTAACACAGTATGCAAAGAGATGTTAAGCCAGAAATGGAAGATATGTTTTTCCTAAAATGGAATGATTAGTGGCAGTTTACTAAAGTGAATAGCATCTCTTATTATACACTATGTAAACCAGTAGTTAACTATCATATAAAGTTAACACTAGTCCTTTGTTAGTAGTAACAATTGAGATAAGAAAAATCTTATATTCTCTTAAGGAAGAAGCTAAACTCTTTATCAACAAAGAGCCTAGAAATTTTATAGCAAAACATTCTTAATTTTCATATAAAATTGAGTTTTGAAAGATTTGTGTTCACTATTATTGCTTGTTTAATTTCAGTATTAACACATCTCACTACAAGATTTAATTTACTTTGTTTAGAACCATAAACACTTCAAGAAAAGCATAAAAACATAAAAACACATTCACCCCCCCCCTGTGTGTAATTTATTACCTAACAATTCATATGCTAGTGTGATAGCTATTGTTGTAGGCAAACTCGATCAGGGGTAATGGTCATCCCAATTTCCTTTAAAGTCAATGGCACATACTCACAGCATATCTTCTAGGTTCTGGATAGTCCTTTCGCTTTGCCCATCTGTTTGGGGGTGGTAAGTGGTACTCATATTCAGTCTGGGGCCTACACACTCTTGGAAGCTCCTCCAAAATCGAGAGTTAAACCTTGGGTCCTTGTCCGACACTATGGCAACGGGAACCCCGTGCCTCACTACGATCTCTCTCAGATAAATATCCACTAACTTGTCTATGGTGTACCTTCCAATAATTGGCAGGAAGTACGTGGACTTGGTCAGTCTATCTATAATAACCCATATGCCATCGTGATTGGTTTTAGTCCTTGGCAGGCCTATCACAAAATCCATGGCTATATGCTCCCATTTCCATTCCGGAATTTCCAAGAGCCGTCATAGTCCTCTCGGTCGCTGATATTCAGCTTTCACTCTCTGATATGTCAATCTTTGCTGACCAACTCTGCTACATCTCTCTTCATATTAGGCCACCAATAATATTCCTTAAGGTCACGGTACATTTTCGTACTTCCTGGTTGGATTGGATACCTGGAGTTGTGCCCTTCGTTCAACAACTCGTCTCTTAGTTCTTGCACATTCGGAATCCAAATTCGGGATGCATACCTCATGATCCCTCTCTCATCTTTCTCGTATTTGACCTCCTCACCAGTCAATGTTTCTCTTTCTACATTCATCTTCTTTTCCTGACACACTCATATCTTCTCAGCTAGTTCCGATATTAACCTAATTTCGAATAGTCCTTCTGACCCTTTACCGATTATTCTCACATTGATCTCTATTTTCTCAAATTCCTTAACTAATTCTGCAGATGTCATTATTATCTTGAGTCTCTTTTTCCTACTGAGGGCATCAGCCACTACATTGGCTTTACCCTGGTGATACAGGATTTCACAATCATAGTCCTTAATCAGCTCTAGCCATCTCCTCTATCTCATGTTTAATTCTTTATGAGTAAGAATATACTTAAAGCTCTTATGGTCAGTATAAATCTCACATTTTTCCCCGTACAAGTAGTGCCTCTAGATTTTCAGGGCAAACACTATGGCTGCTAATTATAGATCTTGGGTAAGGTACCTTATCTCATATTTCTTCAACTGCCCAGAGGCATACGCAATAACCTTTCTGTGTTGCATAAGCACACATCCTAGACCCTTGTGCGAGGCATCGCTGTATATCACAAACTCTCCCTTTCCATCAGGAAGAGCGAGTACTGGTGCTAACACCAGTCTCCTTTTCAGCTCTTGAAAGCTTTCATCACAAATCTCTATCCACACAAATTTTTCCATTTTCTGGGTAAGTCTAGTCAATGGGCTAGCTATCTTGGTAAAGTCTTGCACGTATCTCCGGTAATATCCTGCTAAGCCCACAAAACTCCTAACCTCGGTTGGGGTAGTCGGTCTTTCCCAATTGGAAACCGCCTCTATTTTGGCGGGGTCGACTAAAACTCATTTTCTACCTACCACAAGCCCTAAGAACTGAACTTTCTTTAACTAAAACTATCATTTTGAGAACTTGGCATACAACTTCTCATTCCTCAAGATTTCTAAGACTATCTTAAAATGTTCTGCGTGTTTTTGCTCTGTCTTTGAGTATATTAGAATATCATCTATGAATAGTTTCACACATATATCTTGGTACTTCTTGAACACTTTGTTCATCAAATCCATAAAGGATGTGGGTGCATTGGTTAACCCGAATGACATGACTAAGAACTCATAATGTCCATACCTAGTATGAAAGGCAGTCTTTGGTATATCTTCGGGTATGATGCCAAGGACAAGTATCCTCGAACTGGAAAGAACTCAACTTCCTCTTCAAAGAAGAACCAACCACAAAGGTTCACTAATTATGCAAGGTTGAACACTCCAAAGAGCTAAATCCTGTTGGAGTTTGAGAATGATAAGGTGTTCAGATGGTCGAAGCCACTTAGGGGAGATCCCGAGAAGAGAGACAAGGGCCAATATTGTAGTTTCCATATAAATGTTGGTCATGACACCGATGAGTGTAGACAACTAAAGAATGAAATTGAGTATCTGATATAAAGAGGAAAATTTGGAAAATTCACCAAGGGTGAAGAGGCCGGAGGAAAGAAGAGAGACAATGATCTAAGGGGCAATGATCGAGATCATAACCCACAGCCCTGAGGGCCAGTAATCAATATGATCTCAGGAGGTTTAATAGCTATTGGGACAACAAAGAATTCTGGAAAGGCCTATGCAAGGGAGGTGATGAGTATACTCGGAGAAGCACCCAAGCATGCTAAGACTGAGATGACACTAGAATTTGGGGAACCCGACCTTGAGGATTTAAAGTTTCCTCAGGATTATCCTTTGGCTATCATACCAATTATTAGAAATTGTCCTTTTAAGAGAGTACTAGTCGATAATGGAGCTTCTGTGGATATTCTTTTCCATGACACGTTTCTGGATATTCTCCTCCAAATACACCCATCTAAGGGTTCAATGGTGTAAAGTGTTAAATCGAAGCAGCAATACAACTTCTCTTGAATATTGGAGAATTTCCAAGGGAGGCCACGTAAATGTTAAGTTTTCAGGTTGTGAAGGTTGCCTCTACCTACAACGTTATCCTTGGAAGAACCGGAATTCACGTGTTTAGGGTCATACCTATTGAGTGGCATTTATGACACTTTATTACGCTCCGTAAAGTTTTGAATTGGTGTAAATGTACTCAAGTTGTTGTTTTCTAGTGTTTTTGCATTTCAGGCATTATTCTAAGAATCTGGTGAATTAGCATTGTTTTAGTGCTAATATGGTGTTAGGATGATGTCCAAAGAATAAAGCTCCGGGAGCCAACTCGATTGCAGCGGGAATTAAAGAAATTTAGAAGTTTTTCCAAAAGCACGGTGCGCCCGTGCTGATCTAGCGCGCCCGCGCTGGTCTAGCACGCGGCCGCGCCCATTTGTCAAATAGCCAGCGCGCCCGCGCTGATGAAGCGCGCAACCACGCCTGGTCCAGATCCCAGAGTCCTGATTCTAATTGATTTACAATTGGAGGACTTTTATCTTGCATGGGCTGCTATATATACTTAAATAAAGGATGTTTTCTAGAGAGACGGATATACCAGAGCACAAGGAGAGCCATAAGAAGACCGTGTTAGCACGATTCAACGAAGACGAAGAAGATCTTATTTTTACTTATGAATCTTTGTTCTAAGTTGTAACTTGAATGCTAGTTTTCTTATTCGTGAACCTTACTCTTGTTTCGTACTTGGTTTTATTATTTATTCAGTATAAAGTCTACATTTATTATACCATGCTTTCATCGGAACCCACATTGATGATGAGTCCGATCATGGGCTAATAGTTATTATGGGGTTCTAGCGGATTTATTTATGGATTTCTTTAGTTAATTTGTTTCGATACCTTAGTGTGTGGTGATTTTATGATAACCTAGTATTGGTTGTGCTTATTCGTCTTATGAGTGTCGCGAACTTATAAGATAGCATGTTAATCTTTAATGAAGCGACAGTGAATTTAAGGATTTAGAACTTGCCATGCTAGCATAGGTTCATGTGTTATTGTTATGCATGATTCGTAGGTAATTTTAACCATCTTACTTGCCCTATATAATCACGATAGATAACTTGTGCTTTAAACCATTATGTTGTCTAATTCTATAGATATATAGGGTCTCAATATAATTGGTGTCTATTCAGCTTCTATCTATTTTGTGGATGTCTGGTAGTATGGTATTCGTGCAACAAAAGTTGCCATTTATCAGTTTCGTGTTATCTAATTAGTGTCATCACCATTACATGTTAAGGTTAAGAACGAAAAGGCTATTGAATGAAGTATTTAATGAAGTTAGAATCCCATATTTGTCATATATATTAATTCAGCCATTCTTATTCTCTTAGTTATAATTGTTAGCTTAATACTTAATTATAATCAAAGACCCAATTTGTTATTCGTCATAGCATTGAATAATAGCCATATCATTGATGCATAAGTGCATAATTTAATTAGTTAACCAAAGTCAGTCTCTATAGGAATGAACTAGAAATAATTCTATATTACTTGTGAACGTGTATACTTGCGTGTATTTTAGCGCGTGTTTAGCGACTAACAAGTTTTTGACGCCGCTGCCGGGGACTGCAGTGTTACTTTTTTGTTTATGTATTTGTCATCAGTGATTGTTAAAGTTCATTGACTCGGACATTGTTACTTATCTTTTTTCTTGTCTTAATTCAGGTACTCTAGCGAGCGTGTATGCATACGCGTTCGCGGTCTCGTAAGAGAACTCTAGATAAAGCCGAGGAAGAAGTTGTAGTGGTTCGAAGGGAAGTTTTTGAGGATGAAGAGAAGGTAGGAGAAGAAAAGAAAATCGAGGAACCAATTTTAGTAGTGATGGGAGATCAAGCAGAAATTCCTAAGGCTTTGATGGACTATTCTCAGCCTAAGATCAATGATATTCAGTCAAGCATCATCAGACTAGCCATCTCGGCTAACACTTTTGAGATCAAGTCAAGCACGATTCAGATGATACAAAACTCAGTTCGGTTTGGGGGTTCTCCTACTGAAGACCCCAACATGCACATCAGGGATTTCATCGAGATCTGTGACACTTTCAAGTTCAATGGTGTGACTGAAGATGCTATCAAGCTGCGACTCTTCCCATTCTCTCTAAGGGATAAAGCAAAGTGCTTGTTACATTCTCTACCACCAGGGCCTATCACCACATGGGAGGATCTTGCTCAAAAGTTTCTCACTAAATTCTTCCCTATGGCGAAGACTGCTGCAATCAGGAATGCTCTTACTCAGTTTGTTCAGCAAATTGTAGAATCTCTGTGTGAGGCTTGGGATCGATATAAGGAGATGCTAAGAAAGTTCCCACACCATGGCATGCCTGATTGGATGATTATAAACTGTTTCTACAATGGATTGGGTGCTACTTCTAGACCCATGCTCGATGCAGCATCAGCAGGAGCCTTGTGGGCTAAAAGCTACAATGAAGCTTATGAATTGATTGAACTAATGGCTGCTAATGAATACCAGGATCCTTCTCAGAGACTGACTCAGGGAAAAGTAGCAGGAATTCTGGAGTTGGATGTAACAACTGTTATAACTGCCCAACTTAAGGCTTTGACGATGAAGGTGGACACTTTGACTAATTATAGAGTTAATCGAATCACTAGTATATGTGAGCTTTGTGATGGTGCCCATGAGACTGATCAGTGTGCTATTTCTAGTGAATCGGCTCAGTGCGTTAGTAACTTTCAGCGATCGCAGCAACCTGTGCCAGCCACTTATCATCCCAACAACCGCATTTATCCTAATTTCAGCTAGAGCAACGCTCGAATGCGGTTCAACAGCCTTATCAGTAGTACCCAACTAAGAAGTACAACCCCCCTGGTTTTCAGCAACCGCAATATACACCAAGGCAGCAACTTCAGCTAAAACAAGCTAATGAAAAATCTGAATTAGAGGAGTTGAAGCTTTTGTGCAAGAGTCAAGCTGTTTCTATCAAGACCTTAGAAAATCAAATTGGACAAATTGCCAATGCCTTGCTAAATCATCAACCTGGTACATTACCTAGTGACACTGAAGTGCCAGGAAAGAGGGAAGCTAATGAGCAGGTGAAGGCAATCGCTTTGAGGTCTGGAAAGGTTGCGAATCCCGAACAAACTCAAGTTTTGAATGAAGAAGTTGGGGCTGAAGAAAAAGTAGAGCAGCAGGAAGCAGAAGTGGAACCAAGGAAGACTAATGTTGAGCACACTCCTCCTGAGGGTAATACAGGGGAGAAACAGATATATCCTCCACCGCCTTTTCCTAAGTGGCTGCAGAAGAAAAAACTGGATAAGCAGTTTGCGAAGTTTCTGGAGGTGTTCAAGAAACTTCACATCAACATACCTTTCGCTGAGGCTCTTGAGCAGATGCCTAGTTACGCAAAGTTTATGAAAGGTATTCTCTCTCGAAAAGTGAAGCTAGATAATTTAGAGACTGTCACTCTCACGGAGGAATGCTGTGTTGTGCTACAACAGAAGTTGCCTCTGAAGCTTAAAGATCCAGGAAGCTTCACTATTCCATGCACTATTGGAAAAGTGTGTTTTGATATATGCTTATGTGACTTGGGAACTAGCATCAATCTGATGCCTTTGTCAATCTTTAAGAAGTTGAATCTTCCTGATCCAAAACCAACTTATATGACTTTGTAGTTGGCCGACCGTTCTATTACATATCTGTGAGGTATTGTGGAAGATGTCTTGGTCAAGGTTGATAAACTCATCTTCCCTGCTAATCTCGTAATTTTTGATTTCAAGGAGGATAAGAAGATTCCCATAATTTTGGGAAGACCTTTCTTGGCGACTGGCTGAACCTTGATAGATGTGTAGAAGGGTGAGCTTACAATGCGAGTGCTGGATCATGATGTAACTTTTAATGTGTTCAATGCTATGAAATTTCCTAAAGAAAATGAGGAGTGTTTTAAGGTGGAAATGGTCGATACTGTGGTTAATTCTGAACTCGATCAATTGCTAAGGTCTGATGCCTTAGAAAAAGCCTTATTGGGGAATTCTGATAGTGAAGATGACGAAGGTGATGAGCACTTGCAATATCTGAATGCTTCTCCCTAGAAGAGGAAGATTGATATGCCTTTTGAATCTCTTGGAATGGAGGAATTGAACAAAGCTCATAAACGCCTCAAGGCATTAATTGAGGAAGCTCCTACTCTTGAGCTTAAGCCTTTACCTAAACATTTGAGGTATGCATTTTTAGGTGATGCATCTACTTTTCCTGTTATTATTACATCTGACCTTTCAGGTAGCGACAAGGAGAAGCTTTTGAGGATTCTAAGAGAGTTCAAATCAACAATTGGATGGACTATAGCAGATATTAAGGGAATCAACCCTTCTTATTGCATGCATAAAATTCTGCTAGAGGAAGGTAGCAATCCTATAGTTGAGCAGCAAAGAAGACTTAATTTGATCATGAAGGAAGTATTGAAGAAATAAATTCTTAAATGGCTAGATGTAGGGATTATTTATCCCATTTCTGACAGTTCTTGGGTGAGTTCAGTTCAGTGTGTACCAAAGAAGGGAGGTATCACAGTTGTTGCTAATGAGAAGATGGAGAGTTTGTATGGACTACCAGAAGATGAACAAGGCCACTAGGAAGGATCACTTCCCTCTGCCTTTCATTGACCAGATGCTTGACCGATTGGCTGGTCACGAGTACTACTGTCTTCTGGATGGTTATTCGGGTTACAATCAGATTTGTATCACTCCAGAAGATCAGGAGAAGACTACCTTCACTTGTCCATTTGGTACTTTCACCTTCAGACGAGTTTCTTTTGGTTTGTGTGGTGCACCATCCATATTTCAGAGATGTATGATGGCCATCTTTTCTGATATGATTGGACGGAATGTGGAGGTGTTCATGGACGACTTCTCTGTATTTGGTGATTCTTTTCATGAATGCTTGCAGAATCTTGGACATGTTCTCAAAAGGTGCGTTGAGACCAACTTGGTTCTCAATTGGGAGAAATGTCACTTTATGGTGTGACAAGGCATTATTCTTGGGCACAAGGTTTCTAGTAAGGGTCTTGAGGTGGACAAAGCTAAGGTGGGGGTCATTGAAAATCATCCTCCACCAATTTCTGTTAAGGGAATTTGTAGTTTTCTAGGTCATGCAGATTTCTATAGGCGTTTCATCAAGGACTTCTCTAAGATTTTGAAGTCATTGTGCAGTTTGCTAGAGAAAGACGTTCCTTTCAAGTTTGTTGACAAGTGTCTTGCCGCTTTTGAGACATTGAAGAAGAGTTTAATCTCGGCACCTGTCATAATTGCAACTAAGTGGAATGAAATTTTTAAGATGATGTGCGATGCAAGTGACTATGCAGTTGGAGCAGTTCTTGGGCAGAGAAAGAACAACATATTTCATGTGGTCTACTACGCTAGTAAGACCTTGAATGGTGCTCAACTGAATTATACTGCTACGGAGAAAGAACTCTTGGCTATTGTCTATGGTTTTGAGAAATTTTGATCTTATCTACTCGGGACGAAGGTGACAGTTTTCACTGATCACTCTGCAATTCGTGATCTCGTCTCAAAGAAGGACTTGAAGCCAAGGTTGATTCGATGGGTTCTTTTGCTTCAGGAATTTGAATTAGAGATCAAGGACAGAAAAGGGACTGAAAATCAAGTCGATGATCATCTTTCACGTTTGGAGAACCCTAATGCTACATCATTGGACAAGACATTGATAAATGAGTCTTTTCCCGATGAGTAGTTGTTTGGAGTGCAAGAGGAAGAACCGTAGTTCACAGACATTGTGAACTACCTTGTGGGCAATGTCATGCCTCCCGACTTATCGTATGCTTAAAGGAAGAAGTTTCTGCATGAAATAAAGTGGTATATGTGGGATGAGCCATTTCTTTTTCGACAAGGAGCTGATCAAATCATCAGGAGATGTATTTCTTACAGCGAAACGGGGGGGGATCTTGTGAGATTGCCACTCAACAGCTTATGGAGGACACTATGGTGGAGAAAAGACAGCAGCTCGTATTCTTCAAGCAGGTTTCTTTTGGCCAACTTTGTTTAAAGATGCTCATCAGTTCATTTTAAAATGTGATCGATGTCAACGTGTGGGTAATATGTCTAAGAGGGATGATATGCCTCTTAATGTGCTTCTTGAGGTTGAATTCTTCGAAGTTTGGGGAATTGACTTCATGGGCCATTTGTCTCATCTTGTAACAATCAGTATATCTTGTTGGCGGTTGATTATGTGTCAAAATGGGTTAAAGTTAAGGCGTTGCCAATGAACGATGCAAAAGTGGTTCTTAATTTTCTTCACAAGCAGATATTCACAAGGTTTGGAACTCCAAGAGTCATAATCAGTGATAAGGGGTCGCATTTTTGCAACCGCAAGTTCCCCGCTATGATGCAAAGGTATAATGTGAATCATCGCATTGCTATGGCTTATCATCCTCGGACATATGGTCAAGCTGAGGTGTCTAACAGAGAGATCAAGCGCATTTTGGAGAAAGTTGTGTGTCCATCGAGGAAAGATTGGTCTTTGAAGCTTGATGAAGTTGTTTGGGCATATAGAACAGTATACAAGACTCCGTTGGGAATTTCGATGTTCTAGTTGGTTTATGGTAAGGGGTGTCATTTGCCGGTGGAGCTAGAGCATAAAGCGTATTGGGCTTTGAAGAAATTGAATCTGGATTTGGATGCAACTAGAAAGAATAGGATGCTTTAATTAAATGAGATCGACGAGTTTTGACTTCAAGCTTATGAGAACAACAATATGTATAAGGAGAAAGTCAAGAGGTGGCATGATCAGGGTCTAGTGCTCAAATCATTTGTGCCAGGGCAATAAGTTCTTTTATTCAACTCTCACCTCCATCTTTTTCCTGGAAAGTTGAAGTCAAGATGGTCAGGGTCGTTCGTTGTCAAAACTGTATTTCCACATGGAGCAGTGGAGATTTTTAAAAATAATCCCGACCAAGCATTCAAGGTTAATGGTCAGAGGTTGAAGCATTACTATGGTGACATGGCAAACCGTGAGGTGGTTAGTGCCGTTTTGTTGTCTGTTTGATCTCGAGTTTCTACGTCAAGCTAACGACGTAAAGCAAGCACTTCTTGGGAGGCAACCCAAGTTTGTTGTACATTAGTAAGTAAAGGAAGCAAGAAGAAAAGAAAAAATCACAAAAAAATCAGAAAAACAGAATAATGCAGGGCCAACTTCAGAAGCCAGTCGCGCCTGCGCTGATCTAGCACGCGGCCGTGCTGAAATTATGGAGACACGGCGCGCCCGCGCTGATCTAGCGCTCGGCCGCTTCTACAAAATCAATTCCTACTCGAATTTTACTCTCCCACATCCCAAATTTCCCTCTCCAAATCAAACCCATTATTCCCACTATTCCCATAATCAAATCCCACTTCTATTCCATATATAATTCTCTTTTCACCTCCTATAAATACATACCCTTATACACAAACTTCTTCACCACTTCACAAACTTGTCAAAGACAATTTCTCTCTCAAACACAAACTCTTATTTTCTCTACTCAATTCCAATGGCACCCAAGAGACAAAGAACACAAGTAAGCAACAGCACCATCGATTCTTCGAGCGCGGGTGGTGTGAGGCCGAGGTTTTAACTCCCGAGGTTGAAGTGGAGTACACGAGGCTTCTCTCAAATCCTATCATCAAGGAGAGAGGTTTTCTGCCATCGGAGAAGGATGGTAAGCTGTTGGAGATGATTCTGGAGATGGGATGGGTTCCTTTTTGTGAGGCACCTACTGCTGTGCCCATAAGTGTTGTTCGTGAGTTCTATACGAATGCGAAGGCTGAGAAGAATGGCTTCACAGTGGTGCGAGGGATGACTGTGGAGTATAGTGCTGATGCTATTAGGAGAGTGATTGAGCAACCCGTGAGGAAGCCCAGACAGGACACTTAGAATGATTAGATTCCAGAGGACTTTGATCTGGATCTTATTATTGCTACGCTATGCATGCCTGACACACACTGGAAGATCAAGAGGGGCACTACTGAATATTCTACATTCTCGGCTTCCAGCATGAATAGGTTTTCCCGTGCATGGAACGCGTTTATTTGTGCTAACATCATGCCATCTTCGCATGTGCATGAGATTACTGTAGAGCGTGCATGGTTGTTGTGGGGCATTCTTCAGGGAAATTATATGGATCTTGGGATGGTGATTTATCAAGGTATGCCGAAGTTCTTGAGGGGGAGTACCACGGGGTCTATACCGTATGCGTCCGTTGTAAAGAAATTGTGTGTGGCAGTTGGTGTTTATTGGCCAGCACATGAGCAGTTGCAGATCCCGAGTGCTCCTATTGACAGCACTACTTTGGCTATGATGCAAAAGTGGGATGGAGGCAAGCCCGATCTGAAGGGGCTTGGTTATACTTTTGATCATCTACCTGGTGGGAGGTCAGCTGTTGGGGCCACCTAGACGATAGGACTGCTTGGAGATCTCATCTAGGAGATGAGGCGGGGCCATCGCAGCAGGCACATGAGGAGGAGGAAGGAGCTGATATTGAAGCTGGCATGAGCATGGCGCAATATAGGCGTTTGGATAGGAGGATGGATGTGATGCATGACATTCACAACAGGTTTGCACGTGATCTCACCCAGGCATTGGGGACAGCTTTTAGAGCCACTGGTGTTGACATCCAGTGGCCAGTATTTGGTGAGGACTCCGTGTATCCACCTCCAGACATGCCTGACACTCCACCCGTTGAGGGTGAGGATCCTAATTTGGAGTAGGTATACCTGATTCCTTACTATTACCTTCACTGAGGACAGTGAATATTTTAAGTTTGGGGGTAGTAGTTGAAGGAATATGTTTTATATGAGTCGCATATAGTTGCATATTCATGATAGTTTAGTTCATATAGTTATATATTTTGCCATGTAGTAGTTTTTTTATTTTGGTAGTTTTTATAGTAGTTTGTTCATGTAGTTTCATGCATTTGCATAATAACATGATCCCTTAGATAATTTTTTCGATTGACTTGTGATATTGATGTTGGTGTAGTGATGTCGTATTTAGTGATGTTAAGTCTTATCAAATTGATTTGCATGCTAGAGACAACTGTATTTCACTAAGTCTTATAGGTTGCTAAAGTACTAGATCATGGTCATGGTTTGTTTGTCGAGGTTTAATCACTTGTTTATGTTTAGAATTTAGGATATTCTCTTAATAATAAATTAGCATGGACTTTTAGAAATTGGAAAAAAATGGGATTTCATTACTAGTTGTGTTGGCTATGTGTCAAATGGCTACTAGACGGCTCATATTTATATGAGTAGTCTAGGGTTGAACGAGATGGAGCGAAATGCACTCGTTCAAAAATTATGAAAAAAAAATAAACAAATAAGTGTTATGTATAATTGATCACGAGTGGGCTCTTTAGTACTCGAGTTATTAAGTTCTTAGGGGACTTTATGCCTAGTGACCTAAGGCTTTTATAGTCTGGGATCCGCTAACCTAACGCTCACTACATGGGTACTATTGTATAAGTCTTTTGTAGACCTCACTCATTGCAAGATCAAATAAGCATAAGTTTGTTGTTTTGTTTGAATAAAAGCATGAATCCATACAAAACTCCAATATAAGAATTGAAGTGTTATAAGTTATTTTGAGTCTAGCTTTTATTCTGTTTATAACCTTGTGATTGCTTTGATGAATAGTGAGTCATGATTATTGATCTAGTGGCGATAGTATATCTGTAATCAGTTGCACATACGCACGTCTCTGGTTTGTAGATTGATTTGTGAGGTTTGCTTGATCTTATGCGAATAACTGCATTTGTTGAGATGTTGCTTGTTGGTTGGTTTAGTTATTCTATTGGGGATCGTTGCATTCATTTAGTTGCATTCATGCATTTTTATTTCTTGTTCTTTGAGTCTATTTATGCTTGAGGACAAGCATCGATTCAAGTTTAGGGGTATGTTGAGTGGTATTTATGACACTTTATTACGCTCTGTAAAGCTTTGAATTGGTGTAAATATACTCAAGTTGTTGGTGTTTTAATGTGTTTTCTAGTATTTTTGTATTTCAAATATTATTCTAAGAATCAGGTGAATTAGCATTGTTTTGTGCTAATATGGTGTTAGGATGATGAAGCGTGCGGCCGCGCCGAGTCGGGATCCCAGAATCCTGATTCTAATTGATTTATAATTGAAGGACTTCTATCTTGCATGGGCTGCTATATATACTTAAATAAAGGACATTTTCTAGAGAGACGGATATACCAGAGCACAAGGAGAGCCATAAGAAGACTGTGTTAGCAAGATTCAATGAAGACAAAGAAGATTTTGTTTTTACTTGTGAATCTTTGTTCTAAGTTGTAACTTGGATGCTAGTTTTCTTATTCGTGAACCTTATTCTTGTTTCGTACTTGGTTTTATTATTTATTCAGTATAAAGACTACGTTTATTTTACCATGTTTTCATCGGAACCCACGTTGATAATGAGTCCGATTATGGGCTAATCGTTATCATGGGGTTCTAGTGGATTTATTTATGGATTTCTTTAGTTAATTTGTTTCGATACCTTAGTGTGTGGTGATTGTATGATAACCTAGTATTGGTTGTGCTTATTCATTTTATGAGCGTCGTGAACTTATAAGATAGCGTGTTAATCTTTAATGAAGCGACAGTGAATTTAAGGATTTAGAACTTGCCATGCTAGCATAGATTCATGTGTTATTGTTAAGCATGATTCGTAGGTAATTTTAACCATCTTACTTGCCCTACGTAATCATGATAGATAACTTGTGCTTTAAACCGTTATGTTGTCAAATTCTATAGACATATAGGGTCTCAATATAATTGGTGTCTATTCAGCTTCTATCTATTTTATGGATGTCTGGTAGTATGGTATCCGTGCAACGAAAGTTGGCGTTTATCAGTTTCGTGTTATCTGATTAGTGTCATCACCATTACATGCTAAGGTTAAGAATGAAAAGGCTGTTGAATGAAGTATTTAATGAAGTTAGAATCCCATGTTTGTCGTATATATTAATTCAACCATTCTTATTAACTTAGTTATAATTGTTAGTTTAATTCTTAGTTATAATCAAAAACCCAATTTGTTATTCGTCTTAGCATTGAATAATAGCCATATCGTTGGTGCATAAGTGCATAATTTAATTAGTTAATCAAAGTCAGTCTATGTGGGAACAAACTAGAAATAATTATATACTACTTACGAACACGTATACTTGCATGTATTTTAGAGCGTGTTTAGCGACTAACAGTGCCCTCAACTACCACATGGTACTCAAGTTCCCAATTGGAAATGGTTCAGGGGAGGAAAAAGGAGATCAGAAAATGGCCCATAGTGGCTATGTTGCAGCACTTAGGCATGATGGAACCGGGGGCAAGTCCTCCCCATAGAAGACATGGATGTCCGCGAGAATGAAGAACTTCGAGGGAAGCCTGTTGAGGTCTTAGTTCTAGTTCCCTTAGACTTCTTAGACCCAGAAGTCACATAAATTGGAGGATATTTGGACAACCCCCTGAAGGGCCAGTTGACAGCAGCTGATATGCCTGGGATTGACCCCAATCTTATAACCCATAAGTTGAATGTCGATCCAACTGAAAAGGTTGTAAAGCAAAAGAAGATAACCTATGCCCCTGACAGGCCGGAAGCTATTAAACAAGAGGTTAAGAAGCTCTTAGAAGCTAGATTTATAGAGGAAGTATAATTCCCTGAGTGGTTGGATAACCCCGTGATGGTTAAGAAGGCCAATGGAAAGTGGAGGATATGCATCAACTTTATAGACTTGAATGATGCGTTCCTAAGGAGTGTCACCCCTCCAAGGATTGACACCTTGATCGTTGCCACAGTCGGGCACGAGATGCTGAGATTCATAGATGGATTCATCAGTTACAATCATATTAAAATGCACAAAGATAACACACGCAAGATATCTTTATTAATAGATTTTGGTGTCTTTTGCTATCTTGTTATGGCTTTTGGACTTAAGAATACAAGAGCCACTTGTCAGAGATTGGTGAATAAGATATTCGCCCATCTAATTGGAAAGACCATGGAGGTCTATGTTGATGACATGTTAGTCAAAAGTATCGCCAAGGCCGATTATATTAATCACCTTAGAAAGGCATTCGAAGTGTTGAGGCACCACAAAATGATGTTAAACCCAACCAAGTGCGCCTTCAATGTTGGATCTGAAATTTTTTGAGTCAAATGGTCTCGAAGAAAGGAATCGAGGCCAACCCCAAAAAGATAAAAGCCATTTTGGATATGGAGCCAGCACGCTCCAGAAAGGATGTTAGAAGCTAACTAGAAGAATTGTGACTCTAGGGAGGTTTATCTCCAATTCTGGAGACAAATGCCTGCCCTTTTTCAAAATCCTGAAAAAAGTGAAGAACTTTGAGTGGACAACTAATAGCTAAGAATCATTTGAACAAATAAAAAATACATGACTGAAGCCCCTTGTTGGCCAAACCTAGTCCAGCGAATATCCATTACTTATACCCCGCGGTCTCTGAGCAAGTCATGAGTGTTGTCCTAAAAAAGGAAGCACATAAGGTCCAGAGGACTATCTACTATGTGAGCAAGGTGCTCCTTAAAGCAGAGTTGAACTACTCCACCTCTGAGAAATTTGCACTTGCCTTAATCACAGCCTCGAGGAAATTGAGACCATACTTTCAGGCCCACAAGATCGAAGTCCTGACGGACCAGCCCTTGAGAAACATACTTCACAGCCTGAAAGCCAGTGGAAGGCTCATTAAGTGGGCTATTGAGTTGGGTGAGTTTGATATCAAGTACAAGCCTCGAACAGCCATCAAGGCTCAAGCACTAGCAGACTTCGTGGTCGAATGCACTATTAGCGACCAGGAAGTCCGGGGGGCAAGAGATAGTAACCCCGGAAGGAGAGGAAAAAGGGAAAGATGAAGACTTGACTTTGAAAGAATATTGGGTTCTTCATTTTAACGGAGCGTCCAAAACAAAATCTAGTGTGCAGGCCTAGTCTTGGAAAGCCTCGAAGGGTTCATGATTGAGTATGCCTTAAAGTTGTACTTTCCAACTACGATTAACGAAGGAGAATACGAAACTTTGATAGTCGGCTTAGGCTTAGCTAGAGTCGTGATGGCCAAGAATCTTAAAGTCTATAAAAACTCGAGACTCATTATTGCTCAAGTCAATGGAGAGTTTGAGGCCAATGATGATACAATGGTCAAGTACCTAAGTCGTGAAAAGAATACTGACTCAATTTGATGAATGGTACGCGGAACATGTTCTAAGAGAGGAGAATACTACATATGATGCCCTATCTAAGTTCGCCTCATCTGAAATTGAGAACTACTCGAGAAGTATCTACTTCTATGTCCTGAAGACCCCAAGCATACATATCATAAATTTGATAACACCGATCGGTGTGGCGAGTTGTTGGATTGATCCAATCAAGACTCACCTTGAGAAATGATGGCTCCCCGATAATGCCCAAGAGGCACACAAGTTGTCGGTGAGAGCATTGAGATATTCTTTGATCGAAGGTCTTTTGTATAAAAGGTCTTTCATTAATCTATACTTAAAGTGCTTGAGATCTCTTGAAGCAGATGAGGCACTTAAGGAGGCCCATGAGGGGATTTATGGACAGCACTTTGGGGGCAGGGCCCTCACTCACAAGATAACCCGATTGGGATTTTATTGGCCAATCAAGCTATCTGATGTCAAGGCTTATGTGACGAAATACGACAGATTCCAGAGGCACGCTCCTATAATACAACAGCCCAAAAAGAGGCTTATGTCTATCAGCACACCCATCTCTTTCGCAATATGGGGAATGGATATAGTTAGTCCATTTTCTATAACATCAGGATAAGGGATGTTCATTGTGGTAGTATAGATTACTTCAAAAAGTGGATTGAGGCTAAGGCACTAGCCAAGATAACCACCAAGCAAATTGCCTAGTTCTTCTAGGAGAATGTGATATGCCAGTTTGGAATCCCATGCATCCTTGTCACGAATAATGGAAAACAATTTGATAATACAGAGTTCAAGGAGTACTGTAATGATAACAACATAGAGCTTCACTTCACCTCGGTTGCCCATCCACAAGCACACGGGAAAGCAGAAGTTGCTAATCAGATTATCCTTGATGGACTTAAAAAGAGGGTCGAATGCTCGAGGAATACTTAGGTGGATGAGTTACTACCTATTCAATGGGCATATCATACTACTTAAAAATTTACTACTGAAACAACCCCATTCATGCAGGCTTACGGAGCCGAAGCGGTAGTACCCGTGGAGATGACACATGAATCACCTCGGGTCGAAGCTTATGAACCAGAGACAAATGATGAAAGCGAGGCTTACACTCGACCTCATTGATGAGGTTAGGGACGAAGAATGAGGTTAGGGATGAAGCCAACGCCCGTAATATAGAGCATCAACAAAAAGCCTCCCTCTATTATAATGGAAGAATTAAAGGAAGGTTCTTTCGGCAGGGCGACTTGGTCTTGAGGAAAATTGAGGCATCAGGGGTTAGAGAGGGAGGAAAGTTAGCACCTAACTGGGAAGGACCTTATAAGGTCGAGAAGACATTATAACGAGGATCCTATAAATTAGAGACTCTGAACGGTGACGAAGTGCCTCGCACTTAGCATACTTCAATACTGAAGGTTTATTATGTTTAGGACATGCAAGACATGTTCCTAGTAGTAGATGGAGAAATAAGGCAGATGAAACATTTTCCATTCTATGTAAGGATTGAACCCTTTTTTCAGGATATTATCTATCATCTTTTCTACCAATGTACGAGCATATAATAAATGTAAGTCTCAAAGAACCAAGTACCTAAAATAAAAAATGAGTATGAAATCAAACTACAAATGCATAATATAGGAGATCATAAAGGATCATAAACCAAGTCCCGACGGACAATTAGGTTACGCACCAAAAATGTTCAATTTCATGAAGGACCACAAATAGTTAACTGCAGAATAAAAGCCACACACGGTAAACAAAGCCATGCAAGGCCATAAGGATCACTCATCTAAAGAGTCTCCATCTTCCTCGTCATCTCACATTTCTTGAATCTTTGTTAGACTCCTCAAAAGAGGAAGAGGATGAAGAGTTTTCATCACCTTTGGTTCTCTTCCTTGACACATATTATCAAACTAGCTCGTAAAGAGGTCCTTTGGACTTAGGGCTCATGGAAGGAGCTTTCCCCTTAAAGCCAGAGCCTCTATGGCTTGAGCAAGAACCAGAACACTGATAGATAATCTAGAGTCCTAAATAAGATGATTGGCTAATAGTGGCAACCTCAGAAATAGCCCAAGGGCTAGGAAAGTCTCGTGGATCCACCACATCCAGATAAAAGCTATGAATAGAGCTAATGGACATGTTAACAGGGCATATCTCATCATCATGATTGTCCATCAGCTTGAAAAGGCCTTATAACTCTAGATAAATGCCAAGAGAGCTCTAGACTCCCAATCTTGAAACTTTCTCTCAAGTTTCTTCATCAATGCCTCCAAGGCCATGTGTTCACTCCTTAATTTCGCACTCTTAGTGGAAGAACCTGCGAAGTAGGCACTGGACTAATAAGAAAAAGATGTTAGAACACTAACTTCACGAAATGCATTTGGTCGACTGAAGTCTACACTACAGACTCCAGCCGATCAGGCTCCTATTGAAAACAAAATGATGTATTGAAATTCCAAAAAAAATAAAATAAATGTACCTGATACAAGACATGAGCCCCGCGCATCTCCGCTTCAAGGAGTTGTTTGCCTGATAAGAACAAATTTGACCAAGGGTAAATTAGGAGGAAGATAAGTATCCTTAACAGAGAGGCCTCTAAGGCCGGCTTCAATAAGCTTCCACTAAGTCATGAGGACCCGAAAGTGAAAATATGAAAGCTTGGAAGGAAAAAGTTTGAAGATGGATAAAAATCAAGGAATTCTATATAAAGTTCAAGGACCATCACGAACACGAACATGGTAATTTATGTTCGAGGCCCGTCACGAACATGACCGAGACATATGTTGTCCAAAAAATAGAAAAATATTCCCCCGAGACTCACCATAGGAGGCCGAGTAGCCGTCCGTGGAGGCCTTCGACCGACTAAAGGTTCCTTAAATGAGGCCCCCACCCAACAAGGAACTCCTGAAACAAAAATAGAAAGAAGAAAAGATAATGATCATGATATTCTAATCCAAGGAAGTATGGCTAACTATAGCCATAACTGAACTCTGAGAAGGGTTGTTGTCTAACTAGAGCACTCTCGAACAAAGTTCAAGAACGACCGAGACTTTCTTCGACCAAGCTTCTGGCTAATTAAAGGTCCCTAGAAAGAACTCATGGTCAAAGAAAGGAAACTAGAAAAACTATGAGAAGGATGGAGGTCAGCCAAAACACCCCATATAGGGTTACGGTCGACGAGGATGTCCTCGAATGGATGTCCAATGATGTCTTCTAAAGGAAGTTCAAGGATGTTCACAAGAAAGATCTAGGGTAGTCCCCGAAGAATGTTCAAGGAATTCAAGGACAAAAATTAAAGGAAGTCCATGAACCCACGCCCCGACTGACCAGGGACCTCACGAACGAAGCCCCTGGCCGACTAGGCCGGGACGACCTCTCAAAATGGAGGGTCTTGGCCGACCAGGACATCCTCAAATGGATGTCTTGGTCGCCCAGAACGTTCTCGAATGAAAATCAGAGAACCTCCATGAAGGGAGCCTCCACCAAGACTAGAACATCCATAAAAAATATTTTCATGAAGACTCCTTGATGAAGACACCTCCGCATTAAGGGGTTGAGCCGACTAGAGCATCCATGGAAAATGCTTTCGTGAAGACTAAAACGTCCATGAAAATAAGTTTTGGGAAGACTAGAACGTCCACGGTGACAAGTTTCATGAAGACTAAAATGTCCACGGAAATAAGTTTTGGGAAGACTAGAACGCCCATGGAAACAAGTGTTATAAAGACTAGAACATCCATGGGAACAAGTTTCGCGAAGAATAGAACGTCCACGAAAGAAGTCTTTGTCAAGAACAAGACAACTTGAGGCCGACTCCTCCTCATGGAGGGGTTAGGCCGACTAGGGTAATCTTTAAAACAAATCGAGGACCCTCACGACTAAGTTGTCCCGACCGACCAGGATCCTCATAGAGGTCAGGTCCCGACCGACCAAAAGTAAGCCATGCCAAGTCCTCTACATGAGGGATGAGGCCGGGTAGAATGCTCACAAAAAAAATCGAGAACCTTTCTAACCGACCCGTTCCGGCCGACCAGAACGCTCACGGAGGTCAGGTCCAGTGGACCAAGTCATGGTCCAGCCAAGTCCTCCACTTGGAGGCCTTTGGTTGTTTAGGACCCCCACAGGGGTGGTCTTGGTTGGTCCAGAAGCTCATTGAGGATTTTTCGTGACTCCCCTAGGAAACTTTCGGACAAAAAACTTGAAAATTTTCAGATTATTCGGGTATTTAATTAAGCCCCATTTAGGGTCGATTAATGAAGATTTACCCAAATTAAGGGCCGATTAGTGTATATAGCACATAGTTAGCCTAAATTAAGGTTAATTAGTAACTTATGTGGTGTAATTAGCCCCGTTTAGGTTCGTTTAACCTATCCACGTTCACAATTAGACTAGATATTAATTAGTGACTTGCGCGTGTTGATTAGCCCTGATTAGGGTCAATTAACCCTATTAAAGGTCGTTTAACTTCGTTTAGGGTCGTTTAGCCTAAATTAAGGCCAATTAGCGTAATTTAGCCTTAAAATTAGGCTATATCTAATTAGCAGCTTTCTAGCCCCGATTAGGACAATTTAGTGTCTAACACTATTCCATTAGCTTGTGCAAAGGCCTAAAGTGGGTATAACTACACAAAATATATTTAAGTCATTGTAAATGTGTAGGTCGCTCCATACTTTACGAATAAAATGACAATACCCATGAAGGGCTGATACCCACAGGCTGATACTTATGAAGGGCTGAAAGCATCCCGAGTCACGAATAGACCATTGTAACTTTCACAAAAACTTGAGTAGTTTTCCAGAAAGTTAGGGGGGAAATGATATGGATAGAAAATACATCCTAAAGACACATTAAATGTCGCATTATTTAAGCTTGAAACTCATGTCCAAAGCCCAATATAAACCATATCGGTCAAGGCCTGTTATAAAATAGAAACGGCCCAGGTCGTCAAGGTCCATGAACATAAGCTATTCGTGCGCGAGGCCCAATACGACTGGAAGACTAGAGACATGACGTCCAACATGGACACTAACTTCTACAAGGAAGGATCCGAAATCCGCTGCCTTATAGGAGTCCTAATTACCATCTAAGTTGGAGATTTGTTCATCAAGACTCCCAATAAAAGTCTAACCCTAGACTTATCTTTATATAAAGGGCTCTATCCATCAACCTAGAACTATCTTTTTAGCTTGATTCTCCGCAACACAGAGATATGTAGGTATTTTGTGAGGATAGGCAGTTCACAACCGCAAGAACAACCATTAAACCTCGATGTTCGCTAACCTTAGCATTAGATACTAACAAATACCTAGTTTTTATTCCACAACATATCCAAAGTAATCTATAAAAAGTTAATCACTTTTCAAGATTTTTTTTTTTAAAGATATTTTATTTTACTGAATAAGGAACAAATAAATATAATTTTAAGTTTCTCATAAACAAGTAAACAAAAATGTTCTAGAAGCAGCAATTATGGAAAAAGGTCAAATCTTCAGGGTCTGGCTACAAGACAAAGATGGTTAACAGAAGCAGGTTTAGATGCTACAATTGTGATGAGGTTGGGCACCTTGCTACTAAATGCAGAAAGTCACAACAAGCTAAGGACAAAGGAAAGGTTTATCAGAAAAAGGATTTTGGCAGCTTCAAGAAGTATTTAGTGAAATCTTACATAGTTGAAGAAAAAAGTTGGGATGACACTGATGATGAAGAAGAGTAATTTGGAAATCTAGCACTAATTGCAGAATCTTCTTTACAGGTACAATTTCCAATTGTTCATGCTTTACCTGCTGAAAATCTATGTGATAATTAACATTGTGTTGCTTTTAGACAGATTGTCTTAGTGTATTTCAAAGCAGTTTTCTATGAAAATCTTAAGGTTCAATACAAAATTAAGGAATGTGTTGAGAAATATGAAGCCTTAGAGAAGTCAATAGAAACTGTTTTACTACACTAAGATGCACCAGGGCTACTGTAATTAACTTAGAAACACAACTAAAGAAACTTCAAATAAAAAATGATAAGTTAGTTCTAGATCAAGTCACTATGCGAAATCTGAATCAAAATAATCAACATCTACAATATCAAGAAGCATGTTGATACTGAGCTTGGATTTTATAGTAAGATTACAGAACTAGATACTAAATTGCATGCTTTTGCTGATTCTGCTAATCTTGCTAAAAAGCTCATAGCTGACCAAGTAGTTGGTGGAAATGTCGGGATAGGCTTGGACTATGATGAACTTAGAAAATCTTCTAAGAGACATATAGTTGAGTCTTAGGCTAGCGAAAAGGTTGTGAATCCCCTAGTACACCTCATGTTCTTAAGAATGCCAAGAAGCCATTTTTTATGAAAGTTACGGTCAAACCTTTAGATGAAGATAACTTGTATATTCATCATGATAACTTGTATAATACCACAAACAAAACAAAATGTACTCAGTCTCTCGTACTTAAAATTAATCCAGCTCCATTATCCTCATTTTCTTCTGATTTTCATTCGTGTATTCAATGGTTTCAGTATAATCATCTTGACCATAATAAGAACACACATTTCCCATAATCCATCAAAGTATGATGAATCTGATTTGACAAAATACCTGATAAAATTCTCGCACTCTATAAATTTTCTGTAAAGCAAACCCTTTAAGAATATCATAAATTTGTACTCATATATCGACAACATTTAGCTACACTTTATTTGTATTTTCATGACTTGATAGTTTGTTACATATTAACATGCTCCACCTAAAAGACCATGGGCATCCTTCCAGTACCTTTTGCATATCCATGGGTGATAAAACACAAACAAGTAACATAACCCCCTATGTCATGAACTTCCACCCTATCATTTGGTCTTTATAAATATGCAAATATATTTTGCATTGCATTGAAATTAATATTTTTTTAGGAAATGACCTATTAACACAAAAGATTCTTTATTATTACATATGTCCTCATGTCTAACAATAACTCCCCCTTCCTCTTCATCATCTATAATTAGCTTTGCGTATAATTTTTCTAGTGTAAGTTTTAAATGCTCCATATGAAGAATCATAAGACAATTTTGAACCCACACATTTGGCTAATTGAAAAATGAAAAATAAAAACACCTGTCACATGAACAAGACATAAACTCTCAATATTTGAGAGAAAAGCGATTATGTAATTAGTGTTAGTGTTTGTGCCCTAGAGATAACACTATTATGTTTTATTTATGACATTTGGATTATTAATGTTAATGTTCTATCGATTATTTATTATATCTTTGTTTACTGCGATATAAATATTAGATTTATAAAATATCCTTGGAATATGATATGAAATCTATATCTCTAAGTACGTGACTTAGAAATGAGATTATGAGAATAGTATTGATATTCATAAATATCCCTAATCGAGTATTATTATGGGACAATAATAATATATTTAAGACTAGTGTGTTTGTTGACTGATGATCACATCTCATTGATCATAGGTATAATGATACTAAAGTCGAAAACATAGGCAGATGTAAATATACATGGTGTTGTATAGACCTAATATGAGATTCTATATGTCCGTTGTGTCATAAGTAATTCTCACAGTGATAATGATGTAATGGTTCTTAGAATTGAAATCATTATATTTCTATACGATGATTAATATACTTTGATTACATTAAAAGTTGCTTTTGACTAGGTAATGATAAAAGTGGACTTCAGATATGTCATGAATCGTATGAGAAATATGAATGACCTAGAAAGAGTTTAACCCTCCTATTTTGATGTGATATTAGTGGCCTCTTGTGTGAGCTAGACTATGAAATACATGGCGTCACGCTCAAATGTTGATTTGAAATGATAGTCTACTCATTGATCTAGGAAACCTGGATTAAACCATGAAGAGGATGACACATAACATGCCTCTTTTAATCTATACTATATGGTTAAAGAAAATTATATTACATTTTAAATTATTCACAAAAGGTTTAATCGATAATCGATTTAATTATTATTACTTAGGTAGCAATGATGTAGTACTAGATGCCGCTCATTATTTATAATTTAATTGTGAGATATTTAAATTATTGACAACGTAATAATAACCTATAGGATCCCACAAAGAAAGTTTGGAGGAATATTTAATTTAAATTCGGATTTGAATTTAATATGAATTTTTGACTAATTTATTATTAATTAAGTTGGACTTAATTAATAGATTAAATAAAATTCGAATTTATTATTACTATATTAGAAATTCAGTTGTTGGATGATTAAGTGAAACTTAATTAGACAATAAATTGGAATTTCATATTCAATAGAAATCTAATGTTGGATTAGGGTTAGAACTGGTTTTTGTCTCTCATATATGATCTCTTTTAGGGCTGAATTAGGAGACTGCATTTTTATTAGATAAAAACACAAAACCCTAATAGCGAGAGAGAGAGAGAGAGAGAGAAGAAAAACAAGTTCAGATTTTCGGTACTAGTACACGCCTACTTCGCTCAAGTTTTCACGTAGATCGCTAGGCGGGATACGTGGTGATCGGTTTAAGCAAGGACCTCTATTAGATAACCATATTCGTAAAGTTTCGTAAGATAAACATCTCATCCATGAATTAAATATTATTTTCGCATCGATCCAGCTGTGGGTTTAATTTTTATTCAATTTTACAGCTTTAATTTTTGTTTCCGCTGTATTTTTATGCCCCGAAACACAACAATTAGGGGTTAACATATTTTCTAGAATATCATACCGGAGTTTTTGGTGCGAATATATGAGACTCATATTTTCACAGTACTGCGATATGAAATTTGTTGGTATTTATTTTATTGAAAATATCAATCTGCTTCCTTTTTTTAGTTTAAGGTTTACCTAATAGCCCTTTTACCTCATATCATACCCTCACTTAATATATGCACTTAATATATGATTTCCCTTTTCTTATTCCTTTTTTTATTTACAATTATAATTATATTTACACATAAAATATAAATTAGTATGTCGATCATATTTCAAAATTTTAAAATAATTTATAATTTATTTTTATACATTGAAAATAATTTTGATATAATTTATATCTTAATTTATTTAAAAAATTTAAGATGTTATTAATTTTTTTATTAAATTAATTAGAATGTAAAGAAAATCTATTGTTAAGAATATATGTATAATAATTTGAGATTTGATACTGTCCGAAGTACAAATATAAAAATGTTAGTATCATTCTGTTTTCGGATACCAATAAAACATGCAATAATTGAGCATCATTCTTTTCCTTTAAACCGGCCCCGACTGAATTTCACCATGTTCGTGACGTGAACAAATTACCTCCTTAATTACTTGTAATTATTTTTTTAGTTTACAAAAAATATATTTATGTAACAAAATATATGGTAGGAAATTCTTAAAATTTGACAAAGAAAATAATATTAAGATGTGATTTTAAAATAAAAACAAATAATATATATATATATATATACGAGTCCCCATCAAGACAGAACTTTTTAAATAGAGGTCTATAGAGAACTCTAATCATGGTCATCCATTTCATCTAATGGTTAAAAATAAACAATGGCATTTTTGTAAAATACATAAAATCCAAAGACTTTTATTAAGCATTAATATCTTGTCCATAAACGGTTGTAATCTAGATCCTATCAACCATTATAGACACATTATACATACAAAACTCACAAATCCAGACATGCAACGAGTAAACAACAATTAGATCTTCAAATTTAAGCTTCAATCGAGATATAGTTGGTTGAATCTCAGTTTAAAACTCAGTAAGCTACGGAATCATTCTATTTTATTAAATCTTGAACTATATTACTGATTTTGATATATTTTGAGCATTCGATAATTACGATTTCATACTAGATCAAATTTTGCATCATTTCTTCATTTTTCAGGTAAAATCCAGCTCAAATCAGATATTTCGGAAATGCTTACTCGATTAGGTTCTGTATATTCTGTATACTTATATTTTTAACATTTTTGTTGTTAATATTCGAAGTTTAATATTATGATTCCGAAATAGATCCAAATTTTGTTCATGTAATTCAATTTATTTTGTGTTTGTTCTATAATAAAATCAACATATGATTCTGTATATGTATTTTATCCTCTATGGTGAAATCACTATTTGCCCTATTCAATGGAGTGGATCTATAGTAGAATAATGCAAATATATTGTTCAACATTAGATTTATTTGGCATAGTAATTTTTTACTGTTCTATAACAGAATTAGTGTAAACAGGATATATTAAGTGTAAGTTTTTTTTATTTTAAAGCACATATGTATATTGAATATAAATAGAATGTTATTTGTCATCTAGAGTAGAAGATATTTAGTCTTGTAAAGTAATATTTGATTATGTACACAGGGCTTAAGCAATTGCTTGTTTTTCTCTCGGGTCTGACAAGTAAAACATGAAAATAAGGAAAAGACTAGCAGCATGGTTATACTCCATCAATAATGTTCAATACCCTTAAATGAAAATAAGTTTGGCAGTGACATGGCCTTAAATATTTGCTTTTTGTGTTCTCTGGTCTAATATGTATCATAGTTTTATGCACTTTTGTACATAGTCATATGTTAATAGGTAAATGTATGAACAAAGAGTAATAATATGAAATTAACAAGAATAATTATGGTCTAGTTTTATATAACTTGAGGTGCCTAATGTCATTATTGCATTTTCTTAACACTGTTGGTAAATAATTTTTCTGTCTTTATTCATTTATGTTAGTGTTTACAGTTGTAAATTGATAGATGTAAATGTAGGTAGTCATTCAAGAAGCAGAGGAAAGAAAAAATTTAAAAATTCTGAATCAAGGAGAGCTACAATGAAAAAGAAAATGAGAAACAAAGAAGGACAACTGAGCACAAACAATTTGATATATATATATATGAGGTAATTAAATAAAACTTATGTTTATTGTTTGTTCGAAAGGATAATGATGTCAAATTCAATCAAATTTTAAGTTTTCTTTCATAATTTATTGGTGATTCCATTCTCTTGAACTTGTAATACTAATATTATATCTTGTGTTTATTTCAATTTTGTAGTAGATTTCTATTCTACTAAATTATATATAATAATCATAAACAAATTGTGTGAAGTTTGGTATTATATTCTGCTACTATGTTTGATTTTTATAAGGGCATGTGGAAAACAATATTAAAGAACAAAATTGCAGGATGTACTTTCATAGATACATTATAGTTCACAAATTACATGTCAAACACATGTAATTCAAGAACAGATGCACTGCACTGGATATCAAATGAATTTTTTTTTGAAAAGAGATATGTGTTTATTCTAATGTGTGAAGGGTAAGTAAATATTTCTTATACACAAACATAATAGAATATGAAACTGTTTAAAAATTGAATTTATTTTGACAACAGGGGCCATTGGAATTTGCTTATACTGTGTAATTTGGACAAGACCATAGAATGCAAAACAAGACCCTGTTTGTTGCTGTTGGACTCATTACAATCAACAATCTCAGATAAGCTTAAAGCAGACCTTCAAACGTAAGTTACTTTATTTGTTTTTATGTTGTTAACTTGGATTTTCTGCCATCTTTGACTGCATAATTGTACTAATCTTATTAAAAATTTAATATATAGATTTGTCAAGAACATTTAAAAAGAGGATGGAAGGGTTGGAGCTTAAGTAGTAGTGAAATATCTATTTGGGATTCCAAAAGTCCCATAACAAAAGGATGGTTCAAAATATGGGTAGTATGTTCTGTATTACATATACAAATTCTTAATGTGTTGTCCACAAAATTACAATTGGGAAGAAGATTATCCCGGATTTATAAGTGGATTATAATAATATAATTGTTTTTTAATTACTACACTGTATTTAATTTGGTTTCTTATTTTGTTAAAAACAGATGAATGAGAAGTGGTTCAAAAGTGATGATGTAGATGAATTTTCTAAAAATTTACCATCAATGTTTGAGACTATGCTGAAGGAAACTGAAGATACAGAGGATGATGATGAAGATATTCAAGTAATCAATATTAGAGATATTTCAAAGAAGAAAGGGAACAATGATAATGAGAGTAATTTTCAATTACCTCATGTTTCTGGTATTTGCAATATTGAACAAAGTGAGGCACTCATGGCTTTATGTATATATACCCCAGAAAGTTCTCAAGACAAAACTACACCAACTGTACAACCATGTAAGAATTAAAATTTTCAATCAGTAGCATCAGAAGTAAATAATAGCCTTACTAACATTTATATCTCAATATTTGTTTACAGCTGAAGAAGAGCATAAATTTAATGAGGAGTTGTTGAAAGAGATTAGAAAGTCTGAATTTGAGCATAAGAAAAAGAAAATCAGAATCAAAGTGAGGGCACATCGAAATTTAAGTGACTCAGAGGTTAATTATGTACTTCGTTTCTTAAATATATTGTAAAAAAGTTCATTGGACAAAAATGATTTATATTGTATTAATATGTAAATTATTTAAATGTATTGTAGGATAATGACATTGTTCTGGAAGATTTGTCATTTGCTGAAGGGGGAGATGAATTAAGTCCGAAGATTGTAAGAGATTTGCCAAAAGATGATGAAGTAAAGAATTTAGTGGAGGAAATTTTAGACTTAAATGTTGAAGTAATTTTTATAAACTTCTGTTAACTGCATAATAATTCACATGACTTTTAATAATATTTTTTATGATGTTTTTTCATTCTATAAGGAAAGAAAAAATAAAGGAAAAAGAAAGAAAAAAGGCACTTATGTCGGTACAATTCCAGAAAGAAGATCATCGAGGCTATTGACTCCAATTAACAGAGCACAGAATGAAGAAAGAAAAATTCCAGTCAGAAGCATCTATGTCCTATCTTAATGACATTTATGATAACATCAATTCTATTGACACAGTTTGCTTCAATTAGTTTAGATCTTTTTAAGAATATATAGTTTACTGTCATTTCTTGGTTGTGATAAAGCTTATGATAACAACACTTTGCTTGATGCTATATATTTTTTCATGTAGTTTGTGATAAAAGATATAGGATTGTACTGTTAGTTGTTAATGATGTCGTCATAATCTGAATGGTATATATATTGGTCATATTTAAGTATGAATCTAAAATTATATATTAAAAAACTTTTTGCTTGTTTATTGTGTATCAGAGTCACGGATGTGTAAAAAAGAAAAAGGAATGTTTATTTGAAACTGATAGTGATTTTGAAAAGACTCCTCCAAGAAAATCAGGCAGAAAAGAAAGAAGGACAAGCATAAAAGAAAGAATTGAGAGAAGTAAAGCCACTTGTGATGAGGTATTGAATAATTTAATATGTAAATTTAATATGTGATGGCTCATTGCCAGTTGCAGCTCTCATTGGTACATGAGGACCTCTCTCTATGCAGTCCACATAAGCCTCATCTTGGGAAAGAAGATGTAGGTGCATCTTCACCTTCCAGTGGTGATAATTATCTTTCTCCAGAAATGGAATTTTAACTCCAACATCCTTTTTGTTCATCTTGTTGTTTGTAGTGATCTTTACACTCTTTGTACTTCAAGAGCTTGCTCTGATACCAATTGTTATTCCCTAACAATACAACAAGAATTATAGAAGGGGGGTTGAATGAAATTCTGGCTACTTTTTCAAATTTAAAGAATGTTCTAACTTGATAAATATAACAGTGTTTGATTAGCAGTGGTGCGGAATAAAAGAGTGATAGAAATCAAAACACCAAGTAATAGAAATACAAGCTTTTAAAACTTTCTGGTGGATTTGAAAGTATCCACCAGAGATTTATATATATCAAATGAGAACCCTGTGAAGCTTTGAATAGCTCACAGCTGCTTTACAAGTTTGAACAAACAAAACTACAGAGAATTTATAACGACTCGAGTATTTTTTTTTTAATATTCAAAAGTGTAATAAAGGTTTAAATAATTATATAAAATGTGTGTAATGATTTTGGCAGCGGTTACAGATTGTTATTTAATTATTTATGATTTGTTATTATGTGGGATTGAATTATGTGATTTATTAGTGAGTTATTTGATTAAAAGTGATTTTATTGTAATTGTAATTCCATAAATACTTGGGTTATTTCTAAAATTGGTTTTATAATTTTATTATTTCAATATTTATTTTTAGGACTTTATAAAATTGAGAAATCAATATTTTATTAATTATTTATTTTTAAATGATTTTCTGACTGTGTTTAATGGTAAAATCCATATTTAATTATGGAAATCTTTAAAAATTACGAAACTCATGAAGTTTATAATATTCTGAGAAATTTAAAATTATTTTAGAAATTTTCGGGAATCGTTTCACCCGCGCGTCGTTTCGTTATTTGTTAAAAAGCGGGTACGAAGAGCACCTTAAAAAGTGTTTTAAAAATTTCGAAATTTACGTTTTGTAAACTCCGGGATATTTATATTATTTTAACTTTATTTTGGTAATTTTTCGAAATTATTTTAAGGATGGCTGGGTTCGCTAAATTCAGATTCCGGGGCGAAAATTTGGTTCCCGAGTATATCAGGGATACGTGTCAAAATCTTATAAAAGAAATTGACACGTATCCAATTAACAGATTCGTGTCAGCAGTTGGTTTTGGGAGAGTAAAACATCATCTCTCATTTGTCTCTCTCTCATCCTCGGCTGTAATTTCTTTCGTTTCTCTCGATTCTCTCTCGATTATCTCTGTTCTTTCTCTCTCCGCTCTCCTGTTTCCTTGCTGTTGCACCTGGTTGTTGCCGTTCTTATTTTCTGGCCCGTTTCCGATGAGTCGCCGCTTGATATTTCTTGCTTGGCTGGTTCGATTTGTGTTATTCAGTTGTGTATATGCATATGATTATATGTGTGTGTACCTGTGTGTAAGTGTGTGTGAAGGTGTGTGTGCATGTGTGTGTGTGGCGCGGTGGTGCGTGTATGTGCAGATGTGCAGTGTGTGCGGCTGTGCAATGTGTTGTGCGGGTTTGGCTTGTGTTCTCTGTTGGGTTGGTTTGGGCTTCACAGTTGGGCCTGGTTGTTTTGGGCCTCTACTGTTGGGCCGAGTTTTGCAGTTGGGCTCGATTCTTGCAGCCTTTAATTTTATTTCTTATTTTCTGCAGGATTTTTAATTAATATTCATGATATTAATTATTTGTGCGGAATAATTTTTAAGGATAAATCGGTGAAATTTTGCGTTGGACACCCGAGAATTTAACGGGTACCCGCGAAATTTTGCCGCCGTACCGTGATGACTCATTACGAGCGGACGGTGAACGGTGATGACGATGCTCTGAGTCCTAAATTTTATAAATAAATAAAATGATTTGTAAAAAATGTTTTCGAAAATTAATTGTGCGTAAATGGATACGTGAATATGGAATTGGCATGGGAATAAAATGTGAGTTGTTGTGATTGTTGACGTCGAATGTAATCGACGGGTAGTCTTATAAATAAAGAAGTTGCTGCCAAAATTTCCTAAAAATATATTGGTAAGCGTACGTATTTATATTATACGTGTTACCCCTAATAGTATTCTGACTACGTGATTATGTGATTATGTGTATATAATAATACGAGTCGGGTTATCGGATTGGGTTGTTAGAATTTGAGGATATCAAGCATGTCGGTATAACTGATTAGGGTATTCTGTATTTGTAGATTCCGATCGAGTTTTCCCAAGATTAAAGTCAGCGTGAAAGCTACTTAGGATTTTCTAACGCGTTGTAAGGAAAGTACCCCTGACCATTCTTTTATGGTTCAGTACGTATGAATAGCTAAAATGTTTTACTTTCGTAATGAAACAGAAACATTTTAAGTTACGTATCCCCTGTTGTTTAAAATTATATTTTGGGGAAAAGTAACTTCTGAAAACACCTATCTCTAAACGAGATTAAAATGAAAAGAGGATTTGAATAGTGTGTTGTGACAAAATTAATTTTAACAAGAGATAGGTAAAAGTGATTTTGAAAACTGGATAAAACGATCATATATGGGATACGTTGGGGCTAGAGTAGGCCTATTGAGGTGGCGTAGGAGGCTAATTCGGTTGCGCGCACTGTATAACCGATTAGTCCAGCAGGTCAGAGACCTAGCTAGTCTCTGAGTTCCGGAACAGGTAAATGGGATGGCAGTTGGAGCCGTCTGGTGTTGATAGCCTGATCAGCTATCTTCACATATCCGCTACGTATCTGATTTGGATTTGTGATTCCCGTAAGGGCATGAGTAGTTGATACAGCGGTTTTATAAATGTGATTAGCATGCTAAAATTGGACTCTGGTATTTATACAGCACACCGTTATGTTGTTTTGATAAAGCATGCTAGTTAGTGATATCCAGTTATCTCTGATTTTTATTATAAAATTTTGATATCATGATTACAGCTCTGTCCCCATTGTTGTTACATTACTGCTTTTATTCCGTTATTTATATGTTGGTGCTGATGAGCGATTATGCTCACCCTTGCAACTGTTATGTATATCTCGCAGATACCTAGAAGACCAGTCAGACAGACCCATGTTCCTGCCCCTACTGGACCCGGCTCCTCTGAGGTAGTTTGTATCAGGCCATGAGGTCTGATGAGTTGCTGAATAAAGTTAGAGTGTGTTAGATGTTGAATAAAGAGTTTGTAATAATGAGAACCTGAATTATACTTGAACCTGGATCGGATCTTTGTTTGGGGTCAAGTTAGTATATATCAATAATAATCTTGTTGTTTATATTTTTGGTAATTGTGTTTAGTGACGTCAACTCCTGACCCCGGGGTTGAGGCCGTCATAGTTGGTATTAGAGCTACAGGTTCAAGTCCCTGATTCAGGTTAGGGATTGTGTCGAGTAGGTGATAACGTGAGTCTTTAGGTGTGAGTCAGCAACTCATATAGAGGAGCAAACCTTTAGAGTCAGTCGAGGGTTCCGAAGGCGTTACCCTGGCATCTATTAAATGTTTTGATAGAATTGCCTTGACCTGGTTGTGTTTTCCCTGTATATTTATTATGTTGGCAGTGGCCTATTACGATTTCGAGTTCTCCATCCCGGGAGAATCCCTCTGATTTAGATAGCTCAGATTCTGAGAGACCCCCGAATGTTTTTACTGAGGAGACCCCTATGCCACCTCCACAATTCCCTTCTTTTGTGCCGAGAGACATCCCTGGACCTGGTCCTCGTCCCCGTTGGGTACGTTGGTCTGTGTCTGCTGTCAGGGATTTCCCTCCCGGCTGCGGTCTTAGTTCTTCCATGATGAGACCTCCAGTACCTCCTGTGGCCCCTAGTGGTACTTCTTCACCGATCCCTTACCATGTTCACCGAGCGGTGAACACTTCCTTTATTAGAGATCAGAGTCCGGAGTTTGCTGCTCAGTTTGATCAGGTACGTATTGCACCATTCCAGGGTATTTCTGCCCCTTCTCCTGAGGTGCGGGCCCGTGTGCGAGCATTGACCCAGATGGTTGTAGAGAGGGCTAGATCTGTTGACCGTTTTATTAGTTCAGAGCTGTGCAGTATCAGGACCTAGTGAACTGGCTAGTATTTGAGCTAGGTTCCATTGATGGCAGTGGTAGTGGCTAGACAGAGTTGCAACAGAGAGATACACAGCTCAGAGTTGCCTTCTAGGAGTTTTGTAGTTGTTTATTTTGTATATGTATATTATGTGGTGATAGTTTGTAGTAGGAGAGGCTGCTATGACAGCCAATTTTGGTGTGTATTCGGATAGGTTCTTTCCAGTTGAATTTTCAGTTGTACTAGTTGGATTATGTTGGTTATTGTATTTCAGCTGCTTTATCTTATTGTTTAGTTTTTATATATTGTGCGTTGCTATTATTGTTGTTATTATTATTGTTGTTTCTATTGTTGGCATTTTTATATTATAATCATTCACTCAGGACGGATCCAATTAAACTGGGGATGAGAATATTGTCTTAGTGGCAACGCTCTCCTGATGCATAAATATAGACTGCCGGAGCAATCCATATTCTTATATATGACTCTTATGTTTCAGGAGATGCCACCAAAGAGAAACTCTCAGCCCAATAACGGATCTTCTGGGGATCCTTCCATGAGTGACATGATAAACTTGTTGCGTCAGCAGTCTGTACACCTGGCCCAACGGCAACAACAATTCTAACAGCAACAATTGCAACAACAACAACAACAACATCAACAACAGCTCATACAACAACAACAGCAAATCCAACAGCAGCAACTATAAATCCAGCAGTAGCATGAGATAAGGGGGGCAAATCAGGGTGTTAGTTTTAAGTCTTTTCAAGCAGTGAAGCCCCCAGAGTTTAAAGGAGAAGTAGATCCTGTTGCTGCCAGGATATGGTTAAAGAAGATGGAAAAGGCGTTTGCGCTTACCAAGGTGAGTGAGAATTTAAAGACTGATTATGCTAGTTATTTTCTAAAGAATGATTCAAATTATTGGTGGGAATCTACACGAGCCCTAAAAGGAGAAGGTCCAATTCCATGGGCCAGATTTACAGAGTTGTTTTTGGAAAAATACTTTTCGGACTGTCTCCATAGTCAAATGGAGGTGGAATTATTGGAATTGAAACAAGGAGATAGGAGTGTCACGGAATATGAAGCGAAGTTTACAGAGTTGGCCCATATAGCACCAAAATATGTGAGTTCGAAAGCTCAATGAGCGAAGCGGTTTCAACAAGGATTGAATCCAGAAATAAGGAGTGGAGTTGTACCCTTACAACTCAAGACATATACTTCGGTAGTTCAGGCTGCCCTAGTGATAGTGAGTGATCAGAAATTAGCTGCAAAGGAACAGGGTGAAAAGAAAAGGAAATTTGAAAGTGGACCCGCTAGGTCAGAATCAGGAATAGCGAGTCGGAAGTTCCAGCGTTGGTTTGGAAGGAATAAGAATAAGAGGTTTAAGAGGCAGAATTTTCCCTAGGTGAAACCCGGTACTACTTCAGTTAACTCTGCCCCGACGAGGATGAGTAAGCCAGTGGCTGATTGTAGGATGTGTGGGAAGAAGCACAGTGGACAGTGCTGAGAGAATGTTAATTGTTTTAAGTGTGGACAGGAAGGTCACTATTCCACGGAGTGTAAGTCTGAGAGTCAAGGGGTTACCTGCTTTAGTTGCGGCAAAGTGGGACACATAGCTAGGAATTGCAAGTCAGTGACCCAAGTTAATACGGGAAGGAGTGTGTCCCAAGGACCAGCAACTAGTACTGCTAGAGCTAAAACTTTTAAGATGACCCAGAAGTCTCCAGTTCATAATTCCGATGTGGTTGCAGGTACGCTTTCTCTTAATTTCGTACCTGTTAACATTTTGTTTGATTCGGGAGCGTCCAAATCTTTTATATCTGTGAATTGTATGAATAAAATGCAATTTGGTGTTGGAAGACCTAAAAGAACCTTTGACCATAGAAGTGGCTAATAAAGATAAAGTACCCGTAAATCAATTTTGTCCTAGTTGTTTCCTAGAGATTTCAGGGTATATGTTCCCTGTTGACTTAATACCTTTCGAGTTGGGAGACTTTGATGTTATTTTAGCATGGATTAGTTGTCATTACATAAGGCAAATATAGACTGTAAGAAAAAAGAGTTGTTATGCATACCCCAGATAATAAAAGGATCAGTTACTAAGGACAGAGGCAAGATAAAAAGTTCATTTCAGTAGTGCAAGTAAAGAGATTATTGCGGCAAGGATGTGAGGCGTATTTGTCTCGTGTGGTGGATACGAAGAAAGAGACCCCTATTTTGGATGAAATTCCCATAGTAAGAGAATTCCCTGACGTTTTCCCAGAAGAGTTACCGGGATTGCCACCTGATCGAGAGGCAGAGTTCTTTATTGATTTGATTCCTGGAGCTGAACCAGTTTCTAAGGCTCCATACCGGATGGCCCCAATAGAAATGAAAGAATTGGCTAAGCAACTTCAGGAATTATTGGACAAGGGAGTTATTCGACCCAGTGTTTCTCCGTGGGGTGCTCCAGTGCTGTTTGTGAAGAAAAAGGATGGAAGTATGAGATTGTGTATTGACTACAGGGAGCTGAACAAGTTGACGATAAAGAATAAGTATCTTTTGCCACGAATTAACGATTTGTTTGATCAGCTTAAGGGAGCATGTTACTTCTCAAAGATTGACTTAAGATCTGGCTACCACCAACTGAAGATAAAGCCTGAAGATATCCCCAAGACTGCATTTAGAACAAGGTATGGCCATTATGAGTTTCTAGTGATGTCGTTTGGATTGACGAATGTGCCAGCAGCTTTTATGGATTTGATGAATAGGGTATATAAGGAGTATTTGGATAAGTTTGTTATTGTATTTATTGATGACATCCTCATATATTCGAAGAATCCGGAAGATCACGCAACGCATCTACGGATTTCCCTTCAAAAATTAAGAGAAAAGCAATTGTATGCAAAGTTTTCTAAGTGTGAGTTTTGGCTGACAGAAGTACAGTTTCTTGGTCATGTAGTAAGTAAGGAAGGTATCAAAGTAGACCCAATAAAGATTAAAGCCGTATCAAAGTGGGAGCAACCGAAGACACCAATGGAAATAAGGAGTTTTCTTGGGTTAGCAGGATATTATCAATGGTTTGTGAAAGATTTCTCGAAGATTGCATCCCCATTAACCAAGTTGACCAGGAAGAATGAGAAGTTCGTTTGGACGGGAAAGTTTGAAGAGAGTTTCCAGGAATTGAAACGAAGATTAGTGACGGCTCTAGTGTTAGCATTGCCAGATGAGACGGGAAACTTTGTAATCTATAGTGATGCTTCCTTGAAAGGATCAGGTTGTGTGCTAATGCAGCATGATAAAGTTATTGCTTATGCCTCCAGACAGCTAAAGCCTCACGAGCAGAAATATCCAGTTCATGACCTTGAGTTGGCGGCTATAGTGTTTGCTCTAAAGTTATGGCGTCACTACTTGTATGGAGAGAAATGCGATATTTATACAGACCATAAGAGCCTGAAGTACATATTCACGTAGAAAGATTTGAACATGAGACATAGAAGGTGGTTGGAGCTGATTAAGGACTACGATTGTTCGATTAACTATCACCCAGGTAAAGCCAATGTGGTGGCTGATGCCTTGAGTAGAAAAGAAAGGCTGAATATGGTTAAGATTGCGGAGGAATTAGAATAAGACTTGGAAAGAATGGAGATTGAGGTTCGAGTACCTAGCGAAAGTCAGGAGCAACTATATGAAGTCACTTTCCAGCCGGTATTGATGGAAAAGATCAAAAAGTGTCAAGAAGGAGTTATGGAACAAGAGTTGGATACTTTGACGGGAGAAGAGTTGTGTACTCAAAAAGATAGTCAAGGTTTGTATAGATTTTCATCCAGAGTTTGGATTCCTAATGTAACAGAATTGAAGAATGAGGTATTACACGAAGCACATAACTATAGGTTTTCTATCCACCCTGGTAGTACTAAGATGTATCAGGACTTGAAGACAATTTTTTGGTGGCCCAGAGTGAAGAAGGATATTGCCAATTGGGTAAGTAAGTGTCATGTATGTCAAATGGTGAAAGCAGAGCATCAACGACGGAGTGGATTGTTACAACCTTTGGAAATTCCCCAGTGGAAATGGGAAGAGATTGCTATGGATTTTGTAGTGGGATTTCCAAAGACGAGAGCAAATCATGATGCTATTTGGGTAATCATTGATAGGTTGACTAAGTCAGCGCATTTTCTTCCGATCAATGAAAGGTATTAGTTGGAAAATCTAGTTAAGTTATACTTGGATGAGATAGTTACCAAATATGGAGTGCCTGTTTCCATAGTATCAGATCGAGACCCGAGATTAAACTCCAGGTTCTGAACTAAATTCTAAGAGTGCCTAAGAACGAAATTGAATATGAGCACCGCTTATCATCCTTAGACGGATGGCCAAAGTGAAAGAACGATTCAAACTATAGAGGATATGTTGAAAGTCCGTGTTCTGGATTTTAAGGGTAATTGGGATGAACACCTACCTTTGATTGAGTTCTCGTATAATAACAGTTACCATTCTAGTATCGGGATGCCACCTTACGAAGCTTTGTATGGAAGAAAGTGTAGATCACCGTTGTATTGGGATGAGGTAGAAGAAAAGAAAGTGTTAGGTCCTGAGTTGGTTTAGCAAACCAGAGATGCCATAATGTTGATTCGAAAAAGGTTGGAAACAGCCCAAGATAGATAGAGAAAATATGCAGATTTACATAGGAAATATATGGACTTCGAGATAGGAGCTCTGGTGTTACTAAAGGTATCACCTTGGAAAGGGTTAGTACGATTTGGTTAGAAGGGTAAACTTAGCCCTAGATTTATAGGACCCTTTGAGGTTTTGAAGAAAGTGGGAAAGGTCGATTATGAGATAGCGTTACCACCGCAGTGGCAGCACATTATAATGTGTTCCACGTGTCTATGTTGAAGCCCTATGTCCCTAATTCGAATCAAGTCATAGAATATGAACCGATTGAGCTTCAGCCAGATTTGTCCTATGTGGAACAACCGGTCCAAATCCTAGATCATAAGGAACGAGTCCTTAGGAATAAGTCGATCCCTATAGTAAAAGTTTTATGGAGAAATCCTCGAGTAGAAGAGTCTACTTGGGAATTAGAGTCAGACATGCTTGATAAATATCCTCATTTGTTTAGTTAAGTCAGATTCTGGGGACAGAATCTTTTTAAGGGGGAAAGGATATAATGACACGTGTATTTTTCTTTTTATTTTAATATTCAAAAGTGTAATAAAGGTTTAAATAATTAAATAAAATGTGTGTAATGATTTTGGCAGCGGTTACTGATTGTTATTTAATTATTTATGATTTGTTGTTATGTGGGATTGAATTGTGTGATTTACTAGTGAGTTATTTGATTAAAAGTGATTTTATTGTAATTATAATTCCATAAATACTTGGGTTATTTCTAAAATTGGTTTTATAATTTTATTATTTCAATAATTATTTTTAGGACTTTATAAAATTGAGAAATCAATATTTTATTAATTATTTATTTTTAAATGATTTTCTGACTGTGTTTAATGGTAAAATCCATATTTAATTATGGAAATCTTTAAAAATTACGAAACTCATATTTTATGAAGTTTATAATATTCTGAGAATTTTAAAATTATTTTGGAAATTTTCGGGAATCGTTTCACCCGCGCGTCGTTTCGTTATTTGTTAAAAAGCGGGTACGAAGAGCACCTTAAAAAGTGTTTTAAAAATTTCGAAATTTACATTTTGTAAACTCCGGGATATTTATATTATTTTAACTTTATTTTGGTAATTTTTCGAAACTATTTTGAGGATGGTTGGGTTCGCTAAATTCAGATTCCGGGGCGAAATTTTGGTTCTCGGGTATATCAGGGATTTGTGTCAAAATCTTATAAAAAAATTAACACGTATCCAATTAACAGATAATGTCAGCAGTTGGTTTTGGGAGAGTAAAACATCGTCTCTCATTTGTCTCTCTCTCAGCCTCGGCTGTAATTTCTTTCGTTTCTCTCGATTCTCTCTCGATTATCTCTGTTCTCTCTCTCTCCGCTCTCCTGTTTCCTTGCCGTTGCACCTGGTTGTCGCTGTTCTTGTTTTCCGGCCCATTTCTGGTGAGCCGCCGCTTGATTTTTCTTGCTTGGCTGGTTTGATTTGTGTTAATCAGTTATGTATATGCATATGATTATATGTATGTGTGTACCTGTGTGTAAGTGTGTGTGAATGTGTGTGTGCATGTGTGTGTGTGGCGCGGTGGCGCGTGTGTGCAGCTTTGCAGTGTGTGCAGCTGTGCAGTGTGTTGTGCGGGTTTGGCTTGTGTTCTCTGTTGGGTTGGTTTGGGATTCACAGTTGGGCCTCGTTGTTTTGGGCCTCTACTGTTGGGCCGAGTTTTGCAGTTGGACTCGATTATTGCAGCCTTTAATTTTATTTCCTATTTTCTGAAGGATTTTTGATTAATATTCATGATATTAATTATTTGTGCGAAGTAATTCTTAAGGATAAATCGGTGAAATTTTGTGTTGGAAACCCGAGAATTTATCGGGTACCCGCAAAATTTTGCCACCGTACCGTGATGACTCGTTACGAGCGGACGGTGGACGGTGATTACGATGATCTGAGTCCTAAATTTTATAAATAAATAAAATGATTTGTATAAAATGTTTTCAAAAATAAATTGTGCGTAAATGGATACGTGAATATGGAATTGGCATGGGAATAAAATATGAGTTGTTGTGATTGTTGACGTCGAATGTAATCGATGGGTAGTCTTATAAATAAAGAAGTTGCAGCCAAAATTTCCTAAAAATATATTTGTAAGTGTACGTATTTATATTATACGTGTTACCCCTAATAGTATTCTGACTACGTGATTATGTGATTATGTGTATAATAATAATACGAGTCGGGTTATCAGATTGGGTTGTTAGAATTTGAGGATATCAAGCATGTCGGTATAACTGATTAGGGTATTCTGTATTTGTAGATTCCGATCGAGTTTTCCCAGGATTAAAGTCAGCGTGAAAGCTACTTAGGGTTTTGTAAAGCGTTGCAAGGCAAGTACCCCTGACCATTCTTTTATGGTTCAGTACGTATGAATAGCTAAAATGTTTTACTTTCGTAATGGAACATAAACGTTTTAAGTTACGTATCCCCTGTACTTGAAAATGTTGTTTAAAATTATGTTTTGGGGAAAAGTAACTTCTGAGAACACCTAACTCTAAACGTGATTAAAATGAAAAGAGGATTTGAATAGTGTGCTGTGACAGAATTGATTTTAATAAGAGATAGGTAAAAGTGATTTTGAAAACTGGATAAAACGATCAGATATGGGATACGTTGGGGCCAGAGTAGGCCTATTGAGGTGGCGTAAGAGGCTAATTCGGTTGCGCGCACTGTATAACCGATTAGTCCAGCAGGTCAGAGACCTAGGTAGTCTCTGAGTTCTGGAACAGGTAAATGAAATGGCAGTTGGAGCCTTCTGGTGTTGATAGCCTGATCAGCTGTTTTCACATATCCGCTACGTATCTGATTTGGATTTTTGATTCCCGTAAGGGCATGAGTAGTTGATACAGCGGTTTTATAAATGTGATTAGCATGCTAAAATTGTACTCTGGTATTTATACAGCACACTGTTATGTTGTTTTGATAAAGCATGCTAGTTAGTGATATCCAGTTATCTCTGATTTTCATTATAAAATGTTGATATCATGATTACAGCTCTGTCCCCATTGTTGTTACATTACTGCTTTTATTCCGTTATTCATATTTTGGTGCTGCTGAGCGATTATGCTCACCCTTGCAACTGTTATGTATATCTCGCAGATGCCTAGAAGACCAGTCAGACAGACCCATATTCCCGCCCCTACTGGACCCGGCTCCTCTGAGGTAGTTTGTATCAGGCCATGAGGTCTGATGAGTTGCTGAATAAAGTTAGAGTGTGTTAGATGTTGAATAAAGAGTTTGTAATAATGAGAGCCTGAATTATACTTGAACCTGGATCGGATCTTGGTTTGGGGTCAAGTTAGTATATTTCAATAATAATCTTGTTGTTTATATTTTTGGTAATTGTGTTTAGTGACGTCAACTCATGACCCCGGGGTTGAGGCCGTCACAGAAATGCTTACAAAATACAGCTTGATATGTTTCTCTGAAAATAAGCTTGCTTATTTAAATGTTCTACTTGTTTCACTTGGTTTATATATCACCAAGTTTACATGAAAATAAGAAAAGATAATAAAATAAAACATATATAGTCTAACTCCATGCTGCTTCACTACTCTATTCCAGCATCTTTGAATATCTTTACAATTGCATGGAAATGGTAATGCTTCTTTGTTCTCAAATTCCTGCTTAACTGGCTGCCACATTCCTTTTGCAAACACCCAATGCATGTGACTGTGTTATCACTGTCAACAGCTATTTGAATTTGATCATCCGTCGGGATTATGCTTGTCATCCGTCGGGAACCTTGTTGATCATCCGTCGAGTGCTACAAATTTTATTAAGTTAAATCTACTAAGGTGTTTTATTTAACATATTCTCAAGTTCACAACATATTCCTAACAGTAAATTTGACTTTAGGACTGCCAAGAGGTGAACAAGTTGTTCAATTTGAGAAGGATAGATCTGCATATAACAAATGGAGGGCACAATTCCATAAGAAGAGGATAACTAAGTTGATGGTGGCTGATGCAATTGGAATGTCCACAGAAGCTAATGAGAAGTTTAAACAAAATTTCATGGTCCTCATGACAAATTTGTTCATAAGGACGGATAAGACTGCAAATTTCAGCCAATATGCACTCGGATTCAAAGGAAATTATGAAAATGCAAAAACCTTCAATTGGTGCAAGCCAGTTTTAGATAATATCAAGGAAGCACATGAGTCATGGTGGAAGAATCCACATACACAATATTATACGGGTTCACTTGTCTTCCTTCTCGTAATTAAATACTAAATGTTCTTCCATCATGACATATTATTTATAAATGATCTAATTTCTATTTCATTTTATATTTCAGTTTCTTTACCTTGATCGAACAAAACATGAATGAATAATTGCAGAAATGACACTACCACCATTCATTGAATGAAAGACATCATTAATAGCAAACCGAAGCAAAGCTAAAATGTATGATGATAGTTTTGGAAAAGGACAAACTATAAGTTTAATTCAGAATTGAACATATAATTCAATAACTAGCTTTTATGTTCTAAAAGTTTATTATAAAATAAAGAGTACTTTATTTAGTGTTTTATATTTGCAAGTTGAAAAATTCAAGTCACAAAACCAAGAAGGGGAATATATTATGAAGAATACTTTATCTGATCAAAATCAATTAACTGATAAAAAAGATAATGACCCAAGTACAGTACATCTTGATAACCAAACTGAGGGTATACAAAATAAATTTCAATTACATTATAGAATCAAAAATTAACATTTTGAATTTCAATTTATAATTTTTTTTGTATAAAATGATAATAGGTGTTCGACAACATTCATGTTGATGACAAAAATGAGGATCAGCAGCAGAGATTCAAAATAGATCATATTGACATTGATGAGGAATTTATCAACAAGGTGAATTATCTTCTCAAATGTTTTCCATTTCTCTGTATAACATATATACAATGTTGCTTACACATGACATGACCGCAAGGGACTATATGTTTATTGTACATTACTTATTGTACAGGAATTTGAATTAAAGAACATTTGGAGAACTCCAAAAGAAACAATTCAAGGAGTAAGGTCAAGCCTCTTCATTTCAGATGAAGAGTTGATTGACAGTGATATTATGTCAATTGCAAAGGAAATTGAAAAAAATCATACGAACAATGACATTATCACGAAGCAGGTACAATGTGGTTGTAACTTCGATTTATAATTTTTTCTTTTATATTTTACATAATTATGCAATTAAATTGTTTATTTTTATGGAACTAGGAAATGATATCACAACTTGAGGTGGAATTAACTCAAATGGAGTCAATTCATAAAAAAATCAAGAAAAGCTTGAAACAAGCAAACACACTTTTCCCAAACAACGAAAAGTGGAAAGAGCTTCAAGAAAAGTTTGCCAAAATAAGTGGAGGTGCAAAAAAAAAGGTATAACAAATAATTAAAAAAATACAAAATTTTTTATGTAAGCCCTGATATAATTCATCCTTGATCCAAGTACTATTAATCTTCCATTTTATTAATCAAATGAACTTTATTTTTCTCAATTTCCAACGTTTTTTTTCTTGTAAGATATATATCAAATATGTAGTTGCTTATTTGTCAAATTAGATTCTTATGTTTATACATGATTAAGATGTAACTCTTATGTTTATATCAATTTTAATAAATCTGTATAAAAAGACTATCATATTTCCAGTTTACAAGAATGATTGTGTCTACTCTTTTAACTTCGTTAATGACTATTATGTTTAGTAATTGTAACTCATTTTTTACTTTATTAATTTAATTTAATAAGATGACATTAAATTTTTTTTCAGAAACAATATTGAAGTACATTGGCCAGAATCAAAGTGCACTCCAAATTTGTGTGTGTATGGGCCTGATTTATCAGAAAATGACTGGAAAGTCATTGATATATTAGCTCTTAATGATTTTGATAGAGCCTACAATAAGCTATATGTTGAGTGGCATTTATGACACTCTATTATGCTCTAATAAGCTTTGAATTGATGCATTTGTACTCAAGTTGTTAAGTATTTTAACGTATTTTCTAGTGTTTTTACATTTCAGGCATTAATCTGTGAATCAGGTAAATTAGCATTGTTTTCATGCTAATATGGTGTCTAAGTGGTGTTGGAATAAAAGCTCGTGAAGACCGGCTCGTAGCTGCAAGATAAAAAAAAGAAAAGAAATTGTTTCTAGCAGAAGTCCAGCGCGCCCGCGCTGATGAAGCGCGCGCCCGCGCCAGAAGTACAGAGAGCCAGCGCTCCCGCGCTGATAAAGCGTGCGGTCGCGCCGTGTCGGGTTAATAAAATCATAATTCTACTACAATTCTATTTTCTGAACTCCTAGGTTGATTGGGCTGCTATATATTGATAAATAAAGATTGTTTTTAAAGAGAGAGACTAACCAAAGCACGAGGAGAAGACGACAAGAGACCTATAGCACAATTCAACAAAGGCAAAGACGATATAGTTTATTCTTGTGAATCTTTGTTTTGAGTTATAATCTTGGATGCTCGTTTCTTGTTTTGTTGAACCTATAATCTTGTTTGTACTTGGTTTTAATTATTCGTTATAAAGACTACGTTTATTATATCATGTTTTCATCGGAACCCACGTTAATGATGAGTCCGATTATGGGCTAATCGTTATCGTGGGGTTCTAGCGGATTTATTTATGGATTTCTTTAGTTAAATTGTTTGATGCCTTAGTATGTGGTGATTGTATGATATCCTAGTATTGGTTGTGCATATTCGTCTTATGAGCGTCGCGAACTTATAAGATATTGTGTTAATTCTTAATGAAGTGAAAGTGAATTTAAGGATTTAGAACTTGCCATGCTAGCATAGGTTCATGTATTGTTATGCGTGATTCGTAGGTAATTTTAACCATCTTACTTGCCCTGTGTAATCAAGATAGATGAATTATGCTTAAACAGTTATATTGTCAAATTCTATAGACATATAGGGTCTCAATATAATTGGTGACTATTCAGCTTCTATCTCTTTTGTGGATGTCTGGTAGTATGGTACTCGTGCAATGAAAGTTGGCGTTTATCAGTTTCGTGTTGTTTGATTAGTGTCATCACCATTGCATGTTAAGGTTAAGAATAATAAGGCTATTAAATGAAGTACTTAGTGAAGTTAGAATCCCATGTTTATAATATTTATTAATTCAATTAATCTTATTCTAATTATTAGTTTAATTCGTAGTTAAAAACAACCTCATTTTGTTATCATCTTAGCATTGAATAATAACCATACATTGTTGCTTAGGTGCATAAATTAATTAGTTAACCAATAAAGTCTCTATGGGAACGAACTAGAAAAGATTCGATACTACTTGCGAACTCGTAGACTTGCGTGTAATATGAGTGCGTGTTTAGCGACTAACAAGTTTTTGGCGCCACTGCTGGGGACTGCAGTGTTAATTGATAGTTTATGTGCTTTCTATCAGTGGTCGTTAAAGTTCATTGACTCGGACATTGTTACTTATCTGCTTCCTTGTCTTATTTCAGGTATTCTAGCGAGGGTGTATGCATACGCGCTCGCGTACTCGTAAGAGAACACTGGATAAAGCCGAGGAATAACTTTTGGTAGTTCGTAGGGAAGTTGTTGGGGAAGAACAGAAGGTAGAAGAAGAGAAAGAGAAAGTCAAAGAACCAGTTGTAGTCGCGATGGGGGATCAAGCAGAAAATCTGAAGGCTTTGATGAACTATTCTCAGCCTAAGATTAATGACATTCAGTCAAGCATCGTCAGACCAGCCATTAGATCCAACACTTTTGAGATCAAGGCAAGCACGATTCAGATGATACAGAACTCAGTTTAGTTTGAGGGTTCTCCTACTGAAGACCCCAACATGCATATCAGGGATTTCATCGAGATCTGCGACACCTTCAAGTTTAATGATGTGACTGAAGATGCTATCAAGCTGCGACTCTTCCCATTTTCTCTAAGGGACAAGGCTAAGAGTTGGTTACATTCTCTACCACTAGGGTCTATCACTAAATGGGAAGATCTAGCTCAAAAGTTTCTCACTAAATTCTTCCCTAAGGCGAAGACTGCTGCAATCAGGAATGCTCTTACTCAGTTTGCTCAACAAACTGGAGAATCTCTGTGTGAGACTTGGGATCGATATAAGGAGATGCTAAGGAAGTGTCCACACCATGGCATGCCTGATTGGATGATTATTAATTGTTTCTACAATGGATTGGGTGCTACTTCTAGACCCATACTCCATGTAGCATCAAGTGGAGCCTTGTGGCCTAAAAGCTATGATAAAGCTTATGAACTTATTGAACTGATGGCTGTCAATGAGTACCAGAATCCTTCCCGGAGACTGACTCAGGAAAAAGTAGCAGGAATTCTAGAGTTGGATGCAGCAACTGCTATCGCTGCCCACCTTAAGGCTTTGACAATGAAGTTGGACTCTTTGGCTAATTATAGAGTTAATCAAATCACCAGTGTCTGTTAACTTTGTGCTGGTGCCCACGGGACTGATCAGTGCACAATTTCTAGTGAATTAGCTCAGTTTGTGAGCAACTTCCAGCGATTGCAGCAACCAGTGCCAGCCACCTATCATCCCAACAACCGCAATTATCCTAATTTCAGTTGGAGCAATGCTCAGAATGCGATTCAACAACCTTATCAGCAGTACCCAGCTAAATAGTACAACCCCCCAGGTTTTCAGCAACCACAGTATGCACCTAGACAGCAACTCCAGTTGCAACAAGCCAACGAAAAATCTGAATTAGAAGAGTTGAAGCTTATGTACAAAAGTCAAGTTATTTCTATCAAAACCTTGGAAAATCAAATTGAGAAAATTGCCAATGCCTTGCTAAATCGTCAGCCTGGTACATTACCTAGTGACACTGAAGTGCCAGGAAAGAGGAAAGCTAAGGAGCAGGTAAAGGCAATTACTTTAAGGTCTGGAAAAGTTGCGAATTCCGAAAAAACTCAAGAGTTGACTGAAGAAGCTAAAGCTGAGAAAGATGTAGTGCAGCAGGATAAAGAAGTGGAACCGAGGAAGACTACTATTGAGTATACTCCACCCGAGGGTAATATAGGGGAGAAACAGATCTATCCTCCACCGCCCTTTCCCAAGCGGCTGCAGAAGAAAAAGCTAGACAAGCAATTCGAGAAGTTTCTGGAGGTGTTCAAGAAACTTCATATCAACATACCTTTCGCCGAGGCTCTTGAGCAGATGCCTAGTTATGCAAAGTTTATGAAAGGTATTCTCTCGTGGAAAGTGAAGCTAGATGATTTGGAGATAGCCGCTCTCACGGAGGAATGTAGTGCTGTGCTGCAACAGAAGTTACCTCCAAAGCTTAAAGATCCAGGAAGTTTCACTATTCCGTGCACTATTGGAAAAATATCTTTTGACAGATGCTTATGTGATTTGGGAGCTAGCATCAATCTGATGCCCTTGTCAATCTTCAAACAATTGGACTTACATGATCCCAAACCGACTTATATGACCTTGCAGTTGGCCGAACGTTCTATTACATATCCGCGGGGTATTGTGGAGGATGTCTTGGTCAAGGTTGATAAACTCATCTTTTCTGCTGATTTCATCATTCTTGATTTCGAGGAGGATAAGAAGATTCCCATAATCTTTGGAAGACCTTTCTTGGCAACTGGTTGAACCTTGATAGATGTGCAGAAGGGTGAGCTCACAATGCGAGTTCTAGATCAGGATGTTACTTTAATGTGTTCAATGCTATGAAATTTCCTACTGATAATGAGGAGTGCTTAAAAGTGGAGTTGGTCCATTCGGTGGTCACATCGGAACTTGATCAATTGCTACGGTCTGATGCCTTAGAGAAAGCCTTGTTGGGAAATTCGGATGGTGAAGATGACGAAGGTAAAGAACACTTACAGTATTTGAATGCTTCTCCCTGGAAAAGGATGATTGACATGCCTTTTGAATCTCTTGGAATGGAGGAATTGAGCAAGGCTCCTAAACGCCTCAAGCCATCTATTGAGGAAGCTCCTACTCTTGAGCTTAAGCCTTTACCTGAGCATTTGAGGTATGCGTTTTTAGGTGATGCATCTACTCTGCCTGTTATTATTGCATCTGACCTTTCAGGTAGTGATGATGAAAAGCTTTTGAGGATTCCGAGAGAGTTCAAGTCGGCAATTGGATGGACTATAGCAGATATCAAGGGAATCAACCCTTCTTATTGTATGCACAAAATTCTGCTAGAGGAAGGTAGCAAGCCTACGGTCGCGCAGCAAAGAAGACTTAATCCTATCATGAAGGAAGTAGTGAATAAAGAAATTCTTAAGTGGCTAGATGCAGGGATCATTTACCCAATTTCTGACAGTTCATGGGTAAGCCCGGTTCAATGTGTGTCAAGGAAAGGTGGAATTATTGTGGTAACAAATGAGAAGAACGAGCTTATTCCTACTAGAACAGTCACAGGGTGGAGATTTTGCATGGACTATAGGAAGCTGAACAAAGCTACTAGGAAGGATCACTTCCCCTTGCCCTTTATTGATCAGATGCTCGACAGGTTGGCTGGTCATGAGTATTATTGTCTTCTAGATGGTTATTTAGGTTATAATCAAATTTGTATCGCTCCAGAAGATCAGGAGAAAACTACCTTCACTTGTCCATTTGATACTTTCACCTTCAGACGAGTTTCTTTTTGTGTATGTGGCGCACCAGCCACATTTCAGAGATGTATGATGGCCATCTTTTCTGATATGATTGGCCAGAATGTGGAAGTGTTCATGGATGACTTCTCAGTCTTTGGCGATTCTTTTGATGAATGTTTGCAAAACCTGGGACACGTTCTCAAGAGGTGCGTTGAGACCAATCTGGTTCTCAATTGGGAGAAATATCACTTTATGGTGCGTCAGGCATCATTCTCGGGCACAAAGTTTCCAGTAAGGGTCTTGAGGTGGATAAAGCCAAGGTGGGGATCATTGAGAATCTTCCTCCACCTACATCTGTTAAGGGAATTCGCAGTTTTCTTGGTCATGCGGGTTTCTACAGGCATTTCATCAAAGACTTCTCGAATCTTTCAAAGCCTTTGTGCAGTCTGTTAGAGAAAGATGTTCCTTTCAAGATTGATGACGAGTGCCTTGCAGCTTTTGAGACATTGAAGAATAGTTTAATCACGGCACCGTTCATAACTGCACCTGATTGGAATGAGTCTTTTGAGATGATGTGCGATGCAAGTGACTATGCAGTTGGAGCAGTTCTTGAGCAGAGGAAGAACAACATATTTCATGTGGTCTATTATGCTAGTAAGACTCTAAATGGTGCCCAACTGAATTATACGACTATGGAGAAAGAGCTTTTGGCTATTGTCTATGGTTTTAAGAAATTTCGATCTTATCTACTTGGGACGAAGGTGATAATTTTCACTGATCACGCTGCGATTCGATATCTCGTCTCAAAGAAGGAATCGAAGCCTAGATTGATTAGATGGGTTCTTTTATTCCAAGAATTTGAACTAGAGATCAAGGACGGAAAGGGAACTGAAAATCAAGTCATTGATCATCTCTCACGTTTAGAAAATCCTAATGTTATTTCATTGGATAAGACATTGATAAATGAGTCTTTTCCCGACGAGCAATTGTTTGGAGTGTAAGAAGAAGAACCGTGGTTTGTAGACATTGTGAACTACCTTGTGAGCAATATCATGCCTCCCGACCTATCTTATGCTCAAAGGAAGAAGTTTCTACATGAGGTGAAGTGGTATATGTGGGATGAGCCGTTTCTTTTTCAACAAGGAGCTGACCAAATCATTAGGAGATGTATTCCTTACAGCGAAACCGGGGGGGGGGGATCCTGCGAGATTGCCACTCAACGGCTTATGGAGGACATTATGGTGGAGAAAAGACAGCAGCTCGTGTTCTTCAAGCAGGTTTCTTTTGGCCGACGTTATTTAAAGATGCTCATCTATTAGTTTTGAAATGTGATCGATGTCAATGTGTGGGTAATATGTCTAAGAGGGATGAGATGCCTCTTAATGTGCTTCTCGAGGTTGAGGTCTTCGATGTATGGGGGATTGACTTCATGGGGCCATTTGTCTCATCTTGTAACAATCAATATATCTTGTTGGCGATTGATTACATGTCGAAATGAGTTGAAGTTAAGGCGTTTCCAACGAACGATGTGAAAGTGGTGCTTAATTTTCTTCGCAAGCAGATATTCACAAGGTTTGGTACTCTAAGAATTATAATCAGTGATGAGGGATCGTATTTCTGCAATCGCAAGCTCACTACTATGATGAAAAGGTATAATGTGAATCATCGTATTGCTACGGTTATCACTCTCAGATGAATGGTCAAGCTGAGATATCTAATAGAGAGATCAAGCGCATTTTGGAGAAAGTGGTGTGTCCATCAAGGAATGATTGGTCTTTGAAGCTTGATGAAGTTGTTTGGGCGTATAGAACAGCATATAAGACTTTATTGGGAATGTCGTCGTTTCAATTGGTTTATGGTAAGGGGTGTCATTTGCCTGTAGAGCTCGAGCATAAGGCATATTGGGCTTTGAAGAAGTTGAATCTGAATTTGGATGCAGCTGGTAAGAAGAGGATGTTTCAATTAAATGAGCTCGACGAGTTTCGACTTCAAGCTTACGAGAACAACAAAATGTACAAGGAGAAAGTCAAGAGGTGGCACAATAGGGGTCTAGTGCTCAAATCATTTGTGCCAGGGTAACGAGTTCTTTTGTTCAACTCTCGTCTCCGTCTTTTTCCTGAAAAGTTGAAGTCAAGATGGTCAGGGTCGTTTATTGTCAAAACTGTGTTTCCACATGGAGCGGTGGAAATTTTTGAGAATGATCCGGGCCAAGCATTCAAGGTAAATGTTCAAAGGTTGAAGCATTATTATGGTGACACGGCAAACCACGAGGTGGTTAGTGCCGTTTTATTGTCCATTTGATCTCGAGAGTCTACGCGGAGCTAGCGATATAAAAGAAGCACTTCTTGGGAGGCAACCCAAGTTTGTTGTACATTAGGAAGTAGAGGAAGCAAGGAGAAAGGAGAAAAATACAAAAAAATCAGAAAAAGAAAAAAAAATTGGGCCAACTACAGAAGCTGGGCGCGCTCGCGCTGATCAAGCGCGCGGGCGCGCCGTTTTTCCAGTAGCCAAGCGCGCCCGCGTTGTTATAGCGCGTGGCCGCGCCGGTTTCCAGAGAGTGAGCGTGCCCGCGCTGTCCAAGAGCGCGCCCGCGCCGGATCCTGTTGAAAGAAAAAATTATTTTAGCAGTTTTAAGAGGTAATTTCGGGAATTTAACTCCAAAATCAATTTCAACCCGAAATTTACTCTTCTGCATCCCATAATTCCCTCTCATAATCAATTCTATTATTCCCACGATTCCCATAATCAATTCCCACTTCTATTCCTTATAGAATTCATACCTCTCCACCTATAAATACATACACTTATATACAACTTCTCCACCAAATCTCAACTCTCAAACACAAATTCTCTCGAAACACTTAAGCTTTTATTCTTTCTTCTTCAATCCCGATGGCACCCAAAAGGCAAAGAACACAAGTTAGCAGCAACACCATCGACTCTTCATCTGCGGGTGGAGTGAGGCCAAGGTTTTCCACTCCTGAGGTTGAGGAGGAGTACACGAGGCTTCTCTCGAAAGCTATTGCTAAGGAGCGAGGTTTTCTGCCATCAGGGAAGGATGATAAGCTATTAGATATGATTCTGGAGATGGGCTGGGTTTCTTTTTGTTAGGCACCCGCTGCTGTACACATGAGTGTTGTGCGGGAGTTCTATGCTAACGCAAAGGCGGAGAAGAATAGCTTCACGGTGGTGAGGGGAAGGACTGTAGAGTACAGTGTAGAGGCTATCAGGACGGTGATTGAGCAGCCTGCGAGGAAGGTGGGTTAGGACACTTGGAATGATAAGACTCCGGAGGACTTTGATTTGGATCTCATCGTTGCTACTCTCTGTGTGCCTGAGACTCATTGGAAGTTCAAGAGGGGCACTACTGATTACTCCATGTTCCCTGCGTCATGCATGAACATGTTTGCACGGTCTTGGAACTCGTTTATATGTGCTAACATCATGCAATCTTCACATGTGCATGAGATTAATGTGGAGCGTGCTCTTCTGTTGTGGGGTATTCTACAGGGTGATTACATTGACTTGGGGATGGTGATTTACCAGGGGATTCTGAGATTTTTAAGGGGAGATACTACATATGATATTCTGTACGCGTCAGTTGTGGCAAAGTTGTGCGTGGCGGTTGGAGTTCATTGGCCATCACATGAGCAGCTTCAGCTTCTCAGTGCTCCTATTGATAGTTCTACGCCGTTTAGCATGCAGGAGTGGTATGAAGGGAAGCCTGATCCTAAGGGGCTTGGTAATTCATATGAGCATTTGCCAGGAGGTGTGCCCATGGAGGCTGCTACTGTAGGAGGTTCTCAGCATGCCCGTCGAGCAGCTCGGAGAGCTCAGTATGGAGAGGAGGCTGGTTCGTCACAGCAGCAGGCAGCAGGAGCAGAGATGGGAGCTGGTTTGAGTTTGACGCAGTTTAGGCGTCTCGCGAGGAGGATGGATGCGATGAACGATATCCATAGTCAGTTTACACACGATCTCACCCAGGCACTTGGGACAACATTTAGAGCCATCGGGTTTGACATCCAGTGGCCAGTATATGGTGAGGATTCAGTGTATCCGCCTCCGGACACGCCTGACACTCCACCCGTTGAGGGTGATGATTCTGATTCGCAGTAGGTATGCCTGATTCCTTACAATTACCTTCACTGAGGACAGTGAATACTTTAATTTTGGGGGTAGTAGTTGAAGGAATATAGTTTGTGTGAGATAGTTTGTGTGAGTCTCATATAGTTCATATTTCATTATAGTTAGTTCATATAGTTGCATATTTTGCCATGTAGTTTATTTTATTTTATTTATTATTTTTGGTAGTTGTATGATAGTTTGTTCATATAGTTTCATGCATTTGCATTATAGCATGATCCCTTAGATAATTTTCCCAATTGATTTGTGATATTGATGCTAGTGTAGTGATGTCGTATTGGGTGATGTTGAGTCTTATTGGATTGATTTGCATGCTAGATATACTTGTATTTCACTAAGTCTTATAGGTTGCTAGAGTGCTAGATCATAGTCATGGTTTGTTGGTTTATCGAGGTTTAATCGCTTGTTTATATTTAGAATTTAGGGTATTCTCTTAATAATAAAAGACATGGATATTTAAAAATTGGAAAAAATTGGATTTCATTGCTAGTTGTGTGGCTAGGTGTCAAATAGCTAGTAGCCGGCTCATATGCTTATGAATAGTTTAGGGTTGAATGAGATGGAGCGAAACGCACTCATTCAGAAATTGTTAAAAAAAAGAGAAAAAAATAGAAAAAAAAGAAAAAGAAAAAGAATAAGTGTTATGTATAATTGATCACGAGTGGGCTCTTTAGTACTCGAGTTATTAAGTTCTTAGGGGACTTTGTGCCTAGTGACCTAAGGCTTTTATAGTCTGGGATCCGCTAACCTAACACTCACTACATGGGTAATATTGTATAAGTCTTTTGTGGACCTCACTCATTGCACGATCAAATAATTATACTTGTGTTGTTTTATTGTGAATAAAAAGCTTGAATCCATAAAAACTCCGATATAAGAATTAAAAGCTTGAATCCATAAAAACTCCGATATAAGTGTTATGTTTTTGCAATCCATTATGTGGAACACTTTTATGTGGTGTGTTTCAACATGAAAAATATCAAGATTGAAATTATTGATAACAATGCACTTGGTAGAAATATGGCATCAATCTATGATGGAATACGAGAAAGTTTGGTAAATATTATAAACTTTAAATAATTAGAAACTGAACTTTAAAATTATCAGATCCTAACATATATTATTCGTTATATTATTTCAGAAAGAAAACATTATTCAGTACTTGGAACGATTTAGTCAAAGAAAGAGCATGCAACTAAAAAAATGCTCCAATTGTACGTTTGAAAATGAAGTGAAGGACTGAGAACAATAAAGTAGATTGTGGAATGTTTGTAATGAACCACATGGAAACCTATATGGGGAATGGCTTACGTAACTGGGACTGCAAATTTGCTACTGAAGAGGTAAGGATAACACACATAATCTAATTCGAATCTCAAAATTTCCTTCATTTTCAATAAAGTTTTAGTTTTCTAAGAATAATTTTTTTGATCTCTATTATACTTTAGGCATTTCATGTTACTAAATACCAAGTCATCTACCAATAATGCCTTAATTATCAAACTCTTACAATGTGTATATTGTAAACGCAATTCTTTAAAATGTCCCTTTTTATAGGCATAGGGACATTTTAAAATTAAAGTTGTCAAAATTTTATAAGCTATCATTTGATTCATCATATATTATCCTTAGTAGGAATTTAGTGATCTGTTACAAATAATTAGTGAATGTAAAAATGCCTCATTATTGATCATACATAAATCATTATCCAATGTGTGTGAAAAATGCTTGAAAAATGCTTCATATAAAATTAATATGAACTGTGAATGCTACACTGACTTTATGTTGTGCAAAATACTGGTTGGATGGACTAGAAGAACAATATTACTGATTGTATCTGATTGTAGATGAAATTTCTTATTACATGTACTGTGTATCTACTTTGAAAAATTAACTTTAGTGTTCAATATTATGGTGCATAATTATGAGCAGAAAAAGTAGATAGAAAAAGCGCGTCAAATATATGCTGCAAAGATAATACACTCAAAGTACAATTATTTGAAGGAGAAGATGCTTAAAGAAATCAAGTCAGCATGTCAGACTGTGGGAAATTAGTGTTTGTCATTTCAAAAAATTTATAGAATCTATGATGGTGTAAATACTTTTATTTTCAGACTTAATGTTGCATTGCAAAATATAATCATTTAGTACTTGTCAAAAAAGTTTTCTATTATTTAGTGTTTTCTATGAATTTGCTTTAACTTAGAAAGTATTTCTGCTGTTATAAGGAGAACAAGAACTCATGGTGCCAATCCAATAAAAATTGGAGTAATTTTAAAACCCAGAAGGGGAATTTGTGAACCCTAAAGGGTTAAAATTTAATAAATTAATGTAGCAAACTGGTTTCTTGGGTTTAGGGTCTTTGGCCCTAAACCCAAGATTAAGTTAGGGTTTAGGGCCTAAAGGCCTAAAACTCTAAACCCTAAACCCTAATTTTCCCTTCAACTTTATAATTATCAACAACCAAAGAAAGATTGCTGAAACATAAAAATATAAAACAATCATTGTGGAAATAATAAAAGTACCAGCTATTGAATCATAACGTTCAAATGTCATTACAATATAATAGCAATCTGGTTATGCTGAAAATTAAAGTAAAAATAACGTATCCTATTAGATCGTTACATGAAATGGTTCGTTTCAAAAAATAACAATTCACATTTATGTTTCAATTCCTTTTCAGCATAACATCCTTAATATCCAGATGACATATCAACAAGTATTTGACCGGATGACATATCAACAAGTATTTGACTGGATGATTGATACTCTTGTACATTACTTGCACAGATAACAAAATAGTGATGAATAAAAAAATAATAGTATCCAACAACAAATGCATTGTTAAATAATTTATATATCAAAATAATTAAGGCATTGTATAAAATGAATATGTGTGTAGACCTCTTGCTAGAATAACTGCTTAACAAAATGAATAACAAAAAAGAATACTAAATAATCAAGAAGTTTAGAATGTGGTTGACCGTTGTTTCCATCTACACCTCACATCAGCGAAACACCTCTAGTACGCAATTTATATGTATTGACTGGGATTAAATCGGTTGATCAGTATCATATTATATATAGCTAGTACAAACGATAAACAAAGACAATCTACAAATGCAGCTATAGTACTAGTACAAGGTAAATCATATCAATCCATTCAAAATCTTTGCTCAAATGCAGGCATCACATTTTATGATCAACAAAAGATTAAAAAAAATTAAAACTATAATTATTTTGATCTAGGTAAACTTGAAGATACTGAGATCAAAATTTGAATATTGTATACCTTGATTTAAAGCAGTTTGAACACTCCGAAGAGAAGATTTTGTTTGCAGCTGGTTTAGTTTACTTGGACACTTGCGTGAATCATGGTATCCTTTTGAATTACAAGTTTTGCACATCCTTAATTTTCTCTTCTTCCCATCATAACTTAACTCTGCAGAGCAAGCAATCCTTTTTCTGCTTCCTTTGTTATTGCTTTGTAGTGGAGGAAGAACATTACTCAAACCATAAGGCCTAACACCAAAGCACTCTTGAAGCATATCATCTTTTGTAACACCAAAAATCTGAAATTTATCAGCAATACTGTTTTTTAAAGATTTCATCCCACCGAACATAAATTTCAATCCATCAACATTACTTGAGATACTTCCGAAACAGCCTTGAAATTCTGACCATATTTGCTTTGATATGTCTCTAATTATAGAACCACTGCTACGTTCTGTTTCTTTACCAAACTTTAATTTGGAGAATCTGAGTTTTGCATTTCTCATCCAACGAGTGCACAAGAATTGCTGAGGTATTCTTTCCACACCCCAAAGACCTAAATATAGAAACAGTGTCTACAAAGATAACCCACTCTGGTGAAAAGCTTACACGAGCACTGAACATCATTCTTCAAGAAACTAAATTTAACCCCAAACAATTTTTCATCAAAGCTTTTATCACGAACAAAATATTTATTTACACCATCAACAACAATTGTTTGGCTTGCCAAACTAATATGGAAACAACTTGACCGAATCTGTTTCTAAACCTTATAGAACATCGAACGAGTGTAAGATGAGACACATGCTTTTCAATTTGCTTTTCTGTTACAGATTGTGGAATACATGTGTCTCCATCATTTAGCTTTTTATTTTTATAAATTTATTTGTCGATGGCACTCTCGTAACACATATAGAATTCAGAAAGGGTGTCTACTTTCTGCACAAAGTGATTAAAATAAAAGTTCGTGTTTTCTGACCTTGACGTGGTTCTAAGCAGTGCACCCATTGGCTTGTCCCTGAAAAAGCAGGTATCCAAGATTTCCTCATAGAATATATATCTTTCAACCATACATGATCAGTCAATCCAAATTCCTTCAACACAGTATTCCATCCTTCTTCAAATTCAGCTACCGTCAAATGCGATGACCACACAAATTTGTTTAGTTTGTCCATAAAATCAGATTCGGCACAAAAAACAAGACCAACCTATTTAAAAAATAAAAAAGGCACAATTACATTAAGCATTACAAATTAATTAATAAATATAAGTCAAGGTAATAAGAATCACATTACATTATTAATATGTGCGACAAATAAACAAAAAAAATTCATTTAAAATAAAATATACCTTGGATGGAAACTTCTGCATTATTTGCCACAAATAGCATCGATGAACAGAATCAGAAAACACTTAAGCAATTGCAACTTTCATGGCAAGGTACTGATCAGTAATTATGCATTTTGGAGGCCGGCGAAAAACTTTGAGAAACATCTCACATGCCCATGTAAAATTTGTCTCATTTTCAGAATTAAGTAAAGCAGATGAAAGCGTGGAACTCTTCCAATGATTGTCGACGCCAATGAATGGCACAAAAACCATACCATACCTGTAGTATAAAATAAAAAAGAAAAAGTGTATATTAAATAATCAAATTTGACAAAATAAAACTAAAGCATCAAATATTAATTTAATAAGTCGTAACTGATAGACAGTTTGCAATACTTACTTATTAGTACGATATATCGCATCGAAAGATACAACATCACCAAATACTTCATAATTTTTTCGACCACGAACATCAGCTCAAAATAGACGAGTGACGTGACCATTTGAATATGTCTCATACTCATAAAAAAAACCCTCCATCAGATGTATCCTGTTTGATCTTGAATTTTTGAAGTAACATATCTGCATCATGCTTTCTAATGTACAACTTGATATCTCTCATCCAATTTTGAAAATCCATAGCAGTAGGTCCAACATCAGAGTATAAACTAAATAAGGAGGTATAGATGCTATGAGCCCTTAAAGCGCCAATGTTTGATTTTGCAGCATCTAAAAGAAAATGCCGCTGAAATGCAATCATAGTTCTATTCGCACGAAGAAACTCTTTACCCGACTCAGAAGCTAACGGATGATTGTGGCCCTCAATAAAAGTGGAAATTACATACTTATCGGGGCCATCAGGACCAATGTACTTAAGAATAATTTTCGCATTACAATCATATTTTTTGGTGACTGTATTCCTCTTTCGAATTTGATTACCAATAGTATTAGATGCATGCGATGATTCTGATTTAGAATCAGATTCCTTTATCTTACCAGTTTCATGGTATCCTGCCTTCTGACAAACAAGATATTTGATACAACAATTTTATTCCTCACCTTATGTGATGATTTGCGAACATTAAAACCCCCTGCCTTCCATATTTAGTGTAAAAATCAAAACATGAGTCAATATCTTTAAATCGCTGACCAATATATGGTTTGAGTTTTAGATCAGGAACTTTAGGATTCCAAACTTGAGTAGTCCTATTAAAAGATTCATCAAACCCTTCTATCAACTCTTCAATCATATCATAACCCTTAGAATCACAAAATACTTCAGCCATATCATTATTGTGTATTCCCAACATTTACTGCATGACATTAATAAAAATTTAAAAGAGAAGAGATATCAAACATTAACACATAATGTAACAAAAAAGAATATTTATTTCATTATAATAACAACATTCTGCAAAAACAATAATTGGCAACCAAATATATGCAACTTAAAAAAATGACAAAAATCATGATATTGTGTACTACTCAACTTAAACATTATTTAGATTTTTCAAAATATAGCACTGAACATGGCTTCCAATAAAAAGAATTCATATTTTTTTATTCAAGTATTGAACATAAATCGAACTAATAATATGCGGACATTATAGAATTAAAACTAAATTGATATATAATAGAATATGGCAATAGAAGTAGATTGAGTTCATCAAATAAGATTATTTAATCTACAAATCATGTTTTATTCTATAGTGGAACATCAAATGAACTTATTAAAAAATCTTTACATAATAAACAAATAATAATTAAACCAAGAAGGAAAATATAAAATTAAATAAAATGATACAGTAGAACCTAAAGGAACGTAAAGCTCTATTCTTCTCCTATGAATGATCAAATTTATATTTCACTAAAAAAGACGGTCATACTTAAATTAGTTAATCAGAATTCATCAGATTACCTAGCAAATTATCTATGAAATAGGTTACATCAACATTTTTTGTGTTATTTACATTATAGAAGCAAAAAACATTAAATATTAACTAAATTCACTCAACAATTAACAAACATGAATAAATTGTATAATTTAACAAAATCTAATCTCTAATTTACTAAAGATCGAAACCTAAATTAGCAGAATTATTCAGTAAAATGAAAATTGAGGATTAAATGTGAAAGATGAAAATAATTACCTGAAAAAGACTGAATTTCAATTGTGGTGTCAAAAGTTTCAGCTTGATTTGACGAATAAGCCATATATTGTAATGGAATCGAGGAGATAAAAGGAGATTCACTGAGAAACGGTGAAGAGAAGATTGAAGACTAGATCAAAATCACAAAAAACAGCAGAAATCGAAGAGAGAGAGCTCGTTGGAAAGAAGTAGATGATGAAACTGAAAATTTGAACTATAATATCAAAATTTTAATCTCGATTGCAAGAGATATCAATTGAAAGATGATCGAAATCACTAAAAAAACGACAAAATCACTAAAGAGAGCTCGTCGGAGCATAACAAAGATGCATGGATTTGTGTGTATGTAACTGCTTAGTTGTAGATATAACTGTCTCAGTATATTTGTCGGTAAGTTTAATTATTTAATGAGAACTAATCTGGATCGTTTATTTTTTTCTAATCCAAGGGTTCATATTAAATAAGGTTCATATTGGGCGCAAGGATCCCAAATTACTTAAAAAATAAAGAATTCGATAAAAAGAAAAAGGAAAAAAGAAAGAAAAAGAAAGGACAGGGTTTTGAGGCAACGAAATGAAGCGGGGGAAGAGGCACAGGTAGTCTGGGTTGTTTGAAACAAGTCGGAGGCGTTTACTGAATACATTTATATATATTATTATAAATATAAATATAAATATATATTCCCCCAGGCCCCAATCTAATCGGTAAAATCATCTTCATCATCGTCACCGTGTTCTCTTTTTCTCTAGGTAACTCCTCTTTCTTATTCCTTTGAATTTCAATCCCCTTAATTAATTAATTAATTAATTATTGTTGTTGTTGTTCAATTGCCTAGGGTTTCCTATTTGTAATTGTGTGATGATTAATCTACTCCTCCCAATCTTATTAGGTTAATTATTATTATTATTATATAAAATTCATCATCTTCTGCAATCAACAACATCATCATGTCAGGAATACCTCCAAATACATCATCTCAATTCACTTATTCAACTGACGCCACCACCTCTTCATCACCAGCTTATTTTCCTTTGCCATTTCACCTTCAAAACCAAACTCAACCATCACCACCACCACCACCACCTCAACCTTCTTATCCCACTCTCCACTATCCCCCTCCTGTCGTTTATCCCACTGCTCCTGCTCCCCTCAATTACGCTCTGCCTCAGTACCAGCAGGCTCAGCAGCTCTTTCAAAGGGATGCCCAAACTATTACTCCTGAAGCTCTCCAAAGTGTTAAAGCTGCTCTTGCCAGCAGCGATATCGACCACAAAGCTGAGACTAAGAAAAAAGCTATTCCTCGTAAAGCAGCTGGTCAAGCTTGGGAGGACCCTACTCTTGCTGAGTGGCCCGAAAGTATGTTATCTTCCTACTTCTTTGCTTTCTTCATTATCAACCAAATTATCAACAAATCTTCTACCCCCTTTGCTAAACTTACATTTATTTATAATTTCAAAGCCCAATTGCTATAATATTGGGATGCACACAATAATAATTACTAAATCTTTTTAACACAGATGAAAGGGGACCTATGCATAGCAAGGACATGCCAAATAGTTGACATGTTATTTTATATTTTTTTAGATAAAAGAATAAATTGTATTATTTACTAATTAACATTATTAGGAACATTGTACTATTCTGATAATTTTGTAGTTAATTTACCTAGCATGGATGATTAACTTCAGAATTTGATATTGAGTAGTATTAGTTTCCCTATATACTTGGGGATTGTGATGGAGATCAGGGGAGTGTGAATTATATATATATATATGTTAAATTTACAATTTCTGATAGAGATTAAACATCAGTGCAACTTGAAAAGGATCGATGATGAAGTTGCATAAATCATCATTACAAAATAATGTAGTTATGAAAAACTACTCCGAGGACAATCTTCTGAAACAACACTACAACTACCCCTACTTTGATCTTTCTATTCCAGAGGATATGGCTCGTGGCGCTGGCATATTTTACCCTCAGATATGCATTGTCATAGGATAGGAGGGTTATGTCTGAATCAAGGAATGTCACAGGTTGATTATAGTTGCAATGGTGGATGCCACTATTGCACCAATGGAGTTCTGGTTTGTTACCTCTTTCAACTCCTTGACGAAAATCCAGAGACATCAAGTGAGTTTTGAACTGTGATCCAGTGGGGTCGTTTATGTTACTTCTAGGATGAGAATGGAACAGTTTTGGCAGGATTTCCAGTCCTTTTTATGTAGTACAGGCCACAGGGTTAGGATGAAGTTGAGATAAAACACAGAAACAATTATTTACATTAACAAAGTAAATGACTCAAACTGGTTTGCAGTTACATGGATATTTAGTATTTTATCGTCATCCACACACATCAATAGGATGTATAGTTTGTTACTTATCTTAGTATTAAGTTAATTGAATATATTAAATTACATTTATTTTTGCTTTGTGGCCTTACCCTAGATCTCTTCATTTCTCTTTTAACCCCATTAAGTGTGTTGTTCTGCAGATGATTTCCGACTATTTTGTGGTGATCTTGGAAATGAGGTGAATGATGATGTTCTTTCGAAAGCATTCTCACGATTTCCTTCTTTTAATATGGCAAGGGTATGCTCTCTGTGCTTGATCTATTATTGGTATAGTTGATGGGTGTTGCAATCCATATTGTCTCTCTTTTCACGTTTTTGTTTATTAATGTGTGTTAGACCTTGGTTCTTAAGTGTATAACTCTCCTGTTAAGCAACTCGAAATGCTGAAATTGAAGTTAGATTTTAATGTAGTCTTAATTAATGCAACAAACCGAGCAGGGAGGTGTCAATAAGGCGTGATGACAAGATGTGAGGATTTAGATAGAATAGGTCTATAGATGGAAGGAATATTTTAGCTTTAAAATTAAGGGAAATTTTCAAGGGTACCCTCTTAGAATTGGCTTTTCCAAATGGTACACAAAATAGTTTTGATTTCCGGATGGTACCATTCTACTATAATGTCATTCTATGTTGTAACCCTATCGTTAACTTCCGTTAGTCAAATGTTATAGTTTTGGTATTATTCGGAAAAGTCAATATTAGAAGAGTACCGTTGATAATTTTTCTTAATTATAGAGATATAGATGATTAATATGATATATCTAGGATGCTCGGACTCGTTTGGAAGGATCTGATACGGACACAGATCGGGGGGATCGGGCTGTGTGACTCTTTGAACTCCAAAATCAATGACTCGGGGACACGTTTAAAAAGGATTGGACACGGGAATTTGGACACGGAGATACGGGCACGGGGATATGGACACGCCATTTTTTATTTTTTAAATGTATATACAAGAATCTTTCTGTACATTTTAAGGATTATTTATAATATATATATTCCTTGGATATCATGTTTAAATATATATATTCCTCAGATGTCATGTTACAAAAAAACCGACCTGTCTACTTGATTTATGCAAACAATAAAAAATTGTTTTGTCAAAAACTTAAAAAAATAATTTATTGCTCCTTGAATATATTCGTTATTAATTGATTTATTTTAAAAAAAATTAATATTTGTAACAACTAAAATTATTTATTTTATAAATTAATAAATTAATATTTTGTATTTATATAAGTTGGTTATTTTTTGAAATTAAAACATCTATATGCAAGTCCAAATCCAAATTATAAACGGGAAGGTATTTGGTGAACAGTTGGCTCCATAATTAATAATAAATCATAAATATGGACATGATATAGTCCAGATTCATCCATACTCACATACAAATGACTGTATCTATATACCATTTTATAACCTTTTATACTGTTCCTCGTTTTCCCCCCAACAACCTCACCCACTTCGTCTTCTCCATCTCCAAACCACTTTTTCTTCTCTCTTTATGTATACCCACATAATCTTTAATATTTAAACAACCCATCATTCATTTTCTTCGTTATTTGCATTCTTATGGCTGCCGGAATTGCATTCTTATTGCCTGAATTTTGAATCGCCGGAATCTTATCGCCGGCGGCCATATCCAGATTTCAACGGCAGGATCGGACCCGGATTCCGTGTTCGTACCCGGGTCGTGTCGTGTCGACACGGGTACGGCAGGTAAACAGGCGAGTCCGAGCATCACAGTGATATAGATAATTAGTGATTAATGAGTAGAGGTTAAAAATCACGAATTCGTACTAGGATTGTGTGTTCGGTTATTCGATAACCAAACTATAATTTAGTTACCGAATAAGGGGAAATATCATATGCGAATAATGAACCAAAATAATTATTTCGGCTCAAACTGAAAGCCGAATTATATAACCTCAATAGGAAAAAAATTAATATTAAAAACTAGTCCATGAGTATCTGTGTTTAAATGAGAACCAATCTTAAAATAAGAACCGAGACTTAGGAGGATCACTGCCAGCTTCATCTGTGCTTTCTTCATCATCATCCACCAAAATCACACTCAACTCTCTTCTACGACAACAGTGTCCAATTGCCCACTTGTCATCACATCGAAAACAAAGTCCCTTAGCTCTCTTCTCTTGGAGTTCTTTGTCGGTCAATCTTCGTACCTCTCCCAGATTCTTCGTCGACCCCTTGCTTCCAGAATATCAAGACACATTCACTGATGCTTGCGTCTCTCTCGCTCCAGTGACCCAATTCTTGACTGAAGTAGGACTAGTTTGTGAACTCCCAATCGACGCAGCATACTGATTATTTCCCTTTGTTTGAATCTGAAACGATCCTGATTTGAATGAACTTAATAGTGTCTTATGCATCCCAACTGCCATGTTCTTCTCTTCCACTCTTAATGCCATCTCCATAGCTTGCTCCAAATTAAGCGGGCTTAACAACCTTACTTCAGCTCTTATATTTACCTTTAACCCATTTAAAAACTGCCCAAGCAAAATCTCCTCGGATATCCTCTCTAAAGGGGCTGCTGTTTCAATAAATTTACGACGGTACTCAGCGACAGTAGAAGTTTGGACGGTTGCAAGCCATTGTTCGTACAATGAACCCCCTGAAGAAGACCTAAACTGCCTCAATATGAATTCCTTTAAGTCAGACCAACGCCTTATTGGGTGGCGTTTGTGTTCCCATTGGTACCAACGTAGGGCATCACCTTCCAATGCAACTACAACTGCCTCCAAGCGTTCATCCTCCGATAACTGATAAAAATTAAAATACCGTTCTACTCGTATTACCCACCCATCCGGGTCTGTTCCGTCAAACAACGGCATGTCAAGTTTCCTATACCTCCAATTTCCCGGACCTCCGCCTGATCCAACACCCCCATAATTACCCCTACCCCATTGATGATTTCCAACTCCTATACTTCCATCAACTCCAACTGCCTTGGGTGGTCTTTGCACAATACCTCGAACAGAAGACTCACCTTGATTAATACTAGCTTCGATTTTCTCCGATGAAAGGTTTTGCAGCGCCGTGACCGTCGATCTCATCTCCGCCTGAAAATTATCTTGTTCAGTTTTCATCGAGTAAATCATAGCTTCCTGATGTTCTCGGGCTCGTGAAATCCTTCCCTCCAATCTGGTCACCATGGCTTCCATGTCTCCTCGTTTTTGCACAGCTTCTGTCTGTCCTTGGAGGATTAAATCAACAAGGGAGTGCTTCATCGCAGCCACCCCTTTTTCCACCGCCCGAGACACCATTTCAGTAACCTTCGATTCCAAATTACCCACCACCTCTTCGAGTTCTTCCATCCGTTGATTAATTGTTGGATTTGTGGGTGCCATGGATCGTCTCCGCTCTGATGCCAATTGCAATGCTTCAACTCAATTAAAACAATACTGAGACACTGATGTTACTCAAACAAGATATAACTCTTCAATGAAGCTTAAACAACTGTTTTTCAACAATAAAAGTGTTCAGGGCTTTCGAGAGGCCTGTCTCTCCTACCAGACTTGTGTTTACACAAACTCAGCGATAACCCTAGAACCCCAACACAAACTTCCCCTTTTACTCCTCTCCCTCGTGCCAGTCACGTGCCTTGAATTATTTTTTTACTTATTGTTTCTTTCTGTATTTTCTCACTTGCAATTACCAATCTGCCCTGAGGAGTACGCCTTTTATAAGTCACGAGATCTTCAGGACTTCTTTTGCAGTGTATTACATGGAGGTTAACAATAGGGGTACTGTATAAAATGACATAATAGTCGAATGGTACCATCTGGAAATCAAAACTATTTTGTGTACCATTTGGAAAAGCCAATTCTACGAGGGTACCATCGAGAATTTCCCTAAAATTAAATTTATGGCTGTTGCTCATTTGGAATGTTTGATTGCTTTTCTTGCTTTATGACCTTACACCCTGCATTTATCTGTCGTTATGATAATCAATCTCGCAAGTCTATCTTACTGCATATTGTTTGTTCTCATGCTTCAACTGTATCTGGGCTTAGTGAACCTTAGAACTCTTACAATGACTGATGTTGTAAGATTCAAGGGTTTATTTTTGTTATATCTCAATTTTTAGTCTATATATGTCATGATTTGTAACCTCAGGTTGTAAGAGACAAGCGAACTGGGAAAACAAAGGGATATGGCTTTGTTAGTTTTGCAAACCCTTCAGATCTTGCTGGTGCAATGAAAGAAATGAATGGTAAGTGAGATCCTTGTATGATGTTGCATGAAGCTGTAATGTCAGTGTTACTTCTGTGACATTCCTCATTACCACATAAATTGTATGAGAAATATGAAATTTAGGATGCGTGTATAGAGAACACATTCACTACCAATGTTTACCAAATAGGAAAGCACTTAAAGATCAGCATATGTAGGAGTGGGATATGTTGGAATGATGCCAGTCCTTCATATATCCTTTTTCATGGTTAGAAAAGATGAAGGTACATGATTTGTGTTCAACTAATGGTCTGTGTAAATTGATTAAATTATTTTGAAATAAATGATAGATATGAAATATCATTCTTTTGGTTATGTAGTTGAAGACTCGTAATATAAACACATTCATGAAGCTATGTACTTGTTTATTTTCCAGACAAAAGATATAGTCAATACTCGATAGTGATTATATCATAGAAACGAAGCTAACAATGATTTGAGAGACATCTAGAAATGAAGGAGTGTCTTTTGACAAAAAGTAATGTCTAGTGTAAATATAAGAAGCTGATGTATATGTTAATTTATTTCAGGCAAGTATGTTGGAAATCGGCCAATTAAACTGCGGAAGAGCAACTGGAGAGAAAGAACAGATATTGAAGCTTTAGAAAGACAAAAGGTGCATTAAACTGCATGGCCTTCAATTTATCACATATAGGTTGGCGATGTATAATTTTACTTAATCCTGACGTACCCTGTTGTTTCTTTGTACTTGTTGCAGAATCATAGTCACAGAAAATCAAAGCTCCCTAAGAAGAGTGTATTGCATAAGTGAGCATTGTAGCTGAACAAAGTCACTCCGGTAAGTAATAAGAAGAAATTGGAGGTAACAGATATAATTTTAAATTGTAATTCTTCGTAAAGCATAATAAAATGAATGTAAACTCCAAAAGCCTAATGCATAAATTGTTATGCATATTAATTTAATATCTCTTTTATAAACATTAATTTAGATCATATATAGCATCATGAAATCAGAAAAGAAATAAGGTATGTTCATTGATCATATCAGAATATCAGGTCTTGGTGTTTTCTTTCAACTTTATATAGTGTTGTTTACATTAGGCCTAACAAAAATTTTGCAAGAGTACAATAAATAAGAATCAGAAGTCAGTAGAATAAGAAGCTAGACTAAGCAACCCTACCTCTCACCAAAAGAGTAGAAAGGAGAGTTTCAGGAATCGATGAATTCCTGACTAGTTTTGAAGCTATTTTTGGTGTTTTCTGATTATATAAGGTAAATATCAAGCTAAGATAGTGATAAACAGCAAAGAAACAGGGAAATCAGAAGGAGATAAGGTAGAAATGAGGGAGAGATAGACACAAAAGAGAGATAAGAGGTAACTTAGGCAGGAAGAAAAGAAAGGGGAGAGAGAGGGTTGGTGGAATAACATTCCATTTTCTCATATAATGCATAATAATAACAGTATTGCCAAAAGAGTACTTATATAGTCTCAGTACACAACCAACTTATATTAAAAGACAACTATGCCCTTATTCTAATATACTGCTCTATTGCTGTCATTCTTGACATCCTTCCCTCCTTCAACTTCTGTCATGTCCTCATGAGCTGCTGAGTTGGTCACCTCTGAAGTACAGTCTGGTTCTGCTTCATGCATTCTGGACAATGCATCAGCTACAGCATTCTCTGTCCCTTTCCTGTAGATTATAGTGTAGTGATAGCCAAGGAGCTTACTAATCCACTTTTGCTATAGCAGATTGCTGATTTTTTGCTCTGTGAGATATTTCAAGGCCCAGTGGTCCGTCTTTATAAGAAAATGCTTGTCCATCAGGTAAGGTGCCCATTTCTTCACTGCAGACACAATGGCCATAAGTTCTTTTTCATAGGTGGACATTGCTTGGCCCCTGATTCCCAGTGCTTTACTGAAATAGGCTATAGGATGCCCTTCCTGAGTTAGTACTGCACCAATCCCAGTGTTGGAAGCATCTGACTCTATTGTAAATTCCTTGGAGTAATCTGGTAGTTTTAGTACAGGGGTCTGAGTGAGGGCTCGCTTGAGCTTCAAAAATGCCTTGGTGGCTTCTTCATCCCACTTGAAGTTATCTTCCTTTAATAGACTGGTCAGGGGCTTGGCAATGGTGCCATAGTCCTTGACAAATTTCCTGTATAGCCACTCAACCCTAGGAATCCTCTGAGAGCCTTGATGGTTTTGGGTAATGGCCATTCAATCATGTCCTTCACCTTGTTCTGGTCTACAACCTGTCTTGTCAATCACATGACCTAAATAATCAACCTGTTGTTGCATGAAGGCACATTTAGATTTCTTAGCATATAATTGATGCTTTCTCATTGTTTCAAAGATCTCCTCCAAGTGATTCAAGTGTTCACTAGCAGATTTTGAATACACTAGAATATCATCAAAGAAAACTAGGGTAAATTTCCTTAAAAATGGTGCAAAAACTTGATTCATCAGATTTTGAAAGGTGGCAGGGGCATTTGTTAGCCCAAAGGGCATGGCAGTGAATTCATAATGACCTAAGTGGGTCCTGAAAGCTGTTTTCACCTGGTGGTACCCTGCCCTCGGTCCAGTTTGGTGAACACCTGTGCCCCACTCAACTCATCCAACAACTCTTCAATGAGAGGAATAGGGAATTTATTCTTTATGGTTGCTGAATTTAACTTTCTGTAGTCTATACAAAATCTCCAACTGCTATCTTTCTTCTTGACAAGAAGAATAGGGGAAGCAAAAGGAGAGGAACTAGGTCTGATAATTCCTGCTTCTAGCATTTCCCCAATAAGTCTTTCTATCTCATTTTTCTAGTCATATGAGTTCCTATATGGTCTAATAAAGAAGGGTTCTGTACCTTCTTTGAGCTCAATGGAGTGTTCAATACTCCTTTTAGGTGGCAACCCTGCTGGAATGCTGAATATGTCTTCATACTTCTGTAAAAGATCATCCAGCTGGTTTTGTGCCTTGGTAGTGTCTTCCAATGCACATAAGGCCCCTTGGTTAGTAGGTGGTAGAGCTTGAACCAGGTAGATTAAACCATGACCTTGTCTTTGGCAAGACCTCACAAACTGTTTTGCAGTCATTTGTTGTAATACAGGTGTACAGGTGTACTAGGCTGTACATTTCCTTGCAAGGTTATTTTTTCTTTTCCTTGCTGGAACTCTAGTTGCAGTTTGTTGAAGTCAAAGGTGACAGGTCCAAGGGATCCTAGCCAGTCAACCCCCAAAACCAAGTCATAACCCCCCATGGGTAGTGTCCTCACATCTGTGTGGAATTCCTTCCGTCCCAATTTCCAGGAGAACCCCTTGCATTCATATTGACTCACTAGATGATTTCCATTTGCCACAAGTACCTTCATTGTGGTGGTTTGAACCATTTGGCATTTTAATTTAGATGCTATTTTCTCATCAATGAAGCTGTGGGTGCTTCCCCTATCTACTAGAATAGAGAAGTCTATCGTGTTTCTTCTTCCTGTGAGAGTAATTGTTCTATTGCTAGGAGCTCCTTCAATGGCATGCACTGACACCTCCATAATCTTATCAGACCAACTCTCCTCTATGGTGACAGTGGTTTGTCTACTAACCCTGAAGGACAATTAAAGTTGAGGGTAGGCCCTGGAGTGTTTCCTGGTTCCATCTGATTATCTTCTACCACATGGTAAAAGATCTCTTCCTCCTTGACTCTTGGTACTCCTTCTACATCCACCTTAGCCTTTGATTTTCCTGTACTGGCTAGTCTCATTTGCTTGTGAGGGGTGATTTCTCCCTTGTCTATCTTCTTGACCACTTCCTTGGTTAAATGATAGTTTCTTGCTTGCTTATATGCTTGTTCCACCGTCACTGGATTAAGCAGTCTCACAGTATGCTTAGTATCTAACTGAAGCCCACTAATAAAACATTCCACAAAGTACTCTTCAGTGAGCCCTGGTATCTTGCACTTGAGTTGTTCCATGCACCCTTCAAACTCATTGTAATAAGAGTCTACAGTGTCAACTTGTTTAAGTTGCTTGAACTTCTCATATACCATTTCTTGCTCCAGTAATCCAAACCTTGACAAGAACTGTTGTACAAATTCTGCCCACCCTATGGAATCATTCCCAACTGCATAAGCCTGGTACCACCTCCTGGCCACCCCTTCTAGATGCATACCTGCAATGGCTACCTTCCTGTTTTCTTCTACTTCAAAGATAGTGAAGTATTGTTCACAATCTTGCACCCATTCTGTGACTCCCATTCCTTCTGCAAATTTTGGAAAATTCAGCTTAAGATGCTTTAGTGGTGAGGACTCAGGGGTCTTTGCACCCTTCAGAACTTTGTTCTCTGGTTCCTCATGTTTCCATCCAAAGGGGTTGACAACCTTCTCTGCTTTCTTCTTGGGTTTCATCCTTTGCATTTTACGAAACTGCTGAGTTGCAGCATTAATCATTTCCTCCATCTGTTGCAGTCTCCGATCTGTAACTTCTCTACACAGAAGAAATTGTTGTTGTACTTCACACAACATCTCATTGAAGGCCTTATCCCCACCATCCATCTCTCTCATTACACCCCACTATTTCTCTTAAGGTAACCCAACAACAATCAATACTCCAAAAACAATTCACTTCACTGAGTCCTCAACTCAGTACTGAGTCAAGTTCTAAAACAACAATATCACTACTATTTTTGTGATTTTCTGATGTAAGGAGGACTGAAAACAGCAATAGAACTAAAAACGAGAGAGAAACTATAGTAATCTACCCACAATCACAGATCTAACAGCCGTAACGACAGATCTGCTAAGAACGAGTTCAAACTGGTCACCTGAGTTGAAAACGATTTGTTTCAATGAATACTGCTCCGTTTCCTTCACAGCAAGCTTTGATGGACTCGTCTTCAACAGCCCAACGAGATAGAAGCAGTGGGTAATCGAAATAAACGGGCTTTGATACCAATTTGTCAGGAATCGATGAATTCCTGACTAGTTTTGAAGCTATTTTTGGTGTTTTCTGATTATATAAGGTAAATATCAAGCTAAGATAGTGATAAACAGCAAAGAAACAGGGAAATCAGAAGGAGATAAGGTAGAAATGAGGGAGAGATAGACAGAAAAGAGAGATAAGAGGTAACTTAGGCAGGAAGAAAAGAAAGGGGAGAGAGAGGGTTGGTGGAATAACATTCCATTTTCTCATATAACGCATAATAATAACAGTATTGCCAAAAGAGTACTTATATAGTCTCAGTACACAACCAACTTATATTAAAAGACAACTATGCCCTTATTCTAATATACTGCTCTATTGCTGTCATTCTTGACAGAGAGTGACTGTTTTCACAATGACCCCAACATACTGTACAAGGATCTGAACACAAGATCATAGGCATGGATGGGCACATTAACCACTGGAACAACTCAAATCCTTATAAGAAAAGTTGACAAATCTCATTACATGTGTTTGATAATTTTGATAATTATAAAGTACACAATCAAATCCAAAAAAAAAACATATAAAATTGTTTAGTTACTAAAACCAAATTGATAACTTAACATTCTAGCTTAATGGTTAGTAGAAGTTAACTCAAGTGAAGGTCTAAGTTCTTGCAATGAAAACTATATTACTCCTGTTTAAGGAGAACTATCCGAAAATTATAATTTGCTATTTAGGGACCAAGTTGATTTCATGTCATCCATAAGCTTTTCACTTCATGTTGCCTTGTGACTACCACATCTTGTGGTTTTTTTACTGTATTTTTTGTAATACGTAATGTAACTAGTGAAACTTACAAAGCCTGTAGATTAGTAAAAAGTAACGTGATAAGTTGAAAAGTGAATTTTTTATACTACATAATATAATAGACAAGCTTGATTTTTTTTTCTGCTGAATTTAATGACATTGCTTGTGATTTATTGTTAATTTTATAGTATTTTGTTGATGTTGTAATTCAAAATAAACAAGCTTATAATCTGCTTATGTCAATTAACATATTGCAACAATCTCACATAGCCACATATTATGTCTAAGATTTATGAAGTATGCACACATTTGAAATGGACAAAGAAATTCAAATACCCATGCACTTATTTTCTCTATTGAGACTTAAGCTCTTACCTAATCTAGCTTATACTAAAATATAAGACAACAAAGATGTCATCATCCTAGTTTTAGTTGTCGCTCTTTTATTAATTTGATGACATCAGCATGCTTATGTGTAATTTCTAATTAAATTTCACATTCCACAAGTTCTCTATCTTCCTTAATTCTTCCTCCACTAATTCTCTTTATTCCTTCTTATACTCCAATAATTTTCTCTCTTCCTCATTTTTGAACTTCTATTGAAGCCGGTGAGACATGTTATTTGTAATAAATTCAATGTTAATGTAAATTTTTGAACTTTTGACATATTCAAGGAAACACTTTGACTCATTGATGTATGCATGAACCTGTAACTTGATTCAAGAACAACGGAACATCGATTTGTGGAAAACAAGTTTTCTATTTTATCATCTTCAAGAGTCGTGGTTCACGTTTATCTTCAGTTACAAAAAAATGTTTAAGCATACCCATTAACTTAAGATCAAAAAGGAGTTCATCACGGTGAAAATTCCGGGTCTCGAGTACAAAGAGAATCCTATAAAATAAGTAATGTTTTGTAGATTTAAGAGTATATACGGCCCGTTTAGCAAATCTTAAATCGGGAAATAAGTTACTTATTGCTAAAAATATACATGTGTACTTTTTATTGAAAAGAAGTAAGTTATATTTATTTTGAAAATAAGATTTTATCTTAAATTTTAATAATAAATACGTACATTTAGAAAATTGGATAAAAGGAGTAGCCGAGTAGGTGAACTAAAAATGCTCTAGGAATTTTTTGGCATTAAACAAGATAAAAAAGAAGTGTTTAAACAAGGGATTCACGCAGAGATTGGTAGAGGCAGAGATATATACTTTGTGATCAAATATTTAACTTATTAACTATTCATATTGTTTATCTCTATCAAATAATTAAAATTACAATCGTTAATTTATTATGGATGAAAAACCAAAATAGCTACCATTTGGGGATAAAGCCCCAAAATGCTGATTGGCATTACGTTCTGCCCAAAATATCCACGAAATACGCATTAGGGGCATGCACATTTAGTTTTTTAAAATTTTATTAAAGAACACGCATACTACACATGCGTGTTCAATTTTGGTTTTTAATGAATACGCATCATGCGTATTCCTTTTTGGCCAAAAGTTGAATTATAGCATGCGTGTTCTTTATTAAAATTAAGAAAGTGGAATACACATGTCTGTAATGCGTATTTTGTGCGGAACGTACCACCAATCAGCATTTTGGGCAGTTGGGGCTGAAAAGTAGTGTATTTTGGCATTCTTTCATTTATTATATAATATGTGTGGAAAATTAGTAAAACACTAGATAAAAGAAAACAAATCATTTTATTAAGCCGCTACTATAATCTACAAACGTCCTGTTATCATACTTACTATTTATAAAATACATAATAAATTACAATTAATTTATTTCTAATTAGAAATAATGAATATAAGGTTTTTTAATAATTCCTTTATTTCCCCGCATCATACTTGTTATTTACTGGGCAACAATGCTAGGGATTGCTTAAATGTTTTTTTGTGCACTTTGTGTTTTGTATTCTGTGCATATATTTTTATCTTTAGAGGTTTTTTCACAAGGGTCAAATTGATGATATAGTTTGCAACTCTTATTTGCAGGTTCCATGAGTTAAATCTCCAACTTCTATCAAGTATTTGTCATCCTGATGTCTAGAGAGCTTGACTACATCCAATTGCTTTCTCGCATGACAGAGATAATTTTCAACATATAGAACATTGTTTGCTCTATGAATTGTATGCACATCTTGGTGTATTACCATATCAGTATTGTATTCAGAAAACTTTGCATAAGCTGTTCTAACTTTTTGCAGAGGTATAGATAATTTTCCGAGGTTCACAGTGTTATTGACAAATGTCAATTTATATGCTGCCAATGTTTTATTGCTTTTACACATTCAGGGGTCCAGCATCACTGTTTCGACGTTAGGAATACTCACTTTTAGAATAATGCATGTCTTGGACTGTTGGTCCCAAATGTCATTATTTGGGATGAATGGCTTCAAATAACACTCTCTCAAAAAATGACCCTAAATGTCATTTTCAAAATGGAGAAGCGTGTTATGTTTTGAAATTTTTGTCAAAAACGCAAAATGGAGAAGTGTGTTACGTTTTTTCTTCAATAAGTGAAAACGGGAGTTCAAGTTAGGTTTTCATTTTTTTTTTAAAAATGATAACGCAACTTGGAAAGATATTTTTTTACAAAAATGGAGTCCAGGTTTGGTTTTCTTTTCTTTTTCTTTTTAATTTTTTTTACCTGAAATGGTAGATAATGTTATGTTTTCAAGTTTAAAATTTTATTTATAGGGTGTTTTGTTCGTATTTTATTTATATCTATAAAGTTTTAAAATTTTTAAAATCCAAATTAAGAATTGTTGAATCCTAAACATAAGCGGGAATTGGCATTATTAGGTATAGCAATCCTTTAGTGATTAATTGGATAATCGGTGATAAATCAGATTGATTAATCAAAGCATTAATCGGATATATTTAATACAATATAAAAATAATTAATTTATTAAACTAAATATATAAATTTAAGAAAAAAGTGCAGTGATTAATCGGATTATAAAATCGAATCGGCAGAGCATATTGAAATGATTAATTTGGTGATTAATCGGTAAAATCGGTGATTTTTAGAACAGACTCCCAAAATATTAAAAACGATTAATAATTAAAGTTTGAATCAAAGGGTTTAGGGGCCTTAAACCCTAGATTAAATTAGGATTTAGGCCGTAAGATTTAGGGTCCTAAATCCTAAACTCTAAATCGGTATATTTTTATTAATTTATTATTTAATATTTTTAAAACCCCAAGAGGATTTGTGAACACTAAATGTTAAAAATTGTTAAATCAGGACCCATATTTAATATTTTTAGGTTTATTAATTCTCAATTTAAGATTTAAAAATATTAACATATATATATATATATGAATAAAATACGAACAAAACGCCTCTTACAATACAGTTTTGAGCTTTGAAACATGTTTAAAAAAAATTAAAAAGATGAAAAATGCTAATGCGTTTTGCGTTTACAATGAAAACATAATTTGAAACTTGAAAGTGCGTTTCGGTTTGAAAAACATTAATTAAAATTGTGTTTTTCGATTAAAAAAAAATCATCACATGTAACTGCGTTTTTTTATTAATAACAAAAACATCAATTAAAACTTTATTTTGGAGTGATATTTGGAACAATTTTTTCATATAATGACATTAAAAGGCTATTTTCCACCAAATAATGATATTTGAGACTTTTTTCATGTCACGGGGTAACATGCATCTTTTTATAAAATCATTTTGGTGCTCTTGAACGGCTGCCCTTGGAAAGAAAGCCTGCTTTTTGATGAACATTATACATTCATCCAAATCTTCTCCTAATTGAAAGAGTTTTTCCTTTTGCTTGTTAGACACCAACACACTCAACTTGTCAGCACCGATGAGGTGTTGTCTGATATCATGGTTATCTATCACTTTAAATCGTATTTGGAGTATAATTAATTTTAAAATTATCAAATTCTAGAAAAAAAAATCAAAAAAAAGTAATTTCTATATATAGGTTTAATATTTTTTTCTATGTTTCGTTTAAATGTAAGTTTTCAGTAAGCGGGTTACTTAAAATAATTAGTTTCTAGCAGTGGAATTTATGTCCAAATAAGTTATTTTTATGTATTTTCTAGTTTGTATTATCTATAGAGTTTGAGTTCCTAATATATAGGAGAAATATGTTTATGTGTAGATAAATATGATCTCTTAGTAGTTGTCTTTGTTTTTAGAATAACGGAAGTAGTTGTAGGCTTGTAGCTCTGCCTTTTTATATAAGAGTCGTAATCCCGATATTTAAAATAAGAGAATTAATATTATCTCTCAAAATTTTCGTGGTATCAGAGTTATGGATGATAATCGAGTCGGTCGAAACGGGTTTAGCAAAATTCAAACCACTAAACCTGAACCCAAACCTATCGGATTCGGTTCGGATTCGGTTCAGATTCGGGTTTGTAGATCACTGTCAAATTACACATTAATTTGCACAAACTCTAGTGAAAAATTACGGTTTGAGCAAAGTGCTCATGAATATGACGATATTGAAATTTTTGGGATTGAATTAGAGGGTTCAGAGAAGACAATGGATAATATACCTCTATGAATAAAATTATTGGTGAAATAATACAATAATCTTGACCTTTAGTATATTTGTAGTGAAAATGCGGCTAAAAACATATTTAAACAACTTTAATGCAATAATTTGTAAAAAGTATAATTTTTTAGTAATAATATTAGTAATATATTATATTATATATTATATTATTACTTATAAAATATAAAATATTATTTATATATTAACACCGGTTTGAGATCGGGTTCGGTTTCGGGTCGGAACGGGTTTCGGGTTTTCGAGTCGGATTCGAAACGGTATGCCTTAAAACCAAACCCGACCGAAAATGGTTCGGGTTTAAAAATTAAACCCAAACCCGAATCCAAACCCGAAATATTTTCGGGTTTTAAACCCGATCGAATCGGTACGGATCGAATATCTATCGGTTCGTTACAAATTGTCATCCCTAATCAGAGCGACCATAACTTTGAATCATATCAAACCATCTTCCAGTCACTTCTTTGACCCACATTCACTATGACCAAATACGGAATGACCTCTCAATCCTCATCTCCGAAATCTTCTCAAAATTGGACGCTGCACTAGCCACCAACACTCATGGAGGAATTAAGCAGATATTAACTTTAGTCATAGGTCATCATCTCAATGGTCACAATATCTTCAATAGTCTCGGTCCATACTGATATATGTATGCGACAAGGGAAAGAAGGAATATCTTACCGATGAAATTAAAGTTCGTGAGAAGAATGACTTAATGCACAAATCCTGGAAGATTGACAACCATATGGTAATGTCTTGATTAATCAATTCTATGACAACTGAGATTGGGGAAAATTTCCTTTTATATAAAACAACCAAGCAAATTTGGGATGCTGCAAAGGAAACGTACTCCAGCTCATAAAACACATCTGAGTTAGAGGCTAAATTGCATGACCTTCAACAAGGTAATTTGTCTATTTCACAATATTTTAATTTGCTCAATAGACATTGGCAGCAATTGGACATGTTCGAGACTTATCAATGGAAATGCAATGAGAATACAGTCATCTACAAGCAAATTGTTGAAAAAACGAATATTTAAATTCCTACACGACCTCGACAAAGAACTAGATGACTGTCATGGATATAAAACCTTTTCCTAATCTCAGATGAGCATTTTCAAAAGTTCGCGTAGAAGAAAACTCATGCTAGGACCTCCTGAAGAATTCGTGGAACAAGCAGCTGTTGAAGGATATGCACTGCTGCCAGAGGCGCCTCAAACAATCATGACTACCGCCAACAACGTGGACGTAGGCCTTGGTGTGAACACTGTAAAAAGCCGGGGCATCTCTTGCTGAAAGATTCATGGAAAGTCTGCTGATTGAAAGCCTTCTAAATCCTCCTACGACAAGAGCAGTCGTGTTAACGTTGCTGCTACATCAAAGGTTCTACTCAAAATATTCCGTTCTCCAAAGAGCAATTAGAGCTACTGCGGAAATTGTTTGTCTAGCAAACTGCTTCATAAACTAGTCCCACACCAACTGCTCTTACTATTGGAAATATTGGATATTTTAGTGTAATTGAATTGAGTAGTTGATCAATATAATCATAATATTAAATTGAAAAGTCGGGAGAGTGCGGAGTGCACGCTTTGTTCGAGTTTATTGTAATTTTGGTATTATTGTTTATGAGACATGTCCATTGGCAGCAATCACACCTGTTGAAATAAGATGTGTCTGTTAGTTTTAGCCATGACTGTTAGACTGAGATGTGTCTAGGCAAAAGACTGAGATGTGTCTGTTGGCAAAAGACACATCTGCTGACATCCATATATAGGTGTTGCATTAATCAATTTTAGGGTTGGTTCATTTTTCTTGAAATTCACAACAAAAACACATTCTCTCTTCTTGCAGAATTTCTGAATTTATCCGATTGATTTATTTGGGTGAACCACAAATAACTTCAATCTGAAAGTGTTCACACGACTTCAGAAAAATCCAAGTTACTACCATTGTTTTCCAACATAGATTGAAGTTAATTTTTTTTTCTGAAGATGACGAACGGAGAATTTGCAAAAGATATGACAAGCAAGTTTGCAAAACTGGACAAGTTTGAGGGTCAGAATTTTAGAAGATGGAAAAAGAAGACGCATTTTCTGTTGACCACGCTGAAGATTGTGTATGTTCTGAGTACCCCCATGCCAGAAGTGATTGAGAATGAAACTATTGAACAAAAAAGAAAGCGCTGCAAATGGGAAAATGATGATTACATCTGCCATGGTCACATCTTGAACGGTATGTTTGATTCCCTTTTCGATGTATACTAAAATGTTGATTCAACGAAAGAATTGTGAGATTCTCTTGAATCCAAGTACATGGCAGAAGATGCTTCTAGTAAGAAGTTTTTGTTCAGTAATTCTGTGAACTATAAAATGGACGATTATAGACCGGTGATGGAACAATACAATGAATTGTTAAGGATTCTGGGACAGTTTGTTCAACATAATTTGGAGATGGATGAATCTATCTCTGTTTATGATGTTATAGACAAACTGCCACCATCAAGGATTTTAAACACACCTTGAAACATAATAAAGATGATATGACGCTGGTTGAACTTGGAAGTCACTTCAGAATTGAAGAGGCTTTGAGAACTCAAGAAATTGAGAATAATCCTAAGGGCAAGTACCAAGTCGGTGATTCTTCTGTAAAATATGGTTGAAGATGGTGGACCTTCTAATAATTCTAAGGATGGAAAGGGTGATAAACGGAAGTTTAAAAGAAACTACAACTCTTCCAACAAAAAGCCTATGATGGCATGTTGGAAGTGTGGCAAACCTGGACATTTCAAGAAGGATTGTCGGGTTAGTAAAGGCAAGCAGGAAAAGCAAAATGCTGGTCCAAGTGGATCCAAGGATCCAGAAAAGCAACAAGGTCAGATTTTAATACAAAATTATAATTCTTGTCAGAATTATGTATCACTAATATCTGAGGCATTTTATGTGCAGGATGATAATGTTGCTTGGTAGATGTTAGGGCGAAATCACGCACTAATATTCACGCAAGTATACGCGTTCGCAAGTAATATAGAATACTTTCTAGTTCGTTCCCTCAGAGACTCAGACTAAGTTATTGTCTAATTAAACTCACTCACCAATGTATGATTACTTCTCAATGTTAAGATAACACTTAAAATTATTGATTAAATATTAACTATAATTAACTACTTAATTAACCACTTAACTAACACTTCAATTTATCAATAATAAAACACTCATGAAATCACAACTTCATTATTACTTCCTTCTATAGCCATTGTTATTACCTTTAGCATGTGACAGTGATGATATTAATCGAATAACACGAAACTGATAAAAGCCAACTTTCATTGTACTAATACCATTCTACCAAACATCCACAATTAAGATAGAAGTTGAATAGTCATCAATCATGTTGAGTTCCTATATGTCTACAAAAATTGACAACACAACGATTTAAGCACAAGTTATTCCTTTTGATTACATAGGGCAAATAAAACTGTTAGAGTTACCCACTAATCATGCACAACATACATGAACCTATGCTAGCATGGCAAGTTCTAAATCTCAAGATCCACCGTCGCTTCACAAGAGATTAACACCCTATCTTATATGTTCGCGACGCACATAAGACGAATACGCACAACCAATACTAGATATCATGTAATCATCACACACTAAAGTATTAAACAATTAACTAAAGAATTCCATAATAAATCCGTTGCAACCCCATGATCACGATTAGCCCATAATAGAACTTATCGCCATCATGGGTTCATATGAAATCATGATAAACAACACAAGAAAATAATAACTAAACTAATTATATTAAAACAGAGTACGTCACAAGAGTAAATAAGTCAAAGCAAGAAAACTAGCATCCAATGTTACAATGAAACAAGAATCACAAGAAAATATGCTCCCCCTTCGCTGCAGTGTGCTAAATCGGTCTTCTTCCTTATCTCCTTTGCTTCTTGCGCAAAAACACAATCTAAAACATAATCTCCTTCTTATCCTCTATGAAAACGTCTCAAATCTACTTATATAATAGTCCCATAAAACTCAGATTACATAGAAGTTGGAAGCCAAAAAGAAGTAGAAGTCTAAAATAATTCAGCTTTTTCCCCGACCCTGTGCGGCCGCTCAGCATTTCTGCGCGGGCGCGCAAGGCTGCTGCGCGGCCGCTCAGCATTGCTGCGCGGGCGCGCATGACCCTACTGGAAAAAATCCAGGTTTGCTCCGTTTCTTCGCCGTAATCTGCCCGTTCTTTTCCTCTCGCAATGGTGAACACATGCCAAGGCTTATTCTTGATGATTCCTCCTCCGAAATGCAACTAATACCCTGAAATGCATAAACACTAGAAAAACGCATCAAATACACAAAATACTTGATTTCAAGACACCAATTTAAGCCATTTTAAGACGTTCTAAGTGGTATAAAATGCCACTTATCACACCCCCAAACTTAAATCGATGCTTGTCCTCAAGCATCACAGACTCAAAAACAAATAAAAATATGCATGAATACAATCTATATGAAAATACAACGATCCCCCTTACTACAATTAACCAACCAAATTGTCACGTCTCAACGAATGCAGTTAGACACTAAAGATCAATAAACTCATGCAAACGGACATACAGCTAGAAACGTGGTGTGTGCAAATGCTTAACAGATATGCTTCGGAACTAGACCAATTACTATGACCAGACTATCCTCAAGGCAATCCTACGATTATACAAAGAATAAAAATTCTAGGCACAAAGTGATATACAACACTACAAGAACTCTAGAGCTTACTACGGAATCGTGCTTTTTATTTACAACTCAAATGCTTATTTGACCGTGCAATGAGTGAGGTCCACAAAAGACTTATACAATGGTATCCATGTAACGAGCGTTAGGTTAGCGGATCCCAGACTCTAAAAGCCTTAGGTCACTAGGCACAAAGTCCCCTAAGAACTTAATAACTCGAATACCAAAGAGCCCACTCTTGATCAATTATGCAATTTTTTTTTTTTCTCTGAGCAAGTGCGTTTCGCTCCATCTTGCTCAACCCTAGACTACTCGCATAACATGCGAGCCGGCTACTAGCCATTTGACGCCTAACCACAACTAGCAACAAATTCCATTTTTACTCCATTTTTTTTCTTTTTCATGCCTTTACCACTAAGAACCTATTATCAAATTCTAAGCATAATAAATAGATTATCCTCGAAAATAATCAGATCATAACAACAATCTAGCCTTTAAGCATTCTCTAAGACTTAGTGAAAATACAAGTGCTTCTAGCATGCATATCAACCTACACAACTTAATATCACTTTAATGCTATCACTACACTCGCATCAATATCACAATTCAGTCGATAAATCATTGCAAAAGGGATCATGGTATATGCATGAGCTATATGATATGACAAACAAATAAAGCTATATAAAAAAAACTATATGGCAAAAATTATGCAACTATATGAACTAACTATCATGAATATGCAGCTATATGACACACACAAAATATTCCTTAACTACCACCCCCAAACTTAAAATCTTCACTGTCCCCAGTGAAGGTAGTAGAAAGGAACACAGGGTATACCTACTCGGAGTCATCATCATCATCACCCTCAGTGGGTGGAGTATTAGGCGGCGGGTATGCAGAGTCCTCACCAAAAACTGGCCACTGGATATCAGCTCCAAGGCCTCGAAAAGCAGTCCCTAACGCAAGAGTGAGCTCCTGAGCAAACCTGCTCTGCGTCTCATACATAGCATCCATCCGCCGTGAAAGCCTCCTATACTGGGCATCACCCATCCCAACACCCTCCTGAGCTCTCGAAGAACCAGCCTCACCACGCCCTGGCCTAGCCATAGTAGCACCTCGTGCTGGACGTCCTCCTGGAAGACGATAACCCAGCCCATGCTCCTCAGGCTCACCACCGGTCCACTCCTGCATCCCATTCAGAGTGCCAGAATCTATCGGAGCTGCTGGCAACTGCAACTGCTCATGAGCCGGCCAGTTCACTCCTACTGCTCGGCATAGCTTCGTAACCGTGAATGCATAAGGGATGTTCATATGCTTTGCTCCCCTCAAAAACTTCAGAATTCCTTGGTAGATAAACTCACCAAGCTCCACATAGTATTCCTCATTCAGAATTCCCCACAACAGCTGTGCTCTCTCAACTGTGACCTCGTGTGCATGTGAAGAAGGCAAAATATTAGCACATATAAATGCATTCCATGCACGGGTATACCTGTTCATGGCGATTGCCGGAAAGTGACGATACTCATTATTGACTGGACTGCGGTTCCAAACTGTGCTCGGTCGACAGAGAGTCGCACAAATCAAATCCAAGTCGAAATCCTCAGCAGTCTTTTCATTCCAGTTCTCCTCCTCGGGCTTCCTCTCTCGCTGTCCAATCACACGGCGAATCGCCGCAAGATGATAATCAACCGTCAGCCCACGAACTACAGAAAACCCATTCTTTTCAACCTTCGCGTTCGCGTAGAACTCGCGAACAACACTCATCGGTACTGCTTCGGGTGACTCACAAAAAGCTATCCACCCCTTCTCTGCAATCATGGGCAACAACTCACCATCCCTCCCTGATGGTAAAAACCCCCTCTCCTTCAGAATCGGCTTCCCCAACAGCCTAGTGTACTCCTCCTCCGCAGCTCTGTCAGTTAACCGAGGCCTTGCAGCAGTACCCCTTGATGAATCAGCAGTAGGAACTGTGCTGCTGCTGTCAATAGTGCATGCTCTCTTGGGTGCCATTGATTTGTGAATAAAAGTGTGTAAGAACTGATTTTTTGATGTTTATAAGAGGGTTTAAGTGTAGGAAGTTTGTGGGAGATATGTAGGATAGGTGTATGTATATATAGGGTGTGGAGTAGGTTAAATTAGATTAGGAGTGGGGTTGAGGGATAAAATCATGGGGTAATGGGAAAAGAATTCGTGGGTTTATGGGCTGTGATGGGTTTTTGTGTTTTTTTTTTTTTCTGAACTGTAAAAAATTTTCTGGAACTCGACCCCTGCGCGGCCGCTCAGCATTTCTGCGCGGGCGCGCAGCAAGCTGCGCGGCCGCTCAGCATAGCTGCGCGGGCGCGCAGAGGGTCTCTGGAATTTTTTTTTTCAGCCCCTGTTTCCTGATTTTTTTTGTGTTTTTGGATAGGTTATTAACTTCTAAGGGTTCCTGTAACAACAATTCATGGGTTGCCTCCCACGCAGCGCTTCTTTTTCGTCATTAGCTTGACGTTCCGTACCTTTCTCAAGTAGTCAACAAAATGGCACTAACCACCTCTCGGTTTGCCATGTCCCCATAGTAGTGCTTCAACCGCTGACCGTTAACCTTGAATGCTTGGTCCGAATCATTCTCAAAAATTTCCACCGCTCCATGTGGAAACACAGTTTTGACAATAAAAGGTCCAGACCACCTTGATTTCAACTTCCCAGGAAAAAGTCGGAGCCGAGAGTTGAATAACAGAACTTGTTGCCCTGGCACAAATAACTTAGGATGTAGCTTCCTATCGTGCCACCTCTTCACCTTTTCATTATACATTTTGTTATTCTCGTATGCTTGAAGTCGAAATTCATCAAGTTCATTAAGCTGAAGCATTCTTTTCTTACCAGCTGCATCTAAATCCAGGTTCAATTTCTTCAATGCCCAGTAGGCCTTATGCTCAAGCTCCGCCGGTAGATGACATCCCTTACCGTACACCAACTGAAACGGTGACATCCCAAGTGGAGTTTTATATGCTGTTCTGTAAGCCCAAACAGCTTCATCGAGCTTTAAAGACCAATCCTTCCTTGACGGACAAACAACCTTCTCTAGAATACGCTTTATCTCTCTGTTAGACACTTCCGCTTGACCATTTATTTGCGGATGATAGGCAGTAGCTACTCGATGATTCACATTATAACGCTGCATCATAGAAGTGAACTTACGGTTGCAAAAATGCGATCCTTCATCACTTATGATTACCCGAGGGGTTCCAAACCTTGTGAAAACTTGCTTATGAAGAAAATTTAGTACTACCTTTGCATCATTTGTCGGTAAAGCTTTAACTTCGACCCATTTTGAGACATAATCGACTGCCAGCAAGATGTACTGATTATTGCAAGACGAGATAAAAGGCCCCATGAAATTGATTCCCCACACATCAAAGACCTCGACTTCAAGCATCACATTTAATGGCATCTCATCCTTCCTTGACAAATTTCCCACTCTTTGGCAACGATCACACCTTAAAACAAACTGATGAGCATCCTTGAACAAAGTAGGCCAGAAAAACCCTGCTTACAGAATACGAGCTGCCGTCTTCTCACCTCCATAGTGTCCACCATAAACCGTGGAATGGCAGTCTCGTAATATCCCCTCCGTCTCACAGAACGGGATACATCTCCTAATGATCTGATCAGCTCCCAGTCTAAACAAATATGGTTCATCCCACATATACCACTTCACCTCATGCAAAAACTTCTTCTTTTGAGCGGATGTCAAATTAAGCGGCATTATATTGCTGACAAGATAGTTTACAATATCTGCAAACCATGGTTCTTCCTCCTGAATTGCAAACAACTGCTCATCTGGAAAAGATTCATTGATTAACGTCCTATCTTGTGAAGTAGAATCGGGATTCTCCAACCTAGAGAGATGGTCAGCTACTTGATTCTCAGTACCTTTTCTATCTTTGATCTCTAACTCAAATTCTTGAAGTAAAAGCACCCAACGAATGAGTCTCGGCTTTGAATCCTTCTTAGAAACCAGATAGCGAATAGCTGCATGATCAGTGAATACTGTCACTTTCGTACCAAGCAGATAAGATCGAAATTTCTCAAAGCCAAAGACTATAGCCAAAAGCTCCTTCTCAGTAGTGGTGTAGTTCAATTGGGCCCCATTTAAAGTCTTACTCGCATAGTAGACCACATGGAAGAGATTTTTCTTGCGCTGTCCCAGAACTGCACCTACCGCATAGTCACTCGCGTCACACATCATCTCAAACGGTTCTGTCCAATCTGGTGCTGTAATAACTGGTGCAGTGATCAAACTCTTCTTGTGAGTCTCGAATGCTGCCAAACATTCATCATCAAATTTGAAAGGCACATCTTTCTCAAGCAAATTGCACAATGGCTTAGATATCTTTGAAAAGTCCTTGATGAATCGCCGATAAAAACCCGCATGACCGAGAAAACTACGGATTCCTTTCACAGAATTGGGTGGGGGAAGATTTTCAATGACTCCCACCTTGGCCTTGTCCACCTCCAGACCCTTGCTAGAGACCTTATGCCCAAGGATAATGCCTTCACGCACCATAAAATGACATTTCTCCCAATTAAGCACCAAATTAGTTTCCACGCATCTTTTGAGTACGGCGCGCAGATTATTCAAACATTCATCATATGAGTGTCCAAAGACGGAGAAGTCATCCATGAACACTTCGACGTTATTTCCAATCATGTCAGAGAATATAGCCATCATACATCTCTGAAAGGTGGCCGGGGCGCCACATAACCCAAACGAAACTCTACAAAAAGCAAATGTGCCAAATGGACAAGTGAAGGTAGTCTTTTCCTGATCCTCTGGTGCAATACAAATCTGATTATACCCGGAATAACCATCCAGAAGACAAAAATACTCATGTCCCGCCAATCTGTCAAGCATTTGATCAATGAATGGGAGAGGGAAGTGATCCTTCCTTGTGGCTTTGTTCAATTTTCTATAATCCATGCATACTCTCCATCCTGTAACTGTTCGAGTAGGGATGAGCTCATTCTTTTCATTTGCGACCACAGTGATACCTCCTTTCTTAGGTACACATTGCACGGGGCTCACCCACGAGCTGTCAGAAATAGGATAAATGATGCCTGCATCTAGCCATTTCAGAATTTCTTTCTTCACCACCTCCTTCATGATGGGATTCAGTCTTCGTTGCTGTTCCACAGTTAGCTTACTACCTTCCTCTAGCAGAATTTTATGCATACAATATGAAGGACTTATCCCCTTGATGTCTGCTATGGTCCATCCTAAAGCAGATTTGAATTCTCTCAAAATCCTTAAGAGCTTGTCTTCCTCACTACCTGAAAGGTCAGCTGAAATAATAACAGGTAACGTAGATGAATCACCTAAAAAAGCATACCTCAAGTGTTCAGGTAATGGTTTGAGCTCCAAGGTAGGTGCTTCCTCTATTGATGGTTTGAGCTTCCCTTCAGCATTCTTAAGGTCAGAAGTACCAAGAGATTCAAATGGTATGTCGAGCTTTCGCTTCCATGGAGAAGCGTTCAGATATTGTAATTGCTCGTTGCTATCTTCATCATCGCTGTCAAAATCCCCCACTAAGGCCTTTTCCAATGCATCAGACATTAGCATGTGATCGAGTTCCGAAGTAACCGCATAATCAATCACATCCACTTTTAAGCACTCCTCATCTTCTGTAGGGAATTTCATTGCCTTGAATACGTTGAAGGTCACATCCTGATCTTGGACCCGCATAGTAAGTTCCCCTTTTTGCACATCTATCAAAGTACGGCCAGTAGCCAAGAAAGGCCTCCCCAAGATTATGGGAATCTTCTTATCTTCCTCAAAATCCAGAATAACAAAATTAGCAGGAAAGAAGAGCTTATCCACCTTGATGAGCACATCCTCCACTATGCCCCTTGGGTAAGTAATGGAACGGTCCGCCAATTGTAGCGACATGTATGTGGGTTTTGGATAAGGCAGATCCAGCTTTTTAAAGATCGATAACGGCATCAGATTAATGCTTGCTCCCAAATCACAAAGGCACTTGTCAAAAGTTAGATTGCCAATGGTGCAAGGAATGGTGAAGCTTCCTGGATCTTTCAGTTTTGGTGGTAACTTTTGCTGCAGAACAGCGCTGCATTCTTCCGTGAGAGCAACGGTTTCAAGGTCATCCAGTTTCACCTTCCTTGAAAGAATAGTCTTCATAAACTTCGCATAACTAGGCATTTGTTCCAGAGCCTCAGCGAAAGGTATATTGATGTGAAGTTTCTTGAACACCTCCAGAAACTTCCCGAACTGTCTATCCAGCTTTTGTTGCTGCAATCTCTTAGGAAAAGGTGGTGGAGGATAGAGCTGTTTCTCCCCTGTATTAGCCTCAGGTAGAGTGTGTTCAACAGTAGTCTTCTTTGGTTCCGCCGCTTTCTCCTTTTGCTTAGATTCTTCATCTCTAACTTCAGCTTCGACTTCTTTTGCCTTTTCAGCATCAACTACTTTTCCAGACCTTAAGGTAATAGCCTTGACTTGCTCTTTAGCTTCCTTCCTGCCTGGTACTTCCGTGTCACTGGGAGGAGTGCCAGGTTGATGATTGAGCACTGCATTGGCTAATTGACCGATTTGATTTTCCAAGGTCTTGATAGAAACCGCCTGACTCTTGTACAACATCTTAAGTTCCTCAAAATCAGCACTAGTAGGTGCAGCTACACTTCCCTGTTGAGGATATGATTGCCTTGTAGCATACTGCTGTGGTTGCTGGAATCCAGGTGGGTTAAACTGTTTACTCACTCCTTGCTGATATGGTGGCTGAATAGCATTCTAATTATTTCCCCAGCTGAAATTTGGATGATTTCTGTTGTTAGGATGATAGGTCGCTGGCACAGGCTGCTGTTGTCGCTGATAATTATTCACATACTGAACAGATTCGTTGACAAGAGAACACTGATCCGTAGCATGAGAACCTGCACAAAGCTCACAAACCATAGCTATTTGATTAACTCCATACGTAGCCAATGAATCAACCTTTATTGATAGCGCTTGGAGCTGGGCTGCAATAGCGGTGGCTGCATCAACTTCCAGAATACCTGCTACCTTGCCTGACGTCATCCTCTGAGTTGGGTTTTGATGCTCATTTGCAGCCATCGTCTCGATAAGATTATACGCCTCAGTATAGCTTTTAGCCCATAAGGCGCCTCCAGCTGCTGCATCGAGCATGGGCCGAGATTGGGCCCCCAAACCATTATAAAAACCAGTGATTACCATCCAATCCGGTATTCCATGATGTGGACATTTTCTCAACATTTCCTTGTAGCGTTCCCAAGCCTCGCACATAGATTCTGTAGGTTGCTGCGCAAACTGAGTAAGAGCACTCCTCATAGCAGCAGTCTTTGCCATTGGATAAAACTTTACCAGAAACTTTTGCGCAAGATCTTGCCACGTAGTGATGGACCCAGCTGGTTCAGAATGTAACCAGTCTTTAGCCTTATCCCTCAGTGAGAATGGGAAAAGCCTCAACTTGATAGCCTCATCAGTCACGCCATTATACTTAAAAGTGCTGCAGATCTCGACAAAATTCCTTATATGCATGTTGGGGTCTTCAGTTGCCGCTCCTCCAAAAGAAACAGAATTCTGCACCATCTGAATAGTGCCCGGCTTGATTTCAAAGGTGTTAGCTTGAATAGCCGGATGAAGGATGCTTGACTGAATGTCATCAATTTTAGGCCGAGAAAAATCCATAAGAGCTGGATCAGCTTGATCAATACGATCTCCCATATTTACTGGTTCTTTCTGCTCAGTTCCTGAATCCGAATCCTCAAAATCTAACTTCTCCGGAGTATCAAGAACTTCGTCTTTCTCCTCAGCTGTATCTAAGGTCCTCTTGCGAGCACGAGAACGAGTTTGCATAAACGCTTGCTAAAGTACCTGAAACACAACCGAAAAGAGTAAGTAACTACTACGTCCTAATCACTGAGTCCTAATGACCAATGATGGTAAGTACATAAACTAAACAAATACGCCGAGTCCCCGGCAGCGGTGCCAAAAACTTGTTAGGGCGAAATCACGCATTAATATTCACGCAAGTATACGTGTTCGCAAGTAATATAGAATACTTTCTAGTTCGTTCCCTCAGAGACTCAGACTAAGTTATTGTCTAATTAAACTCACTCACCAATGTATGATTACTTCTCAATGTTAAGATAACACTTAAAATTGTTGATTAAATATTAACTATAATTAACTACTTAATTAACCACTTAACTAACACTTCAATTTATCAATAATAAAACACTCATGAGATCACAACTTCATTATTACTTCCTTCTATAGCCATTGTTATTACCTTTAACATGTGACAGTGATGATATTAATCGAATAACACGAAACTGATAAAAGCCAACTTTCATTGTACTAATACCATTCTACCAAACATCCATAATTAAGATAGAAGTTGAATAGTCATCAATCATGTTGAGTTCCTATATGTCTACAGAAATTGACAACACAACGATTTAAGCACAAGTTATTCCTTTTGATTACATAGGGCAAATAAAACTGTTAGAGTTACCCACTAATCATGCACAACGTACATGAACCTATGCTAGCATGGCAAGTTCTAAATCTCAAGATCCACCATCGCTTCACAAGAGATTAACACCCTATCTTATATGTTCGCGACGCACATAAGACGAATACGCACAACCAATACTAGATATCATGCAATCATCACACACTAAAGTATTAAACAATTAACTAAAGAATTCCATAATAAATCCGTTGCAACCCCATGATCACGATTAGCCCATAATAGAACTTATCGCCATCATGGGTTCATATGAAATCATGATAAACAACACAAGAAAATAATAACTAAACTAATTATATTAAAACAGAGTACGTCACAAGAGTAAATAAGTCAAAGCAAGAAAACTAGCATCCAACGTTACAACGAAACAAGAATCACAAGAAAATATGCTCCCCCTTCGCTGCAGTGTGCTAAATCGGTCTTCTTCCTTATCTCCTTTGCTTCTTGCGCAAAAACACAATCTAAAACATAATCTCCTTCTTATCCTCTATGAAAACGTCTCAAATCTACTTATATAATAGTCCCATAAACTCAGATTACATAGAAGTTGGAAGCCAAACAGAAGTAGAAGTCTAAAATAATTCAGCTTTTTCCCCGACCCTGCACGGCCGCTCAGCATTTCTGCGCGGGCGCGCAAGGCTGCTGCGCGGCCGCTCAGCATTGCTGCGCGGGCGCGCAGGACCCTACTGGAAAAAATCCAGGTTTGCTCCGTTTCTTCGCCGTAATCTGCCCGTTCTTTTCCTCTCGCAATGGTGAACACATGCCAAGGCTTATTCTTGATGATTCCTCCTCCGAAATGCAACTAATACCCTGAAATGCATAAACATTAGAAAAACGCATCAAATACACAAAATACTTGATTTTAAGACACCAATTTAAGCCATTTTAAGACGTTCTAAGTGGTATAAAATGCCACTTATCAGTAGATTGATTCAGGAGCAACGAGTCATGTATGTAAAGATCTTCGTTGGTTCATAGACTTTCAACCAATCGAAGATGGATCTATCTTAAAGATGGGGAATGTTGCAACTGAACCGATCAAAGGACTAGGAAATTTCAAGCTAGTTTTTACCTCTAGAAAATGTATATTATTAAATAATGTGTTGTATGTTTCGGGGATTCGAAAGAATCTCTTGTCTGGTGTTGTATTAAATAATCATGGATATAAACAAGTTTATGAAAGTGACAAGTATATCTTGTCAAAACATGGTAATTTTGTTGGCTTTGGCTATTTATGTAATGGTATGTTTATGTTGAATGTAAATACTCCATTTAATAAGAATCTGCTTGTATGGCTTCTACTAGTACTAGCAATAGTTTGAATAAATCAGAATTATGGCATGCTAGACTAGGACATGTACATTATAAAAGAATAAAGGATATGTTTAAAATGAGTCTCATACCTGCTATTGATTTAAACTATGAAAAATGTAAAACATGCATGTTGACAAAGATAACTAGAATGTCCTTTAAAGTTGCTAATATGGTGTCTGATGTATTAGAACTAATACATAATGATATATGTATTTTCATTCTACACCATCATTAGGAAATAAAAGGTATGTAGTTACTTTTATTGATAATACTTCTAGATATTGTTATGTATATTTGTTGCATACAAAGGATGAAGCTGTTGACTTCTTTAAAATATATAAAGAAGAAGTAGAGCTACATCAGAGTACCATGATTAAAAATCTACTTACTGATAGAGGAGGAGAGTATTATGATCCGGTATATTTTCGATCTACTGGTATAATACATCAAACCACGGCTCCTTATACACCACAACAAAATGGTGTGGCAGAAAGAAAGAATAGGACCTTGAAAGAAATGGTTAATTCCTTGTTATTCTACTCGGGTTTGAGTGAGGGTTTTTGGGGTGAGGCTATGTTAACATCCTGTTACTTATTGAATCAAATTCCTAGTAAGAGAAATAAGATTACCCCTTATGAACTTTGGTACAAATAGTCACCAAAATTGAGTTTTCTGAGAGTTTGGGGATGTAGAGCAGTTGTAAGACTCACTGAACAAAAAAGAAGAAACTTGGGTGAATGAGGTATAGATTGTATTTTTGTTGGTTATGCTGAGCATTCTATCTCATATAGATTTTATGTGTTAGAATCAAATGACTATGTATCTGTGAACTCGATTATTGAGTCAAGAGATGCTATCTTTGATGAAAACAGATTTACGTCTATGCCTAGGCCAAGGAACATGCTTCAGAATTCTTATAGTAGGAACTCAGTTTCTACTGAAGATGTTCATGGACCGTCTAAACCAAGGAGAAGCACTAGAGCTAGAAAAGTGAAGTCTTTTGGAGATGATCTTCATCTTTATCTAGTTGAAGGTTCTAGAGATGAAATTGAATATCAATACCAATATTGTTTTATTATTGAGGATGATCCAAAAACTTTTAGTGAAGCTATGACATCAAGGGATGTTGCATTCTGGAAAGAAGTTATCCAGGATGAGATGGATTCTATCATGAATAATAATACATGGGAATTGAGTGATCTGCCCCCTGGCCGTAAAGCATTGGGAAACAGATGGATCTTCAAAAGGAAAATGAAGGTGGACGGTACAATAGATAAGTTTAAAGCTAGATTGGTTATCCAAGGATTTAGACAAAAAAAGGGATTGATTATTTTGATACTTATGCTCATGTTGCTAGGATTTCCACTATTAGGTTGTTAATAACACTTGCTGCTTGTTAGTCTCACACATTGTAGAAGGGGGTTGAATACAATGTTTATCACAATCAAATCGAATATAAGAACACAGAAAAAAGATTTTATTTAACACAATAAACTCTGTTACAATATGGAACTGTCCTCTCTCAGTGATGAACAACTTATCACGAGAGCTGCTAGGGTTACAATGAATAATAACTTCGATTATGATAACACATATAGTGTAAACCTTATGTCTGTGTTTATATACTACACATTTACAAGATAAATTCTAATTGATATGGAATATAATTTTGCTTCTTAAAATATATCAACTAGTTATCTTTTCTTCCAAGTATTCTATTCTCCATAATATTCCTTCTTCATGCATATCTCTTCTTGCGTTTGTCTTGATCTTCTTTCCTTTTAATCAGCCGCCTTCCTTATCTGAAAGTCTCCTTAAGTCCTGATATTATCTCCTGATAAATATCTCTTGATAACTTAATTTCTGACAACTTAAGTTCTGACTTCAGTATAAGTACTGATTTCCAGTAGAGTACTGATTTGTCCTGTTAAGTAAGATCTGAAAACTAAACATAAATCATATTAGTCATGACATTATCAAATATATCTAACAATCTCCCCCAACTTGTAAATTATCATAATATACAAGTTTAACAGATATTTAATGATGTAAAAAACATTAAGTATAAATGCATGAAAATTTGACTAGATAACTACAACTTACATTCCTTGTAGCTTTACCATTCTCAAGGTCTGATAAAAGCTTTAGTCTGTATAGACATCAGAATTTAAGCAGTTGTAGATCTTTGACTTGGCTTCAATTACTGATCTCTTTGACATCAGAAGTTGTTCTGAGATAGTTCTTTAACAAACATCTCTCAGCATATTCAAGTTCATTAACCATCCTCCTTTTAGCATTCTTCAATTCAACTGTATCTTCACCAATTTGAAAGATAGCAGCCCTGAGATCATTTATTCTAGCGTTCCTTATATCCTGATCTAGTATGATTAAATATGCCTTGTCAGACTCAAGATTGAATTCCACAACCTTATAACCCAGAAAAGTAGTTATAATCTTAGCAGAGTTAGGCTTCATCTCGACAATATCACCTTTGTGATCTCTGTACTTGGGACAATATGTGCTGTCAGAATTTACAGAGTAAAGCTTCTCATGTCTTTGAATTTGAGTCTTCAAATAATTTGCAGCACTATTTGTTAATCTGTTCTTCACTTGAAGTAAGAATAGAACATATTCTAGTTTCTCAAAATACTTCAATGGTATAGCATTCTGCCTAATATGGTATACCCTTACATCTGTCATAAAATATAACAAGATGTGTTCTTTCAAAAATGTATGGTAAACCATATGTACAGATTCAAGCTGATTCAATCTTTCAGGAGTTGCTCCAACACCTGCTTCACTTAAAGAAGTTGGATCATTGGTTGTGTTCTGTATTCTTTTTTCATCAGCACTACCCAATCCAGATTTATCTCTGGCTTCTTTTCCAGTAACAACTCTTGCTTCAAAACCACTTGTTGCAGTCATCAAAGATTGAGTCTGTTTAACTTTGGTGAATCCTGGTAGGAGTAACTTTGAAGGTTTAACATGAGCAATGTCAGAGGTTTCCTTTTCCTTATCTTCTGATATCAAGCCAACTTGAGCTATGTCAGAGGTTGCTTGCTTCATTGTCGTATCAGAACTTACTATATCTTGATTCTGAACAACATGAGCCATGTCAGAGGTTGTTTGAGAAATATTCCTTTTTATCAGAGTAAGACTAGCATCTTCATCAGATATTTCTTCATCCATGAATGGCACACAAACCTTTACAGGTTCATCAACTTTTTCTTTGGCTTGGACCTTGGATCTATCTCCACTTGTGATTTGGCTTTAGTTGCCTCAGGATTTGTCCTTTCTTTTATCACAATGCCTTTAGCCTTAGGAAGTTTCTTTTTAATTACAGAAGCTTTAGATTTGGAGTTGACTTTTTCTAACTTAAGTCTAGCTTCTTCTTCCTTTAGACTCTCAAAGTCCATTCCTGAATTTTCTTTAAGAAATAACTGTCTTGAAATTTCCTCATCAAGTTCCAGATGTTCATCAGAACTTATCCTTTTACCAGTATCAGAACTTATTCTTCTCTCAGTATCAGAACTTGTTCTTTGACTTGTAGTTCCAGCTTTGCTTGATGAAAAACCTTTACCTTGACCATGACCTCCACCCATTCCAGAGTTTCCCTGGTCATCTTTTTCATCATCCTTTCCCTTCAGTGTCTTAACAGTTTTGCATTTGGACTTAATTACTTTCTCCCCCTTTTTGGCATCAGCAGGTAAAAGAAGAGAGACAAGCAATTCCACTGTGGATTGGATCTCATTGAGTTGATTTTGATGAGAAGCTTGATTCTTCAAAATTTCATCAATCTAAGCCTGTTGCTTCTCCTGAGTTTTCTCAATGTACTCAATTCTGTCAAAGGTAGGTTTGAAAAACCTTTTCTTGTCCAGCTTGACAAGCATATCTTGCTGATTTATGGATTCTTGAATCTTGTCTACCTTGGCCTGAGTTACAGATTGTTGACCTTGAAGGTGCCTTGTACTTAGTGTAGTAACTCTGAGCTGTGTCTTGAAATCATCATTGACTAGCATCTCATCAGCTTTGTTCAAGTGCTCAGCAAGTATGGTTGAAGAAGGAACAAAATCAACTTTGTTCCATTTCTTAGTCCACTCCCTTCCTCTAGGAGTTTCACTCCAAGATACTGGTGCATCTTCTCTAACAAACTTTTTGATTAATTCAGCTTTGTTTGGAGCTTGTTGAGGTGCATGTCCTGATGGAACATCTGCATCAGCATCTACATTGGCAGCAGCTTCACCAGTGAGTTCAGCATTAGCAGCATCAGAACTTATAGAATCAGCATCATCAGCATCCTCTGATAAAAGAATAGTATGAGAGGCTATTGAGGCTTCAACATCATCCTCTAAGTGCTGATCTCCAACTAAATTCTGATCAACAGCCAAACCTTAATGCCCACCTAAAATCTGATGTTCATCATCCAGATGCAGAATTGGTGTTGTAGGAATATCTTCATTAAAATCAGCATATAGAATTGGTGTTGTTGGTGGAGTGATTTGAGTTGGTGGAGCTTCTAAGTACAAAACCTCAGGTACAATCAAGTTATGAATATCAATCTCAGCACTTGTACCTGTGTCATTAGTATGTACTTGTTCAATTATAGGTGACATAGGAGGAGTAGGCACTCTGTCTTGAGCATTTTCTGGTTGTGCTGAAGGAAGTGATTCAATAACAATTGGTTCCGTTAGGATCAGAGATTCCTGACCCCCTTCCTTAGCTGCTTCCTCATCTTCTAATTCTGACTCAACTGTGTCCCTATGAGCTCTTTGCTTTTTCATTTTCTTCAAGGGTGGAGACACTGTAGGAGCTTTATCATCAGGATTTAGCTTTCTAAGCCTCTTGAGAGGCCTAGAATCCCAGTTACAGTGTCTTTCTGAGAAGAGATCTTCTCAGCTTCAACTAGAACAGGTTCAGACATGGGAACCTATTCCTCATTGTCTGACTCATCTCTCAGAACAAGTTTCCTTCTCTTCTGTTGAGTCTGAGGTACTGTCTTAGTCCTCTTGGGTTTGGAAGATGAAGGCTTCACTTTTTGTGTGCAAGAAATACACCCATGTGTATCTGGTGAACTCATCCACTATGACCATATCATATTTCTTCTTTGCAATAGACATGACATTCACTGGACCAAATAGATCAACATGTAGTAGGTGATAAGGCTCAAGAATTGAAGATTTGGTCTTGCTCTTGAATGAAGATTTTCTTTGTTTTGCCTTTTGACAGGAATCACAAAGGCCATCAGGAGCAAATACTGATTTTGGAAAACCTCTCACAAGATATTTCTTGACTAGTTCATTTATATTGTTGAAATTTAAATGAGAGAGTTTCGTGTGCCAATTCCAGCTTTCTTCAATTAATGCTCTACTTAACAGACAGATTGCAGAACCATCAGTACTTGTTGAAACTTGGCTTCATAAATGTTACCATGCCTGTATCCTTTCTAGAAACAACTTTGCCTGTAGATTTTCTTACAACTTCACAGTGTTCTTCAAAGAAATCCACATGATAACCTCTGTCACAGATTTGACTAACACTCAACAAATTATGTTTAAGTCCTGAGACTAGAGCTACTTTTTCAATGATGACATTCCCCAGATTGATATTGCCATATCCCAAAGTTTTTCCCATGTTGCCATCTCCATAAGAAACACTTGGGCCAGCTTTCTCCACAAAGTCTGATAGCAGGGCTTTATTTCCAGTCATATGTCCTGAACATCCACTGTCCAGAACTAGGATGTTTTTCCTATTGCCCTGCAATCACAAAGACCACTAATGATTAGTTTTAAGGACCCAGAATTTCTTGGATCCTTTGGCCTTATTAAGTTTGTTAACATTTGCAGCGGATTTAGCATCAGAGTTTATGTTAATATTTTTTTTATCATCATTTACACTATCAGACTTTGCATCAGAACTTACACTAGAAGGAATAATGCTAACTTTCTTAAAGAAGGTTTTATTTGATAATAATCATAGTACAAACTATGATATTCCTTACAAGTATAAATGGAATGCCATAAACTACCACAATGAAAACAAGGATTTTGTGGCCTATATCTAACAGACTGACTCTTAACTCCTGACTTTGAAGGTAAGGAGTTTATTTTCTTATTTTTCCTGCAAAAGAAGCCAGATGGTTAGAATTTCCACAGTTATAACATTTCTTTCTAGGAGCATTAGGAAAAGTCTTATAATCATTACTTTTATTCACACCTTCCTTTCCATTCCTATCTTTCCTAGGGAGCTTTACCTTGTTTACATTCTTAACATCTTTCAGCTTATGCTTAAGCTGCTTCTTTGCCATTAAGCCTATGTTAACTTCAGTTGGCTTATCCTGTTTTGGTTTGTCGGAAGTTAATTTCTCTTTAACTTCTGATTTATCAATATCAAACTTTACAGCTACAAACTTAACAGGATTTACCTTTGGCTTTTGTTTAACAACTATAGGCTCAATTTCTACAGTTCCCTTATCATTCTTATCATCTCCATAACCTAAGCCTTCTTTCCAGTTTCCACTACTTAACAAATTCTGAGTTATTCTGCCAGAGTTAGTCCAAGTCCTGATAATCTCTCTTCCCTTTTCTAACTCAGTTCTTAGAGATTCATTTATTTTAAGTACTTCATCCCTAACATAAAAGGCATCATCTCTATCTTTCCGAGTTTGATGGAACATGACTAACTCTTTTTCTAAATAATCATTCCTCTTTTTATAAGCAAGATTTTCAAAAGTTAATCTTTCACATGTTAAAGTTTGATCTCTATAACTAATGAACATGGTTTTAAGATATCTTCTCAACTCAGTAATATCATCAGTATGAATGGCATAAGTAGTTTGAGGTACCTTTAACTCAGCATTATCAAACTGCTATCAACATTTGCCATCAAGGAATAGTTCACCTCACTTTCAGAATCTGAAGTGTCTGTCCAGCTTTTCTTCTTTGTGACAAGATCCTTGACTTTTTCACTCTTCACTTTCTTGTAATCAGGGGATATGTGGCCTTTCTCACCACAGTTGTAGCACTTGACATTTGAGTAATCTCCTCTGTCACACTTTCCTCCTTTGCCTTCAGATTTTCTGAAACCCTTCTTATCAGAACTTACATCTTTCCTGGAAAATTTCTTTCCCTTTCTGAATTTCCTGTATGCAATCCTTGTGATTCCTTTTACCATAAGAGCACACAGCTTCATCATCTCTTTATCAGCATCCATCTCAGGTAAGCTTTCAGTTTCTGATTCATCATCACTATCAGAACTTGATGACTCAGTATAAGACTTTGTGATGAGAGCTTTTCCTTTGCCTTTTCTTGAGGTAGCTGCTTTGGGGGATTCCTCCTCAGCCTTTAGAGCAACTGTCCTTGACTTTCTTCCATTCCTCTTGCTTCTTTGTTCCATCTCAAGTTCATGAGTCTTGAGCATCCCATAAATTTCATCAAGAGTTATTTCTTCAAGATTATAGTTGTCTCTTATAGTGGTGGCCTTCAAATCCCAACTTTCAGAAAGAGCTAACATGAATTTAAGATTTGAATCTTCAAGATCATATTCCTTGTCAACTAGTGACAAATCATTCAAGAGTTTGACAAATCTGTCATATAAACCAGTCAATGACTCATTAGGTTTTGAGTCAAAGTGCTCATACTCTTGAGTGAGTATAGTCTTCCTGTTCTTCTTGATTGAATCAGTTCCCTGGCATCTTGTATCCAAGGCATCCCATATCTCATTTGTAGTCTTGCAGTTAATTACCCTATTTGACATGACATTATCAATGGCACTATGCAGCAAATGTTGTACCTTAGCATCCCTAGCAATCGATGAGATATCTTCAGCAGTGTAATCACTCTTCTCCTTTGGAACAGACTTTGCTGGTTCACCTGCAACTACAACAGAGAGTTTGGTTGGCTTGTGTGGTCCTTCATTGATTTTGTCTAGGTATTCTGGATCTGTAGCTTCCAGAAACATAGACATCCTCACATTCCATATGGGATATTCAGATGGTTTCAGTATGGGAACTCTAATAGTCTCATATCGATTATGGATTTGAGTCTTTGGAGGTTCTTCAGTTTTGGTGGGCTTGGTTGGAGTTTGTTCTTCTTCAGACATGATTGTTTTTGGATCTTAAACTGTTTGTGTGTTAACAGATCTGCTCTGATACCACATGTTAAGTCTCACAAACTGTACAAGGGGGTTGAATACAGTGTTTATCACAATCAAATCGAATATAAGAACACATAAAACAGATTTTATTTAACACAATAAACACTGTTACAATATGGAACTGTCATCTCTCAGTGATGAACAACTTATCACGAGAGCTGCTAGGGTTACAATGAATAATAACTTCGATTATGATAACACATATAGTGTAAACCTTATATCTGTGTTTATATACTACACAGTTACAAGATAAATTCTAATTGATATGGAGAATAGAATACTTGGAAGAAAAGATAACTAGTTGGTACTAATTATTGTTATTCGTATTTTATCTAAAATTTATTATTTATTTTCGTTTCATAATCAATATCACGAACTAATTTATTTAATTTATAAACGTTGGACTTAGATAAAAATCATCATCGCCCGCCATCGGCTCGCCAAGGCTCATCGCCGACGGCGATAAAATTTACGGGTTCCCGTTATAACGGGCATCCTACGTAAATTCCACCGATTAATTATATAATTTTTTGCAAGAAATTTATTTTTATTTCACGAATATTTATTCATTTATTTCCCTGCAGAAAATCAATTAATAAATTAATATAAACAAAAATCAATTCGAATTAACGGGAACCAAATACCAGGAAGCAATCGAAACCATCCCGCCACCGACACGCGCAACCACGCACGAGCGGCCGGAAAAACACAGAACCGGCAACAACAGGCAACAACCAACAGACCCAACTACTATACACACACATATGTCATATATATATATGCTTATATGTCAAGTCAACAAAACGAAACAGAGATGAAGAACCGAAAAACTGACCGGAAATAACCAAGGAAACGACGGCGAACTGGAGAGCGGCGGCCGGAGAACGGAGGAAAAAGGGGGAAACGGGAGAGAGAGGAATAAAAATGGAGAGAGGGAGTGAGGAAAGGGAGAAAATGAGAGAGATTAAAGACGAAGGAGAGCAGCAAGATTTTTAAATCATTTTTATAATGCGCATTGGACCTGTATTCTTTTCAATTTAACGAATACACGTGCGGTTAAATAAAAGCCAGAAAATTTCTGAAATAATTTTGAAATTCTTTAAATATTCCCAAATTAATAAAATAAAATTTTCATGATTTTTGAAGCATTCTGGAATTAAATACTGATTTTACAATTTAATGAAGTCAGAAAATCATTTAAAATTAAATAATAAATAAAATATTGATTTCTAAATTTTATAAACCCCTAAAAATAATAAATAAAATTGTAGAACAACAAAAATAATTTTAGAAACAATTTTAACATTTATACGAATAAATATTCAATAAAACCACTGTAAAAATGAATTAAGTTTATACAACTCGATAATTAATTATAAAATAAATCTCCGCATCCAACAAATTACAAATATTAATAATATAGCAACACATAACTGACAGAACCATCACATATTTTATTTGTTCAATAATTCGATAATTATATTTATATATCGAATCCGAAAATAGGTTACTTAGCCGCTAAGTAACCATATAACGATACAATTTTAATACCCGATTTGGATAATTATCAAAACATATCCTCTTATAAAACACTTTATACATAAATAAGATTTTAATGTCTTGCCTTTTAAGAATATGGATTCTTATCGATATATAAAATGATTAGCGTATCCAAAATTTCACGCCGGGACTCGTACATGTCAAACCGTACTCCGGATCGAGAAAGTCAAAATATAAAAAGTGTTCAGAATTATCAGATTAGGTTAGAAAGGAGTTTTCGGAAGAGTTTCGATTTGTAAAAATGCAAAAACTATTGAAGTGGGACGATTTCTGGTTCTAAAAAGTATTTTTTTTATAATTACGTGAAATAATCATTATTAGTTCTATAAATCCTTATAAAACCATATGATAATCCAAAAATTACCAGAAAAATACCAAAACACTCTATATTTTATTTTGGATACTTAAAGATTAAAATATCTAAATTTTTATCAGATTTAAACATCAAATATTAATATCAATTATCAAATAATTCACCATAATTCACATAAAACCATATAATAATTATTTATTGATAAAATAATTACATAATATTTCTCAGACGTTACATCCTTCCCCCCTTAAAAGGATTCTGTCCTTAGAATCATGCTAAGGAATAGACCATGATATATCCTATTTAAAATTTCTCGGAACTCATCACTTTAATCACTATTCAACGGTCCCGTACCGTCATCAAATTTATCAGGTACTCACGTAACCTGAATTACCTCTCCATTTCATATATATGGAGCTAAATCACTCTTCCTGGTCACACCTATGAACGTCTTATGAACTCGTTATACCTGTGACAACAAGACCAACTCATTCACAATCATTTTATCTACCTCGTTATTTCACAGGACTAACTTAATTTACACTAACCTTCTTTTCTTTCTAATTCTAATAGTTCGTGTTCATGAACTTTCTATTTTCACTGACTGTTCTACTTTACTTTTCATGTCTCCTTCTGTTCGGGTAGTCTGGCCTATGATCATTTTCAATCGTACTCGAGAATCTTTAATCGATCTCTTGCACTTTTCATTTATCTGTGCCCGATATACTGAGTTCATGGCGTCTTCTGCTTCGAATGTCCTATATCTATTTAAAATCTAAAATTAAAGGAACATCTCGACAATTGCATTTAACTCACCACTTTGTAGTATACTTCAATTTCTTTTCGATCATTATTAGGTATATTTATCGAGCGATAATCTTTTACTATCTAAAAGGAAATATTAATCTGAAATGGAATGGATCATAACTTTATTCCAACCCAAATTCTTGGTACAAATACTTATTTTGCTGTTATATCAAATTAGATATCAATATGAACTTTGATGCTCACAATATTCCATACTGAAGTCAACATCAGTCATCTATACTAATACCACCTTTGATATCTAACAACAAAGTAAGTATCAGTATAATCCAGAAGCCGGATCAAAACCTGTTCTTCAATTCCTAACCTTTCAAACTCCCTTACTCCTTCCCTGGTAATCCTAATGATATTCACTCTTTCTTTTCTACTCAAAACATATGTCCTTAAATGGAACTTTCATGTTTGGTAGTTAACCACACAACTGGAGCTCATAATCAATTATAACCAGAATTCATACCTTTGAAGCTGAGAATGCAGTTGCTATTTTTCAACTTTTCGCAGGCATATTTTCAGGCATTCTACTTGGTCTTCTTTAGTCCTTAAGTTAGCGAGGATGTTATCAATAAATACAATTACACTATCCAAATACTCCTGGTACATTATGTTCATTTAATCTTCAGACTTACAACTTCAGATAATCGATGCGTAACTTCATACCTCCATTCTTCTTTTTCCCATGATCACCTTTGTGCACATCACAAAACACCCTTTATTTCACTATTCTTTCATTCCACGTTTCTGAAGTTTTCCTTCACACATTATTTCATCCCTATTGAGTTATATGATACAGGGCTTTTGACACCAGCTTGACTCTGTGCAGTAACCGACAAGAAATTCTTACCTCATTCCCCGAGGTAACCTTGGTAAATCATTCGTTCGAACCTCCGGGACTTCACTTTAATTTTAAAGAATACCGACATGAGATTCATTGTAATGTTTTTCTCCAACAGTTCGCCATTAATATCTTGGTTTAATCATTCCTTTTTACACGCATTTTTGGAACGAATTTCTATCTTCAATCATCGACATTTCACTTCCTTCTCCTAACAGTTCTGGCACAACCGACGTTCACAACTTGTATATATCCTGGATTATTTTATAAAATTTCTTTATCATCCTTTTGATTCCACTTCTTTTATTCATTATTTCTCCTTTTTCATTATTCATTCTCTCTTTAAATTTTAATAATTTCATGAATTCGGTAATTAATATTTTAACATATTGATTCAATTATTGATATTATTAAACAAAATTCACTTTCGTCTTTTACAGAAAACTTTAAAGTTTTTATCTTGCTAATAGGTTTCTTTGGTCCTCCGAACTAACAACATTGAGTCTGGATTCATTATCCTTTTAGGTCATTTTCTATTTATAATAACAAGAACTTAAGTAGTAATTCGACAACCAAATTATGAAACTCATTTTATGCAAAAATTTTCTAAAAGTTGATTAAGAAAATCTTTTTCGAACTCTCATTTTCAAATTTTTGAAAATCAAATATTTGGTCGTCCTTACTATATAAGTTACTTGTTATTCTTATAATTCACTAATGAAATGTCTAATTAAAAGCATGCCCATATAAGGGTTTCTCCACTTTGGTACCTTCTCCACTTTTCCTTGGATTCTGCTCGCACTTATTAGTCGACGAAACTTCATTTACCGTTGTATATCATTTTATTCACAATTCTACCGCAATGCTGACATCTGGTACTATCTTTGACATTCTTGTCATCGTCCGTGACATTATGCTTATAATCACGTATGCGATTCGATGTTCTGTCTGTAGATAGGGTCGTACCTCTTTACTAGACTTTCCTATACCCAATAAGGTAGATACCATTCCTTGCGCAGCGCCCGATACGTGATAAGAACCTTTTCGTAATGGTGGTGCCTTCGAAACGTGCAACGTTGGTTCTTCATCAGCTTCTCTCAACTCATTGCCTTCGGCGTGAAGCTCGTCCTACTACCTAATCCTAAGTTAAATCGTAGCTTCTCTTACACAAATTCTCACAAGAATCGATCGCATATTCTTCAAAACCACATGAAAAGTAGGGTAACATACCCAGTCTCCGTCAATCTGTCGATTCCTCATTACTGTAGGATCTGAGAACTCAATATACCTCTAGCGTTGCGATATTCGCCTTACACTTGCCTCAACAATCCTATCTTACCAACTCCATATCAGATCTGCTAACCTTATTTCGCACTCAACTCAACTTAACCTGAGTATTCCTAGGGTCTTTCCTATCTTGTACGATCTATCATTCCTATCTTACTCTCACCTATTCTTATTTCAGTAACCAATAACCTGCAGCTTTGATGCCAACTTGTGACAACCCAAATCCGGGGTCAAGATTTGGTGTCACTAAACAATCTTTACATAAAATAAAAGAATATTCAATTAACCCCTTGAATCCGGATCATTTACAGGTTATGGTATGAAACAAGAATCTAACATTCTACAACTCACAACAACTAGAATACAAGTGCAAATACCTTTGTACTAATGCTCTTGTCATATTCTTCTAACTTCTTCAACCTCTCGCAGCGGAGATTTTTCTAACTTCTGCTGTCTATCAAAGCTATTCACTTTTATCCTTATCTGTTTCTGGCAGAAATAAGAGTTTACAAAGCAAGAGTGAGCCAAAAATGCCCAGCAAGTACAAAATTTGAGTTTCAAGCATTAATACCAAAGGAAAAACCTCCGAACAAAGTCTTAAAACAATTTTAAATAATTCTATTTATTTAAGTGAGTTGAGCGAATAAACATTGGCTGTCACCAGCCTCTAACTATAAATCCAAAAGTTACAAGCGATTCCCAAATTCTTCTCCAGAATCAGGGTTTTGTCCGGTTTTGGAATCATAAAACCTTTCGAGAGAGAGAATGTCGTTAATGGCGATCAATAACAAATTAGACTGGACACTAGTTCGCATCCATATCCTGCTGATCAGTCAGGATACAATGCAGATCTATACCTACCTGCATAGATCCAGTCGGGTCCCCAGGCACCACGGCCCATCTCAAGGCACCGGTCATGTCCCGGTCCTTAGGATTAAGTAAAACTCAATCCCCAAATATCACTATCCATCCCGTGGAGTATTTTAATATCAAATCATTATGAATTCAAAACATCCCAATTCAGGGTTCGCAAATAACCCGAAAGAATGGGTATTTGCTCAAGAGAGCAATCGATAATATAGGAACAAGAATAAAAGGATCATGCATAATCAGAGTAATTGCAGCGAAATATAAAACATTTAACTATTCTGAACTTAGAATAGGAACGAAGAAATAATTGCAGTATTTTAAAAGAAAGTTCAGGAATACTTGCCTCGATAAGCTTTAATCACTATTATCGGTTGACTTTGGTTCGATTTGAACATTCGGCTTTACCGTCAAACTACTATCCCATTTTGGATACGATCCCAACACTCAGGCCCTTCAATTGGAACTTCATTATTCTCGATGTTTAATCACTAGATCATTCCTAGTCCGATGTCGATACTCGGGTTTTCCGTCTCGGACCTACAGGGTTGAAATACCCTAATTCAGATAATCACTTAAACTCAACATAATACCACTATCACTTCTATCCGTGCGATTTTATAACCCAACTTATATTTATATGTATTATTAAAATACACATAACAATTAGGGTTTACATCTTAAAAACTCGGTTTGGTATTTAGTTTCGGAAAATACGTATACTCGTCATTTTAAAAAACAGGTAATCGATTATTTATAAATTATTTTGTCTCAATTGCACTTAAGTTCATATAATATAGTTATATATGATTATTCAACGTCTCCGATAATTATAGGTTACGTTTCCGTATTTTCGGAATTTATTTCCCGAAAATCGGGCAGCGTTTCCTATGTTTATCGGCCTACCCGTCGAATCAGTTCGACGTCAATCACAATCATTCAATCCATAACCAAATTCACCAATCCCAATCACCGATACGAACTCAATTACTAATTATTGTTATTCGTATTTTATCTATAATTTATTTTTTATTTTCATTTCATAATTAATATCACGAACTAATTTCTTTAATTTATAAACGTAGGACTCAGATAAAAATCATCATCGCCCACCATCGGCTCGCCAAGGCTCATCGCCGACGGCGATAAAATTTACGGGTTCCCGTTATATCGGGCATCCTACGTAAATTCCACCGGTTAATTATATAATTTTTCGCAAGAAATTTATTTTTATTTCACGAATATTTATTCATTTATTTCCCTGCAGAAAATTAATTAATAAATTAATATAAACAAAAATCAATTCGAATTAACAGGAACCAAATAACAGGAAGCAATCGAAACCATCCCGCCACCGAAACGCGCAACCACGCACGGGCGGCCGGAAAAACACAGAACCGGCAACAACCAACAGACCCAAATACTATACACACACATATGTCGTATATATATATATGCATATATGTCAAGTCAACAAAACGAAACAGAGATGAACAACCGAAAAATGGACAGGAAATAACCAAGGAAACGACGGCGAACCGGAGAGCGGCGGCCGGAGAATGGAGTATAAAGGGGGAAACGGGAGAGAGAGGAACAAAAACGGAGAGGGGGAGTGAGGAAAGGGAGAAAACGAGAGAGATTAAAGACGAGGGGGAGCAGCAGAATTGATCGAGAGGAGGAGAGGCGGCGAGTGAACAGGTGGGGGGTTTTGGTTTATATTTTTTTTTCTTCTTTTCTTGTTTGTTTTCTTTATTCTTATTTACTCCCATGATTATCCCTGTTTATACCGCAATTTAAGAATGGACCGAGTATTTAATGGGCAAAGTGATTCATAATTTTTGAAAATAATTCCTTTATAATCCCAAAATAATTAGGGGTTAATAAAATTAAATGTGCAAGATTTTTAAATCATTTTTATAACGTGCATTGAACCTGTATTCTTTTCAATTTAACGAACACACGTGCGGTTAAAAAGAAGCCATAAAATTTCTGAAATAATTTTGAAATTCTTTAAATATTCCCAACTTAATAAAATAATTTTTTCATGATTTTTGAAGCATTCTGAAATTAAATACTGATTTTATAATTTAATGAAGTCAGAAAATCATTTAAAATTAAATAATTAATAAAATATTGATTTCTAAATTTTATGAACCCCTAAAAATAATAAATAAAATTGTAGAACAACAAAAATAATTTTAGAAACAATTTTAACATTTATACGAATAAATATTCAATAAAACCACTGTAAAAATGAATTAAGTTTATACAACTCGATAATTAATTACAAAATAAATCTCCGCATCCAACAAATTACAAATATTAATAATATAGCAACACATAACTGACAGAACCATCACATATTTTATTTGTTCAATAATTCGATAATTATATTGACATATCGAATCCGAAAATAGGTTACTTAGCCGCTAAGTAACCATATAACGATACAATTTTAATACCCGATTTGGATAATTATCAAAACATATCCTCTTATAAAATACTTTATACAAAAATAAGATAGTAATGTCTCGCCTTTTCAGAATATGGATTCTTATCGATATATAAAATGATTAGCGTATCCAAAATTTCACGCTGGGACTCGTACAGGTCAAACCGTACTCCGGATCGAGAAAGTCAAAACATGAAAAGTGTTCAGAATTATCAGATTAGGTTAGGATGGAGTTTTCAGAAGAGTTTCGGGTTATAAAAATGCAATAACTATTGAATTGGGATGATTTCTTGTTCTAAAAAGTAATTTTTTTTATAATTACGTGAAATAATCATTATTAGTTCTATAAATCCTTATAAAATCATATGATAATCCAAAAATTACCAGAAAAATACCAAAACACTCTATATTTTATTCTGGATACTTAAAGATTAAAATATCTAAATTTTTATCAGAAATAAATATCAAATATTAATATCAATTATCAAATAATTCACTATAATTCACATAAAATCACATAATATTTATTTAATGATAAAATAAGTACATAATATTTCTCAGACGTTACAACAGCGCGGGCGCGATGTCATTTTGAAATCCTAGCACGGCCGCGCACTAACACAGCGCGGGCGCGCCGTCCTTCTGGGAACAACTCAAATTTCATCTTTTTCCTTGCTACTTCGAGCCGGCTTTCCACGATCTTTTATTCCAACACCACCTTGACACCAAATTAGCACCAAAACAATGCTAATTCACCTGATTACCTAGATAATGCCTGAAATGCAAAAATACTAGAAAACACATTAAAACACTTAACAACTTGAGTACAAATGCATCAATTCAAAGCTTATTAGAGCATAATAAAGTGTCATAAATGCCACTCAACATACCCCCAAACTTGAATTGATGCTTGTCCTCAAGCATAAACAAACTCAAAGAACAAGAAACAAAAATGCAAGAATGCAACTATATGAATGCAACGATCCCAATAGAATAACTTAACCACTCAACAAGCAACATATCAACAAATACAGTTACTCGAATAAAGAAATCATACAAATCAACTTACAAACTAGAGACGTGCGTGTGCATAGATGCTTACAGATATACTATCGCAATTAGATCAATAATCATGACCTACTACTCATCAAGGCAATCACAAGGTTATAAATAAAATAAAAGATAGACTCAAAATAACCTTTAACACTTCAATTTTTATATTAGAGTTTTAAACGGATTCATACTTTTATTCAGAATAAAACAACACATATATACTTATTTGATCGTGCAATGAGTGAGGTCCACAAAAGACTTATACAATAGTACCCATGTAGCGAGCGTTAGGTTAGCGGATCCAAGACTATAAAAGCCTTAAGTCACTAGGCACAAAGTCCCCTAAGAACTTAATAACTCGGTTACTAAAGAGCCCACTCGTGATCAATTATACATAACACTTATTTTTTTTTTTTCATTTTTTTCAAGAAATTTCTGAACGAGTGCGTTTCGCTCCATCTCATTCAACCCTATACTACTCATATAAATATGATACGACTACTAGCCATTTGACACCTAGCCACAACAACTAGCAATGAAATCCAATTTTCTCCAATTTCTAAAAATCCATGTTAATTTATTATTAAGAGAATATCCTAAATTTTAAATATAAACAAGCGATTACACCTTGACAAACAAACTAACCATGACTATGATCTAGCACTCTAGCAACCTATAAGACTTAGTGAAATACAATTATCTCTAGCATGCAAATCAATTTAATACGACTTAACATCTCTAAACACGACATCACTACACTAGCATCAATATCACAAGTCAACTGGAAAAATTATCTAAAGGATCATGTTATAATGCAAATGCATGAAAACTATATGAACAAAATAACATAAAACTATCAAAAAAAACTATATGGCAAAATATGCAACTATATGTACTAAACTATCATGAATATACAACTATATGAGACTCACACAAAAACATATTCCTTCAACTTCTACCCCCAAACTTAAAATATTCACTGTCCTCAGTGAAGGTAATAGTAAGGAATTCAGGCATACCTAATCAGAATTAGGCTCCTCATCCTCAACAGGTGGAGTGTCAGGTGTGTCGGAAGGTGGATACACGGAATCCTCACCGAAAAATGGCCACTAGATATCAACACCGGTGGCTCTAAAAGTTGTCCCCAATGCTTGGGTGAGATCACGTGCGAACCTGCTGTGGATGTCATGCATCGCATCCATCCTCCTCGCCAAATGCCTGTATTGTGTCATGCTCATGCCAGCTCCCATATCAGCTCCTTCCTCCTCCTTATGTGCCTGCTGTAATGGCCCTGCCTCACCTCCTAGCTGAGATCTCCATGCAGTCCTGCTCTCCAGAGTGGCCCCATGTAATATCCGGGATATATCGTGTAATTATTTTTGCTATTAAATAAATATTATGTGTGTTCAGTATCTATTCTATGAATTAATTGTTAAGTGTTATCGGTGTTTGGATATTTAAAAATATTATTAATTGAGTATTATAATTTTTATATATCCAAAATAAAATATAGATAATTGTCATATCTTCCTAATTAGTTTTATGTTGATTTATGGATTTATAAGGATCATATGAAATTTACAAAATCTTTTTCCGAGCATTTAAAATCTATTTTATAAAAACGGGAACCAACCGACGTCATCCGCTTTTACATTTTTGGAACCCGAAACTCTTCCGAGAACTCCTTCCTAACCTAATTGTAATATTCCGAGCATATTCCATGTTTCGACTTTTCCGATCCGGCGTACGGTTTGTTCTGCGCGGGTCCCGGCGCAACATTTTCGATACAATATTCGTTTCGGTAAATCAATAAAACCCGTATTTTCGATAAACGGGAGTTTTTTATTTTTATTAAACTATCCCAATTATCACCTCGTAGTACGTGTAACCAGGCGCTGAGACCAAGACTGCAGTACAAATTGTACTGGTTTGGATAAATATCCCGAAAACCGATACCGTTTGGATCAGTTTTTATAAATAAACATACCGTTTTATATCCGGAATGATCCAACGGGATACTAATTTTCCGTAATTATAAATAGCCTTTTCCCGTATTTTATTTCGTATCAAAATCATTTGCAGAAAGATAATTATATAATTTACAGAGAAAAATCATATATTCATAAATCTTTCTGAGAATCAAACAACTATTTGGAGGTGTTATTGAAATCTGCTCGGGAAGTTCTAGTAACCAAAATGGAGGTTTTGAAGGGTACTATCAGATTATACAAGTTTCAGAACTGCAGAATCAAAGGTTGATTTTATATAAATTTATTTATTTTCGAATTATTTTGATTAAAAATATGAATTTTTGTTCTGATGATTGTTTGTATGATTTGACGCTTGCATGTTATAGAGCTTGTTTTTCTGATGATTTTCATATGTCATACGTCTGATTTGGAGTTCAATAACATGCTTAAAAGTGGGTTTAATTTTCGAATTTCAAAATTAGGGTTTATAACCCGTATGAATATGTTCAATTGAAATTTGGGGGTTTTTGATTTAGGGGTTATTAGCCGTTGATTTATAGTGGGTTGTGTTCCTTATGAAATTTGCAATCGATTGATATATAGCTCGTTGACAGAGGATTAGTGAATCGAAGGGAGTTGTATTTTGAAGTTTTCCGATATTCGCCGGAAACCGGCGATGTTCTTGGCCAATTTCCGGCCAAGTCTGGGGTTATTGGTGAATTTTGATTGCAGATATAGATTCCTGGTATTGTGTAGTATTGATCTGGAGCTTGTGGTGGTGGGAGGATGCCGGAGTCGAGTTCTCCGGCCACCCCCGACGTTTTCCGTTGACTGGACTGCAAAATTGCAGTTTGGTCCCTGTAGTTTTAAAAACGATACAATTAGGTCCCTGAAGTTTCCAGACTTTGCAAAAAGTGGATTCCTGTTTTAAATGTTTAAAAATCATATTTCCTATTAATTTTTATTATAAAATTTATTTTTAATTTCTGAAAATTCTAAAAATTAATATTTGAATTCCGAAAATATTTTTAATTCAGAAATAAATCTGAATTAATTAGTTAATTAATTTCAGTTAATTTTTACTTGATTAATTGGTTAATTAATTTGAAAATTAATTGATTAATTGATTTAATTAATTATTAATTGATTTTAGTTAATTATTTAGTTAGATTTAATTATTTAAAAATGATTTAAAAATTCCGAAAAATAGTTTCGAGTTTTAAAATATTATTCTAAATTCTTTCCAAGGCTCGATAATTATTATAAAATTGTTTTGAAGCCAGAATTGGCCAACTGAACCCTGTTTATTAACCCGAAATTGATCCAACGACCCGTTTTAATTCCGAAAAATGTTTTAAAAATCATTTTAAATACCAGAAAACCTATTTATGACCCAAGACTTCTTTATAAATGATAGGTCATTGATTATGTGATGTATTATGTGTTATACGTGACTTGTTGATTGACTATCGGTCTATATATTCGGTGTTTACTTGATTATTGTGTAACTTTCAATCCGTTAATCGGATTTGGGTGAAACGAAGGGTAGATAAAAGTATGTGTTGAATAGAATTCTATGAGTCGATTATTGATAGATATTTATGATATGTGAGCAGAAGAGGCAAGACGTAGGAAGGGGAAACAGGTAGTTGAGGAGTAAGACGATTGTGATTGGAAGCGAGTGCTGTGTAGTAAGCTAATACCAGGCAAGTGTTCTGAACTTTCTCGAGATACTGTAATACTTGATAGTCTTGTTGATATTTCAAGTGCTTTGTGGCACTGAAACCCAAACCCTGATTCCAGTTATTGTTCTTGAGCCATGAACTTTATTCTTTCTAAGCCATTGACTATTGTATACCCCAAAAATGAACCACAAATCTACGATACTACTCCACAAATACAGACAAACTAAAAGACCAAACACTGAACTGAGTTACTTATATACTCAACCCATTGTATCCTATTCTTTGAAAGCTCAAATCTTTGAAACTCTGAAATGTTGATTCCTTTGTTATCCAATTCTTTCATTATCCAGCATCCAAGCTTTGAAATTATCTTGTTGATCCATACAAGGATTGAAACCCTTTCATTGTTAAGCACTCACTGTTGTTAATGATTCTGGTTATTGTTTATTATTGTTTATTCTGTTATTATGTTGGAATTGGATTGTTTTTATAAAATTATGGACCAGATTCGTGGTCAGACCATATAATGGTCAAGTTAGGCCAATGCGTGCCTTGGATCCAGTAGTTAGAGCAGTGCTGTGTGATTTGCTCGGGGTTAGTGCGTGATTGATCAGCAGCATAACCTTGGTTTTTAAAATAAAAATATAGTATCCAATTCTAAATCATAATTCATTGTTCACTTAATATCATAACCATGTTCACTTGATGTTCATTATTCTCAGTTTTGTCATTGTGACTTGCTGAGCTAGTTAGCTCATTTGTGCGATATTGTTTCTGTTTTTTTCCAGTTAAGAAGGAACCGGTTGGTACCGAGGATCCCCAGTCCAGCGCGAGAGCTAGGGGTTCAGGTTGATTGAGCTGAGCTAATAGGCTTCTTTTGGGATAGTTTAAGTCTGTAAAAGTTTGTAATAATGTTTAATACTCAGTTTGATTTTGAATGATTGAGATTTGAACGGTATGTAATATAAGTAGATGTGTGGCTTGTGTGCATACTTTAACCTGTTGTGATCCGTGGTAGTTGGTAAATAGGGTCACTGCATATTATTATTATCTGAATTAATGTTATAAGCAGGTTATAAATAAAGTGTGTGGACCCCAAACTTCTGACCCGGGTTTGGAGGGCGCCACAGGTTTGGTATCAGAGCTACAGGTTATAAGTCACTGACACAAGCCTAGGTTGACGGGAATGGGTAGAGGGTTAGGATTAGAAGTAAGGAATAAGAAAGATAGAATGTCGAGAGGTTGAGTGCTTCGGTATATCAGGTATTAGTGTAATTTGCGTTATGGTTCGAGATTCTTATATTGCGATATGATTTCAGATAGCAGCAATGGCCGACTCTTTTATTCCCGTATCAGCTGATCACTCAGAGCCTTCAGTTGGAGTGCCGTCTTCGGATTCACGCCCTGTTGTTCCACCAGTGTTGGCTATACTACCTCCACCTGTATTGCAGCTCGTACCACTGCAGGCTATTCCACCTCCAGGCATGAGGCCACCTGTCAGAGGACCCCCATCAGCTGATTCGAATTCCACTGGGCATTCAGTCGTGAGTGCTCCATTCCAGTCTACATTGCCCCCAGTTCCTTATTACCAGTATGAGGCTCTTCTATTGGAGCGTGATTCCTTGTTGGCCCAGATCAGAGAGCTAGAGCATATCATTAGGACTACCGATGTTGATCGTGGTGTGAGGGAGCTTCGAGAGGAGATTCACGTGACACGGAGGGTTCTTGATGCTAGGCTACATAAAGCTACACTACCTGGTAGAGGCCTTGATGCACTGATGGGCTGGGCTACTGAGGTGATGGAGGACTTTGAGAGGCTAGCAGGACCAGAGTTTCCTTGGAGCTGAGTCAGAGATTCAGAAATGGAGATGTTGAGCAGTGTTGTTATGGTTATGTAGTATATACATTAGTGTGTAGTGTGTATCAGTAGACTTTTGAGTTGTATTTATAGACTAGCTATGCTGACTAGTGAGTAGGTTATAGTACCCCTTTTTGATTTTACTTCCGAAGTGTCTTTACGCTTGTACCACCCTAAACTTTTGATCTATATATATCAGTACCTTTTTCCTTTCCAGCACTGTCATTTACTTTATTGCACCTGTTTTACCTTACCTTATTTATTGCACCAGTTATACCCCTATGATACCATGTACCCTATTTTCCATAACTGTTTAAATTCTGTAAAGAAGCATGCAATTTACTTAGTTACAACTGTTTTCAAAAAGAGATATTTCTGTTTTACAAAACTTTTCTTTTATGCAAAAGATTGATTCAAAAGCTAAATAAGTTGATTGATTCTTTACAAAAAAATGCCTCCCAGAAGAAATACCCGCACCAACACCCAGAATGAAGAAACCAACAACAATAACAACTAAGATGATACAAATCCAAATGTGAACCCAGGACCCATGGACCCAGCAATAGCCCAGATTCTTCAAATCTTGGCCCAACAAACAGTTCACCTGGCACAACAACAACAAAGGCAGACCAACCCCCAGGTAACTTTTAAAACTTTTCAGGCAGTAAATCCACCAGAATTCAAGGGTTCCTTAGAGCCAATTGAAGCAAATATTTGGCTAAAGGAAATAGAGAAGGCATTTGCCTTAGTGAAAGTAAAGGAAGAACAGAAGGTTGAGTTTGCAAGTCACTATCTGAAGAATGAGGCCACATATTGGTGGGAGATGGTGAAGACATTGGAAGGTACAGATGTTATTACTTGGGAAAGGTTTAAGGAATTGTTTTTAGAAAAGTATTTTCCTCAGTTTGTTCAGGATTAAATGGAGCTGAAGTTTTTAGAATTAAAGCAAGGGAACATGTTAGTAATAGATTATGAGGGTAAGTTCGAGGAATTGTCAAGGTATGTACCGTCGTATGTGGATACTGACAGGAAGAAGGCTAAAAGATTCCATCAAGGTTTCAAACCATGGATCAGGGGGAAGGTAGCCATTTTTGAATTGGATACCTATGCAGGAGTAGTACAGAAGGCTATGATCGCAGAGACAGAGAGTGAGATGTTCCAGAAGGAAAAGGAAAGCAAGAAAAGGAAATTTGAAGGGAGTGAGGGCCAGTCACAACCAGGGAATTTTCCAAATTTTAAGAAGGGCAAGTTTCAGCCAGGGAGAAACTTTAATATCTGGAGACAGAATGCAGGAGACGGAGGCCAGATCAACCGTCCAGTTAATGCAAATCAGTCGAATCAGTTGAGACTAACTTTTCTGGATTGTCAAGTATGTAGGAAGAAGCATGGGGGAGTTTGTAATAAGTTGAATGTGGTATGTTTCAAATGCAACCAGAAAGGGCACTATTCGAGGGAGTGCCGGAATCAGCCAGCAAGAGAGTCAGCAAACAAGGATCAGCCTATCCGGAATCCAGCAGTAAAGGTTCCAGCCATTGGATTTACGTGCTTTAAATGTGGGAAGCCAGGACATATGGCCTGGGATTGCAAGACACCAGCCCCAGTCAGTAATGCATTAAGGATTATGGTATCTACCCAAAAGTGAATGAGATTCCAAGGGCTAGAGTTTTTGATATGTCTGTGAAAGATGCTATCCAGGATACAGATGTCGTAGCAGGTACGCTTAATGTAAATTCTTTATGTGCCAAAGTGTTAATAGATTCGGGAGCAACCCGATCGTTTGTTTCACAAGATTTTGTTAGTAAGTTAAATTGTCCAGTTGAGTGTTTAAATGAAATAATGATTGTGGAATTAGCAAATCAAGAATGTGTATCTGTTAATCAAGTTTATGGGAATTGTGAGATTGGGATTTCTGGTAGTAAGTTTTATGTAGATTTGATACCATTTAAGTTAGGAGAATTTGACGTTATATTAGGGATGGATTGGTTATCTAAGCACGATGCCCAGATAGATTATCGAAATAAGAAGGTAATGGTGAAGACGCCAGATGAAAGAATAGTAACGTTCAAGGGTCAAAAACAAGTAAAGAAGTTCTTAATGATGATTCAAGCCAAGAAATTACTACGACAAGGATGTGAGCATTTCGTAGCATATGTGATTGACAGAAGTCAAGAACCAACAAAACTTGAAGATATTCCAGTTGTGAATGAATTTCCAGACGTGTTTCCCGACGATTTACCAGGACTTCCTCCAGATAGAGAAATTGAATTTGCGATCGACTTAGCACTGGGAACAGAACCAGTATCCAAGGCCCCGTACAGAATGACGCCTGTTGAGATGAAAGAGCTAGCGAAGCAATTGCTGGAGTTGTTAGAAAAAGGAGTAATCAGACCCAGTGTATCCCCGTGGGGAGCCCCAATATTATTTGTCAAGAAGAAAGATGGAAGCATGAGACTGTGCATCGACTATAGAGAACTCAATAAGCTTACAGTCAAAATAAGTATCCATTACCCAGAATTGACGATCTGTTTGACCAGTTGAAGGGAGCCAAGTACTTCTCCAAAATTGATTTAAGATCAGGATATCATCAACTGAAGATCAAGCCAGAAGATATACCAAAGACAGCTTTTCGAACAAGGTATGGACATTATGAATTTTTAGTAATGTCTTTTGGATTGACTAATGCCCCGGCAACATTTATGGACCTGATGAACAGAATTTTCAAGAAGTATTTGGACAAGTTCGTCATTGTGTTTATAGACGATATTTTAATTTATTCAAAAATGGAAGAGGATCATGCGGAACATGTGAGGACAGCTTTGGAGATTTTAAGGAAAAAGAAGTTATATGCTAAATTCTCGAAGTGTGAATTTTGGTTATAAGAGGTTCAGTTCTTAGGGCACATAGTCAGTAACGAAGGGATCAAAGTAGACCCGACAAAGATCGAAGCAGTTACGAATTGGGAGAGACCGAGAACACCCACTGAGGTAAGAAGTTTCTTGGGATTGGCATGATATTATCGACGATTCGTTTAGAATTTTTCAAGGATTGCAACACCATTGACAAAGCTTACACGGAAAAATGAAAAGTTTATATGGAACGACAAGTGCGAAGAGAGTTTTCAGGAGTTGAAGCGAAGATTAATCATGGCACCTGTTTTGTCACTTCCAGACGATCAAGGGAATTTTGTAATATATAGCGATGCTTCTCACAAAGGATTAGGATATGTTCTAATGCAGCACGATAAGGTTGCGTATGCGTCAAGGCAATTAAAACCACACGAACAGAAGTATCCTACTCATGATTTGGAGCTAGCAGCCATAGTTTTCGCTTTGAAGATTTGTAGACATTATCTGTATGGAGAAAAGTGCGAGATTTTCACGGATCACAAAAGCTTAAAGTATATATTTACACAGAAGGAACTTAATATGAGGCAAAGGAGATGGTTAGAATTGATCAAGGATTACGACTGCTCGATTAATTATCATCCCGGTAAAGCAAATGTTGTACAGACGCATTGAGTCGGAAGGAAAGGTTAAATGTGTTATCAGTACCTGAAGATATATATAAGGAATTTCAAAAATTAGAATTGGAAATTAGAGTTTGCAAGCCTGAGGAAGCAAAAGTATACAGTATGACTTTCCAACCGGAGTTATTGGAGAAAATAAAGAAATGCCAGGAAGATGTAATGGATCAAGATTTAAATCGTTTGATAAGGGAAGAATTATGTACGTAAAAGGATGATCAAGGTATTCTGAGGTTTTCATCTAGAATTTGGATTCCACCGGTGACGGAGTTAAAAATGAAATTTTACAAGAGGCACATAGTTCGAGGTATTCCATCCATCCAGAGAGTACCAAAATGTACAGGGATTTGAAAGAGAATTATTGGTGGCCAGATATGAAGAGGGAAATTGCGGAATGGGTTAGCAAATGTTATACATGTCAGAGAGTTAAAGCAGAGCATCAGAGACCAAGCGGATTGCTACAGCCATTGGAGATTCCAGAGTGGAAGTGGGAACACATTGCCATGGATTTCATAGTTGGATTACCAAGGACAAGGGCTAATCATGATGCCATTTGGGTTATAGTGGATAGAATTACCAAGTCAGCTCATTTTTTGCCTATAAATGAAAGATTTTCGCTCGACAAGTTGGTCCATATGTACCTGAAGGAAATTATAGTTCGTCATGGAGTTCCTGTGACTATCGTATCTGATCGAGATCCAATATTTAATTCAAGATTTTGGAAGAGTTTTCAAGAATGTTTGGGAACAAGACTGAATATGAGTATGGCCTATCACCCTCAGACGGATGGCCAAAGTGAAAGAACGATCCAGACAATCGAGGATATGTTGCGTGTTTGTGCTATTGATTTTAAAGGAAGTTGGGACGAGTATTTACCTCTGGTAGAGTTTGCTTATAACAACAATTATCATGCCAGTATTGGGATGCCACCCTATGAAGCCCTTTATGGACGTAAATGTAGATCTCCAGTATATTGGGACGAAGTAGGAGAACGCAAAATACTTGGACCTGAATTGGTACAGCAGACAAAGGAAATTGTTGAAATTATCCAGAAGAGATTAATAGCCGCACAAGATCGTCAGAGGAAATATGCAGACCAGTCAAGGAAAGACATGGAATTTGAAGAAGGAAGCTTGGTATTACTGAAAGTATCACCATGGAAAGGACTACCGAGGTTTGGGAAGAAAGGAAAGCTAAGCCCAAGATATGTCGGACCTTTTGAGATCCTAAAATACGTTTGCAAGGTAGCTTACGAATTGGCATTACCACCGCACATGGAGCACATTCACAATGTTTTTCACCTATCAATGCTTAAAAAGTACAATCCAGATTCCAGGCATGTAATAGAATATGAGCCAATAGAGCTTCAGGAAGATTTATCATATGTAGAGAGTCCGATAAAGATTCTAGAAGAAAGAGAGAAAGTATTGAGAAATAAAGTGGTAAAGTTGGTAAGAATATTGTGGAGAAACCCAAAGGTTGAAGAGTCAACCTGGGAGTTAGAAAGTGATATGAGAGAAAAGTATCCTCATTTGTTTTCTTAGGAGATTCTGAGGACAGAATCCTTTTAAGGGGGGAAGGATGTAATATCCGGGATATATCGTATAATTATTTTTGCTATTAAATAAATATTATGTGTGTTCAGTATCTATTCTATGAATTAATTGTTAAGTGTTATCGGTGTTTGGATATTTAAAAATATTATTAATTGAGTATTTTAATTTTTATATGTCCAAAATAAAATATAGATAATTGTCATATCTTTCTAATTATTTTTATGTTGATTTATAGATTTATAAGGATCATATGAAATTTACAAAATCTTTTTCCGAGCATTTAAAATCTATTTTATAAAAACGGGAACCAACCGACGTCATCCGTTGTTACATTTTTGGAACCCGAAACTCTTCCGAGAACTCCTTCCTAACCTAATTGTAATATTCTGAGCATATTCCATGTTTCGACTTTTTCGATCCGGCGTACGGTTTGTTTTACGCGGGTCCCGGCGCAACATTTTCGATACAATATTCGTTTCGGTAAATCAATAAAACCCGTATTTTCGATAAACGGGAGCTTTTTATTAAACTATCCTAATTATCACCTCGTAGTACGTGTAACCAGGCGCTGAGACCAAGACCGCAGTACAAATTGTACTAGTTTGGATAATTATCCCGAAAACCGATACCGTTTGGATCAGTTTTTATAAATAAATGTACCGTTTTATATCCGAAATGATCCAACGGGATACTAATTTTTCGTAATTATAAATAGCCTTTTCCCGTATTTTATTTCGTATCAAAATCATTTGCAGACAGATAATTATATAATTTACAGAGAAAAATCATATATTCATAAATCTTTCTGAGAATTAAACTACTATTTGGAGGTGTTCTTGAAATCTGCTCGGGAAGTTCTAGTAACCAAAACGGAGGTTTTGAAGGGTACTATCAGATTATACAAGTTTCAGAACTGCAAAATCAAAGGTTGATTTTATATAAATTTATTTATTTTCGAATTATTTTGAATAAAAATATGAATTTTTGTTCGGATGATTGTTTGTATGATTTGATGCTTGCATGTTATAGAGCTTGTTTTACTGATGATTTTCATATATCATACGTCTGATTTGGAGTTCAATAACATGCTTAAAAGTGGGTTTAATTTTCGAATTTCAAAATTATGGTTTATAACCCGTATGAATGTTTTCAATTGAAATTTGGGGGTTTTTGATTTAGGGGTTATTAGGTGTTGATTTATAGTGGGTTGTGTTCCTTATGAAATTTGCAATCGATTGATATATAGCTCGTTGACAGAGGATTAGTGAATCGAAGGGAGTTGTATTTTGAAGTTTTCCGATGTTCGCCGGAAATCGGCGATGTTCTTGGCCAATTTCCGGCCAAGTCTTGGGTTATTGGTGAATTTTGATTGCAGATATAGATTCCTGGTATTGTGTAGTATTGATCTGGAGCTTGTGGTGGTGGGAGGATGCCGGAGTCGAGTTCTCCGGCCACCCCCGACGTTTTTCGGCGAATGGACTGCAAAATTGCAGTTTGGTCCCTGTAGTTTTAAAAATGATACAGTTAGGTCCCTGAAGTTTCCAGACTTTGCAAAAAGTGCATTCCTGTTTTAAAAATGTTTAAAAATCATATTTCCTATTTATTTTTATTATATAAATTCATTTTTAATTTCTGAAAATTCTAAAAATTAGTATTTTAATTCTGAAAATTATTTTTAATTCAGAAATAAATCTGAATTAATTAGTTAATTAATTTCAGTTAATTTTTAATTGATTAATTGGTCAATTAATTTGAAAATTAATTGATTAATTGATTTAATTAATTATTAATTGATTTTTGTTAATTATTTAGTTAGATTTAATTATTATTCTAAATTCTTTCCAAGACTCGATAATTATTATAAAATTGTTTCGAAGCCAGAATTGGCCAACCGAACCCTGTTTATTAACCCGAAATTGATCCAACGACCCGTTTTAATTCTGAAAAATGTTTTAAAAATTATTTTAAATACCAGAAAGCCTATTTATGACCCGAGACTTCTTTATAAATGATATGTCATTGATTATGTGATGTATTATGTGTTATACGTGACTTGTTGATTGACTATCTGTCTATATATTCGGTGTTTACTTGATTATTGCATAACTTTCAATCCGTTAATCGGATTTGGGTGAAACGAAGGGTAGATAAAAGTATGTGTTGAATAGAATTCTATGAGTCGATTATTGATAGATATTTATGATATGTGAGCAGAAAAGGCAAGACGTAGGAAGGGGAAACAGGTAGTTGAGGAGTAAGACGATTGTGATTGGAAGCGAGTGCAGTGTAGTAAGCTAATACCAGGCAAGTGTTCTGAACTTTCTCGAGATACTGTAATACTTGATAGTCTTGTTGATATTGCAAGTGCTTTGTGGCACTAAAACCCAAACCCTGATTCCAGTTATTGTTCTTGAGCCATGAACTTTATTCTTTCTAAGCTATTGACTATTGTATACCCCAAAAACGAACCATAAATCTACGATACTACTCCACAAATACAGACAAACTAAAAGACCAAACACTGAACTGAGTTACTTATATACTCAACCCATTGTATCCTATTCTTTGAAAGCTCAAATCTTTGAAACCCTGAAATGTTGATTCCTTTGTTATCCAATTCTTTCATTATCCAGCATCCAAGCTTTGAAATTATCTTGTTGATCCGTTCAAGGATTGAAACCCTTTCATTGTTAAGCACTCACTGTTGTTAATGATTCTGGTTATTGTTTATTATTGTTTATTCTATTATTATGTTGGAATTGGATTGTTTTTATAAAATTGTGGACCAGATTCGTGGTCAGACCATATAATGGTCAAGTTAGGCCAATGTGTGCCTTGGATCCAGTAGTTAGAGCAGTGCTGTGTGCTGTGCTCGGGGTTAGTGCGTGACTGATCAGCAACCTAACCTTGGTTTTTAAAATAAAAATATAGTATCCAATTTTAATTCATTATCCATTGTTCACTTAATATCATAACCATGTTCACTTGATGATCATTATTCTCAGTTTTGTCATTGTGACTTGCTGAGCTAGTTAGCTCATTTGTGCGATATTGTTTCTATTCTTTTCAAGTTAAGAAGGAACCAGTTGGTACCGAGGATCCCCAGTCCAGCACGAGAGCTAGGGGTTCAGGTTGATTGAGCTGAGCTAGTAGACTTCTTTTGGGATAATTTAAGTCTGTAAAAGTTTGTAATAATGTTTAATACTCAGTTTGAGTTTGAATGATTGGGATTTGAACGGTATGTAATATAAGTAGATGTGTGGCTTGTGTGCATACTTTAACCTGTTGTGATCCGTGGTAGTTGGTAAATAGGGTCACTGCATATTATTATTATCTGAATTAATGTTATAAGCAGGTTATAAATAAAGTGTGTGGACCCCAAAATTCTGACCCGGGTTTGGAGGGCGCCACACCCCAGCAGCTAGTCTCCCACCTGGTAGGTGGTTAAAAGTATGACCAAGCCCCTTCAGATCGAGCTTGCCTCCATCCCATTCTTACATCGTAGCCAAAGTAGTGCTGTCAATAGGAGCACTCGGGATATGCAACTACTCGTGTACAGTCCAATGAACACCAACTGCCACGCATAGCTTCATCACCATGGACGCATACGGAATAGACCCCGTAGTACTCCCCCTCAAGAACTTCAGAATCCCCTGATAAATCACAATCCCCAAATCTATATAATCGCCCTGAAGAATGCCCCATAACAGTGGTGCACGCTCCACAGTAATCTCATGCACTTGCGAAGATGGCATGATGTTAGCACATATATAAGTGTTCTATGCACGGGCAAACCTGTTCATTCTGGAATCCGGGAACGTAGAATACTCAGTCGTGCCCCTCTTAATCTTCTAGTGAGTATCGGGCTGGCACAGAGTAGCAACAATAAGATCAAGATCAAATTCCTCTGGAGTCTTATCGTTCCAGGTGTCCTGCCCGGGATTCCTCGCGGGCTACTCAATCGCAGTCCTGATAACCTCTGTAATATACTCCATCATCCTCCCTCGAACCACCGTGAAGCCATTCTTCTCGGACTTGGCATTCGCATAGAACCCGTAAACAACACTCATGGGCACACCAACGGGTGCCTCGCAAATAGGAACCCAGCCCATCTCAAGAATCATCTCCAACAGCTAACCATCCTTCCCTGATGGAAAAAAACCTCGTTCCTTGATAATTGGCTTCGAAAGAAGCCTAGTATACTCCGCTTCAGCCTCGGGAGTAGAGAACCTTGGCCTTACACCACCCACACTTGGTGAATCGGTGGTGTTGCTGCGACTTGTGTTCTTTGTCTCTTGGGTGCCATTGGAAGTGAGTAGAGGGAATAAGATTTGTGTTTGAGAGAGAATTTGTGTTTGAGAATTTATGAATTGGTGAAGAAGTTTGTGTATGAGATTTATGTATATATAGGTGGTGAAAAGAGAATTATATATGGAATAGAAGTAGGATTTGATTATGGGAATAATGGGAGTAATGGATTTGATTTGGAGAGGGAATTATGGGATGTGGGGGAGTAAAATTTGGTTGGGAATTGATTCTGGAACAAATTTCCCATTTTCCCCTTTTAACTGCCTTTTATTTTTTTCTGGGTCGGGACACGGCACGGCCGCGCACTGAGACAGCGCATGCGCGTGCTACTTCTGCCAAATCGATGCGGGAGCACGCTGTAACAGCGCGGGCACGCCATGTTTCTGTGAAATCAGCGCGGCCGCGCGCTAGGACAGCGCGGGCACGCCAAGCTTCTGAAGTGAGCCCTGAATTTTTTTCTTTTTCTGATTATTTTGTGATTTTCTCTTTTCTCCTTGCTTCCTCTACTTACTAATGTACAACAAACTTGGGTTGCCTCCCAAGAAGCGCTTCTTTTATGTCGCTAGCTCGATGTAGAACCTTGAGCTCAAATGGACAATAGAGCGGCACTAACCACCTCGCGGTTTTCCATTTCACTATAGTAATGCTTCAACCTCTGTCCATTAACCTTGAATGCTTGGCCCAGATCATTCTAAAAAATATCCACCGCTCCATGTGGAAATACAGTTTTGATTATAAAGGTCCCTGACCACCTTGACTTCAACTTTCCAGGAAAAAGACGGAGATGAGAGTTGAACAAGAGAACTTGTTGCCCCGACACAAATAATTTGAGCACTAGACCTCAATCGTGCCACCTCTTGACTTTCTCCTTTTACATTTTATTGTTCTCATAAGCTTGAAGTCGAAACTCGTCGAGTTCATTCAATTGAAGCATCCTCTTCTTTCCAGCCGCATCCAAGTCAAGATTCAATTTCTTTAAAGCCCAATATGCCTTATGCTCGAGCTCCACAGGAAAATGACACCCCTTACCATAAACCAACTGAACGGAGACATTCCTAATGGAGTTTTGTATGTTGTTCTATAAGCCCAAACAACTTCATCAAGCTTTAAAGACCAATCTTTCCTTGACGGACACATAACTTTCTCTAAAATGCGCTTGATCTCTCTGTTAGACACCTCAGCTTGACCATTTGTCTGAGGATGATAAGCCGTGGCAATGCGATGATTCACATTATACCTTCTCATCATAGCAGTGAACTTGCGATTGTAAAAATGCGACCCCTCATCACTGATTATGACTCTTAGAGTTCCAAACCTTGTGAATATCTGCTTGTGAAGAAATTTAAGCACCACTTTCACATCGTTCGTTGGTAACGTCTTAACTTTAACCCATTTCGACACGTAATCAACCGCCAACAAGATGTACTGATTGTTACAAGATGAGACAAATGGCCCCAAGAATTCAATTCCCCAAACATCGAAGACTTCAACCTCTAGAAGCACATTAAGAGGCATCTCATCCCTCTTAGACATATTACCCACACGTTGACATCGATTATATTTTAAAACAAACTGGTGAGTATCTTTAAATAATATCGGCCAAAAGAAACCTGCTTGAAGAAGACGAGCTGTTGTCTTTTTTCCACCATAATGTCCTCCATAAGTCGTTAAGTGGCAATCTCGCAAGATCCCCCCCATTTCGCTGTAAGGAATACATCTCCCGATGATTTGGTCAGCTCCTTGTCGAAAAAAAAATGGCTCATCCCACATATACCACTTTACTTCATATAGAAACTTCTTTCTTTGAGCGTAAGATAAGTCGGGAGGCATGATATTACTCACAAGGTAGTTCACAATGTTTGCAAACCACAGTTCTTCTTCTTGCACTCCAAACAGCTGTTCATCGGGAAAAGACTCAGTTATCAATGTCTTATCCAATGAAGTAGCATTAGGATTTTCTAAGCACGAGAGATGATCAGCGATTTGATTTTTAGTACCCTTTCTACCTTGATCTCTAGTTTAAATTCTTGAAGCAAAAGAACCCATCTAATCAATCTAGGCTTCGAGTCCTTCTTTGAGACGATATATCGAATTGCAGCGTGATCAGTGAAAACTGTCACCTTAGTCCCAAGTAGATAAGATCGAAATTTCTAAAAACCATAGACAATAGCCAAAAGTTCTTTCTCCGTAGTAGTGTAATTCAGTTGAGTATCATTTAGAGTCTTACTAGAATAGTAGACTACATGAAATATGTTGTTCTTCCTCTGCCCAATAACTGCTCCAACTGCATAGTCACTTGCATCGCACATCATCTCAAAAGGGTCATTCTAATTAGGTGCAGTTATGACTGGTGTCATGATTAAACTCTTCTTCAAAGTCTCCAAAGCTGTAAGACACTCGTCATCAAACTTGAAAGAAACATCTTTCTCTAGCAAACTGCACAATGGCTTTGAAATCTTAGAGAAGTCTTTGATGAAACGCCTATAGAAACCCGCATGACAAAGAAAACTGCAAATTCCCTTCACAGAAATAGGTGGGGGAAGATTCTCTATGACCCCCACCTTAGCCTTGTCCTCCTATGGACCCTTACTAGAAACCTTGTGCCCGAGAATAATGCCCTGACGCACCATAAAGTGACATTTTTCCCAATTGAGAACCATATTGGTCTCAACACACCTATTGAGAACGTGTCCAAGATTTTGCAAGCATTCATCAAAAGAATCACCAAATATAGAGAAGTCGTCTAACCTCCACATATTGGCCAATCATATCAGAAAAAATGGCCATCATACATTTCTGAAATATGGTAGGTGCACCACACAGACCAAAAGAAACTCATCTGAAGGCGAACGTACCAAATGGACAAGTGAAGGTAGTTTTCTCCTGATCTTCTGGAGCAATAAAAATCTGATTGTAACCCGAATTACCATCCAGAAGACAATAGTAATCACGCCCATCCAATCTATCAAGAATCTGATCAATGAAAGGAAGAGGGAAGTGATACTTCCTTGTAGCCTTGTTCAACTTCCTATAATCCATGCAAAATCTCCACCCCGTGACTGTTCGTGTCGGAATAAGCTCATTCTTCTCATTTTCTACCACAGTAATACCACCTTTCTTTGGCATACATTGAACCGGGCTTACCTATGAACTGTTAGAAATAGGGTAGATGATCCCTGCATCTAGCCATTTAAGAATTTCCTTATTCAATACTTCCTTCATGATTGGATTAAGTCTTCTTTGTTGCTCGACCGTAGGCTTGCTACCTTCCTCTAGCAGAATTTTATGCATGCAATAAGAAGGGCTGATTCCCTTTATATCTGCTATAGTCCAGCCAATTGCCGATTTGAACTCTCTCAGAATCCTCGGAAGCTTTTCCTCATCACTACCTGAAAGGTCAGATGCAATAATAACAGGCAAAGTAGTTGCATCACCTAAAAACGCATACCTCAAATGCTCAGGTAAAGGCTTAAGCTCAAGAGTGGGAGCTTCCTCAATAGATGGCTTGAGGCGTTTAGGAGCTTTGTTTAATTCCTCCATTCCAAGAGTTTCAAAAGGCATATCTATCTTCCTCTTCCAGGGAGAAGCATTCAAATATTTCAAGTGCTCGTCGCCCTCATCATCTTCACTATCTGAATTTCCCAATAAGGCTTTCTCTAAGGCATCGGACCTTAGTAATTGATCAAGTTCTGAAGTAACCACAGAATCAACCAACTCCACTTTTAGGCATTCCTCATTTTCCATAGGAAACTTCATAGCATTGAACACATTAAAAGTTACATCCTGATCCAGCACTCGCATTGTGAGCTCACCCTTCTACACATTTATCAAGGTTTGGCCAATCGCCAAGAAAGGTCTTCCCAAGATTATGGAAATCTTCTTATCCTCCTCGAAATAAAGATTACGAAATTAGCAGGGAAGATGAGTTTATCAACCTTGAACAAGACATCCTCCACAATACCTCGCAGATATGTAATAGAGCGGTCGACCAATTGCAAGGTCATATAATTCGGTTTTGGATCAGGTAAGTCCAACTGCTTGAAGATTGATAATGGCATTAGATTAATGCTAGCTCCCAAGTCACATAAGCATTTGTCAAAAGACACTTTTCCAATAGTACACGGAATGGTGAAGTTTCCTGGATCTTTAAGCTTCAGAGGCAACTTATGTTGTAGCACAGCACTGCATTCCTCTGTAAGATCGACTGTCTCTAAATCATCTAGCTTCACTTTCTGAGAGAGAATACCTTTCATAAACTTTACATAACTAGGCATCTGCTCAAGAGCCTCGGCGAAAGGTATGTTGATATGAAGTTTCTTAAACACCTCCAGAAACTTCTCAAATTACTTCTCCAGCTTTTTCTTCTACATCCGCTTAGGAAAAGGCGGTGGAGGATAAATCTGTTTATCCCCTGTATTACCCTCAGGAGGAGTGTGCTCAATAGTAGTCTTCCTTAGTTCCACTTCTACTTCCTGCTGCTCTACTTCTTTCTCAGCCTCAGCTTCTTCAGTCAACACTTGAGTTTGTTCAGAATTCGCAACCCTTCCAGACCTTAAAGTGATTGCCTTTACCTGCTCCTTAGCTTCCCTCTTTCCTGGCACTTCAGTGTCACTAAATAGTGTACCAGGCTGAGGATTAAGCAAGGCATTGGAAATTTGCCCAATTTGATTTTCCAAGGTCTTGATAGAAACAACTTGGCTTTTGCACATAAGTTTCAAATCCTTTAATTCAGATTTTTCATTGGCATGTTGCAGCTGGAGTTGTTCTCTTGATGCATATTGCGGTTGCTGAAAACCAGGGGGGTTGTACTACTTAGATGGATACTGCTAATAAGGCTGTTGAACCGCATGCCGAGTGTTGCTCCAACTGAAATTAGGATGATTGTGGTTGTTGGGATGATAAGTTGCTGGCACAGGTTGTTGTGAACGCTGAAAGTTGCTCACGAACTGAGTTGATTCACTAGAAATTGTGCACTGATTAGTCTCATAGGCACTAGCGCAAAGCTCACAGACATTAGCAATTTGATTAACCCCATAATTAGCCAAAGTGTCCACCTTCATCGTCAAAGCCTTCAGTTGGGCAGCTATATCAGTTGCTGCATCCAACTCTAAAATTCCTGCTACCTTTCCCTGAGTCAGTCTCTGGAAAGGATTCTGGTACTTATTAGCAGCTATCACTTCAATAAGTTCATAAGCTTCATTGTAGCTTTTAGCCCACAAGGCTCCTCCTGATGTTGCATCAAGCATGGGTCTAGAAGTAGCATCCAATCCATTGTAGAAATAGTTATTAATCATCCAATCAGGCATGCCATGGTGTGGGCACTTCCTTAGCATCTCTTTATATCGATCCCAAGCCTCACACAGAGATTTTCCAGTTTGCTGAGCAAATTGAGTAAGAGCATTCCTGATTGCAACAGTCTTCGCCATAGGGAAGAATTTAGTGAGAATCTTTTGAGCAAGATATTCCCAAGTGGTAATAGACCCTGCTTGTAGAGAATGTAACTAGCAGTTAGCTTTGTCCCTCATAGAGAACGGGAAGAGTCGCAGCTTGATAGCATCTTCAGTCACATCATTGAACTTGAAAGTGTCGCAGATCTCGATGAAATCCCTGATGTGCATGTTGGGGTCTTCAGTAGGAGAACCCCCAAACTGAACTGAGTTCTGTATCATCTGAATTGTGCTTGACTTAATCTCAAAAGTGTTAGCCCTGATGGCTGGCCTGATGATGTTAGACTGAATGTCATTAATCTTAGGCTGAGAATAGTCCATCAAAGCCTTAGGATTTTCTACTTGATCACCCATCTCTACTAAAGTTGGTTCCTCGACTTTCTCTTCTTCTTCTACCTTCTTTTTTCTTCGAAAACTTCCCTTCGAACCACCACAAGTTCTTTCTCGGCTTTATCCAGTATTCTCTTAAGAGTACGCGAACGCGTATGCATACACCCTCGCTAGAGTACCTGAAATAACACAAGGAAACAGATAAGTAACAATGTCCGAGTCAATGAACTTTAACGACCACTGATGGAAAGCACATAAACTATAAATTAACACTGCAGTCCTCGACAGCGGCGCCAAAAACTTGTTAGTCGCTAAACACGCGCTAATAATACACGTGAGTATACGCGTTCGCAAGTAATATAGAATCTTTTCTAGTTCGTTCCCACAGAGACTAGCGTTGGTTAACTAATTAATCTATGCACTTAAGCAACAACGTATGGTTATTATTCAATGCTAAGATGATAACAAATAGAGGTTGTTTATAACTAAGAATTAAACTAACAATTATAACTAAGAGAATAAGATTGACTAAATTAATATATATGACAAGCATGGGATTCTAACTTCATTAAATACTTCATTCAATAGCCTTATTATTCTTAACCATAGCATGCATTGGTGATGACACTAATTAGACAACACGAAACTGATAAACGCCAACTTTTGTTGCATGAGTACCATACTACCAGACATCCACAAAAGAGATAGAAGCTGAATAGACACCAATTATATTGAGACCCTATATGTTTATAGAATTTGACAACATAACGGGTTAAGCACAAGTTATCTATCATGATTACATAGGGCAAGTAAGATGGTTAAAATTACCTACGAATCATGCATAACAATAACATGAACCTATGCTAGCATGGCCAAATTAAATCCTTAAGTTCACTGTTGCTTCATTAAGAATTAACACGCTATCTTACAAGTTCGCGACGCTTATAAGACAAATACGCACAACCAATACTAGGTTATCATATAATCACCATATACTAAGGCATCAAACAATTTAACTAAAGAAATCCATAAATAAATCCGCTAGAACTCCACGATAATGATTAGCCCATAATCGGACTCATCATCAACGTGGGTTTCGATGAAAGCATGGTATAACAAACGTAGTCTTTATACTTAAATAAAAAATCAAGTACGAAACAAGAGTAAAGGTTCACAAGTAAGAAAACTAGCATCCAAGTTATAACTTAAAACAAAGATTCACAAGTAAAAACAAGATCTTCTTCGTCTTCGTTGAATCGTGCTAATACGGTCTTCTTACGGCTCTCCTTGCGCTCTGGTACGTCTCTCTTATGAAAACATTCTCATTTGAATATATATAGCAGCCCTAATCAATCTGGAAGTCTCCCAATTAGAATTGCATTAGAACCAGGATTTAAAACTTTCACACTGGTGTGGCCGCGTGCTATCACAGTGCGGGCGCGCTGTCATTCTGGAATCCTGGTGCGGCCGCGCGCTAACACAGTACGGGTGCGCCTTCCTTCTAGGAAAAACTCAGATTTCATCTTTTCCCTTGCTGCTTCGAGCCACCTTTCCATGAGCTTTTATTCCAACACCACCTTGACACCAAATTAGCACCAAAATATTGCTAATTCACCTGATTACCTAGATAATGCTTGAAATGCAAAAACACTAGAAAATACATTAAAACACTTAACAACTTGAGTACAAATGCATCAATTGAAAGCTTATTAGAGCATAATAAAGTGTCATAACTTCCACTCAACACTCTTCCATCGGTGTTGGCTATACTACCTCCTGTTGTGACGAATGCACCACTGCGAGCTATTCCACCTCCTGGTATGAGGCCACCTATCCGAGGACCCCCACCTGCTGATTCGGGTTCTACTGGGCATTCAGTTACTGACGTACCTTTTCAGTTTTCTCCATACCATGTTCCGTACCATCAGTTTGAGGCATGCCTTATGGAGCAGCGACATCTACAGGGTCAGATCCAGGAGTTATTACATATCATGTGTACTAGAGATATCGGGAGTGGTGAGAGACGGCTGAGATAGAGGATCCAGGTATTTCGGAGAGCAACTGCTGTGAGGATAGCTGAGGCTACTCATGAGGATATTACCCCTGACTTTCTTGTGGAGTGGGCTAAGTGGGTTTTAGAGGAGCTTGAGGAGATTGGAGGTCCAGATTTGCCATGGGATAGAGATAGAGATGCAGAGACAGAGATGCTAAGCCAGAGTTGTGGTTGTTTTATTATGTACATTAGTGTGTAGTGTGCATTAGCAGAATTATAGTTTGTTTATATAGACTAGACTTGCTGGGTAGTGTGTTAGCTTGTTGTACCTTTTGCTTTTGAAGTGTTTTCACGCTTGTACTACCAAAACTTTGATCTATATATATCAATACCTTTTCTTTCCCGGCATTGTCATTTAATTACTGCACCTGCTTTATCTTACTTTATTTATTGCACCAGTTATAAACTCTTGTGATACCATGCACCCTATCCCCTTAATTGTTTACATTCTGTAAAGAAGCATGCAATTTACTTAGTTCAATTATTACAACTATTTTCAAAAAGAAATATTTTTGTTTTATAAAAACTTTTCATAAAAAGGATTTGATTTAAAGGCTAAATAAGTTGTTTGACTCTCTACAGAAAATGCCTCCCAGAAGAAATACCCGTTCTACCAACTAGAATGAAGAAACCAACAATAACAACAACAGCCAAGACAACAATAACCAAAATGCAAACCCAAGTCCTATAGACCCAACAGTAGCCTAGATTCTTCAGATCTTGGCTCAACAAACAATTCACCTGACTCAATAACAACAAAGACAGACCAACCTTCAGGTAACTTTTAAGACCTTTCAAGCGGTGAATCCACCAGAATTCAAGGGTTCTTTAGATCCAATTGAAGTGAGTGTTTGGTTAAAGGAAATAGAGAAGTCATTTGCTTTGGTTAAAGTGAGAGAAGAACAGAAGGTTGAGTTTGCAAGTTATTATTTGAAGAATGAAGCCACCTACTGGTGGGAAACTGTGAAGACATTGGAAGGTATAGATTCTATTACTTGGGAGAGATTCAGAGAGTTGTTTCTAGAGAAGTATTTTCCCCAGTTTGTTTACGATCAAATGGAACTGAAGTTCCTAGAGCTAAGGTAAGGAAATATGTCAATAGCAGACTATGAAAGTAAGTTTGAAGAATTGTCAAGGTTTGTATCGTCGTATGTGGACACTGATATGAATAAAGCTAAGAGATTTCAACAAGGTCTAAAGCCATGGATCAGAGGGAAGGTAGCCATCTTTGAATTGGATACCTATGCAGGAGTTGTACAGAAGGCCATGTTTACAGAGACGGAGAGTGAGATGTCACAGAAGGAGAAGGAGAGTAAGAAAAGAAAGTTTGAAGGGAATGAAGGCCAGTTACAAGAAGGGATGTTTTCAAATTTCAACCAAAAGAAAGGCAAGTTTCAGCCAAGATGAAGCAAAATGCAGGCGACGGAGGACAAGGCAACCGTCCAGCCACTGGGAACCAGCCAAATCAATTGAGGTTAACTTTACCAGATTGTCAGGTATGTGGGAAGAACTGTAACACCCCCAAATTCGGGGTCGGGGATTCGGGTTGTCATGAGTTCCATTTCCCTTATCAATACTTAATCTTAACAGTCAACCAACTACTGAGTACTATGACCCCACAATATACACACACACACACCACAAGTTATAGTCTCAGAGATGAATACCAAAAATAACACAAGTCATTTTATTCCAAAATTATAAACCGTTACACCTTAAAAGGGTTTCTGAATAATTTACATATTCCTTGCCATTATTACAATTCATATTATACATAAGTCTGGTTCATCAATAGTTGAAAACCTAGCCTGTTGGTAGCTCCTACCTCAGCTACGGCGGCATCAACGCTTCCAGAAAACCGCGGAACGTTTCCTAACCGCTTGCGAATTGGAAGCTTGGTCATGTTCATCTTTTCTATCTGTTGTTGTATGATGAAAGAAGAAAGCAAGGGTGAGCAACAAGCCAACCGAAATAATATGTATAATAATTAACAATATATGAGCATTCTCATAGTACTCATGAAAGTCTTGGTCAAGAAGAAATGAACCAAGTTTGATATCTTAATGCGACCATGTCGCAAAATATTCAGTATATATATATACTTTTCATAATCTTTGAAATCCTCTGACATGTATAATATACACAGAGTTCCAGTTTATAACTGTATAAAAATATCGTTGCAAGGTGATCTCATATATCTAACCTTGTCTCAATATTTTTCTGAAAATCTTTGTCATGCATAAGATAATTATTAACTAGATATAAGTTGAAAAGATGAAGTTATGAGATACTCTAATATACTTATATCTTTTCCGAATAGTACTCGAACTACCACCGTTCAAGCTATAATCAGTTTCAAAAGTTCATCACATAGATGAGACTACAAGGTAAGACTTGAATAGATTCAATCTTTGAAATATCATTTAAAAGAATAAAGTTACGAGATACTTCATTAGTCCCGATATATATATACACCTATATATATATACATTTCATACACTCTTCTGCTATGGAAGTATAAGCAGAGTTGTCAATCCCAAGAATTTTGGAAAGAAGAAACTTTAGCATAAACCTGATATCTTGCTGATCAGGCAAAGATACCAATTAAATCACCTTTTCTACTAGTAGATGGATGAATCCCCCACTGGTCATCACCCTGGCCGCATTAGGACCTTATGCTGGACTGCACTCAGCCACTTACGCATTGATGGACTCCCACTGAGCCACTTACACTTTCATGGACCCCTACTGAGCCCATGTTGCTTATGTCGACGCATTTCGATTGGGCTTACTTCCCGAATGTTGGACAAGTAATCAAACTCTTTTATCAAGTTAGCAACTTCGTTGCTCCAAAAATATACCACGGAGTCGGATCCCTTAGGTTTGAGCGAGTATTTAAATCCCCTTCGAAAGGAAGATCTTAAATATGAAAATGAGTTTTGGGATTCGCTCTAGCTTTAAAAATCATTTTGAAGACTCGAAAACATTTTTAAGAATGTTTGGAGTGATGCTGATTTATGAAATAAATCAGTCCCAATATGAAAGAAATATCTGAATATTATTATTTAAATAATATTCCCATAAGGATAATCTTTATAAAAATATTTGAAGTAGAAGTTTTAAAACTCATACTTGAAACGAATAATAAATAACAAAAGATATACTTATACGAAAGTACGGTCCTTATTTGAATAATAAAAAATATGTTTGATTATTATTCAAAACTATCGAATATACCTTATTCAATTAATAGTATTAGAAAAATATATATATATATATATGTATAAATATATATTATACTCGGGAACATCGACTCCCGGTTTAGAAAAATGTTCACCTTCGGGTCCCCTATACTAAGGGTATACGCAACTGCTACTTATCTCTAGCATAGGTATTATGCAGTTTATAAGTATTTGAATTGATAATAGAATATCAAGGTTACAAAACAGGCATACATATATATCATATCAACATACTCCAATATATCGCAAGATTTGCTAATAACAATCATGCACTTATCACAAGATAATACATATACACATATACATCACAACAACTGTTATACGGGTAGAAAACTTGCCTGAGCGACTGGGGGTGGTAAAAGGCCTGGGACGAGTCTGGTAACCTATAAACAACATATAAGTTGGAATTAAACCAAAGTCGCTTAAGAATCTAGACTTTAAGCAATTAGACTATAACGCTTGCTTTTGCGCTTAACGATTCACTTACGTCGCTCGAGTACCCTCGGCTCCACCATTTTTAATAAATTAACCATTAAGAATTTTAAAGCGATTCTTTCGCGAGTACCTTACCAACTGCCTAATCCACTTCATAATTGTTTCATACCCCAATTAGTCATTTAAAGTCCTTAACCAAGGTTTCAAAGTAAGGCGAGGGGTAATGGTTCGGTCGCGAAATGCCGTTACTTAAAACAGTTGTTTCTCCTAAACCGTACATCGGATTCAAGTGAACCATATATCAAAATGAAGCTCGTAACATGAAATATCTAATCATGGCAATGGTCAAAACCTAATAGTGAGTTCTCGGGTCTTGATGTTAAGAACAAAAACAGTCTAAGGTAAATTGGGCATTACGACGGCTATGTTTACGCGATTACCAAGTTTTAAACCACCCCAAACAACCACCATTCAACTCACAACCAACAATACAACCAACCCTCATCCAAAACTTACTACATCAGTCCCTAAACCTCAAGATTTTCCAATTTATACAACCCCACACATGAACTACTAGCTATACTTAAGTTTCATTAACTATAAACAAGATTTCAACATCCAAATCACTACAAATCCAATCCAAACTCTAAACACACAAGCATCATGCTTATCATTTACTATAACCATCAAAACCATCTTAATACTCAAAGTAAAGTTAGGGTTTGGAGATGTTATACCTTCCTTGGAGTGATTAGAGTAGCTAGGAAGCCTTAAGAAGCCTTGAGAAGCCTTGAGATAGCTTAGGAATGCTTGGATCTTAAAGAAAATCAAAGAAAATAAAGTTAGTAATCTTGAAAACACTATTCATCATCTTCTTCCTTGATTTATTGGAAGAGATTCATAAGAAATAGAAGCTTAAACTCCTAGGATATGCTTATCTAATCATAAGGGACCTTGGGTAATTACCTTGCAAATTAACAAAGCTAGAAACTTGATTTTTGGAATTTTTCTCCTTGAAAAAATGAAAAAGCCGTGAGCTATGTGTTCTTGGGAGAGTATTTGCTTTGTTGAATGTTTTTGTGGTGGAAAATGAAGTGAATGGGATATTTGGATGATTTGTTGGTTGTTTAAAGTGAGTGGAGTATGACTAAGCATGACATCATCTTGGTGACTTCATCTCTTGCCACTTGTCATCACTTGGTGGTGGAAGCATCTTCTTATGCTAATCCTTGCTTAATTGTTTGGTTAATGACCGCTTATCTGTTATACGGTTCGCTTAATTTTCGTTCTCATTTATCGTTTGAGGGATCATACCCGGGATCTTATTACTTGGGTTTCCCTAAACCTTTTCAATATATTATATTTCTTATATGATCCTCTCTTATAATCCTTGAATTTAAATCCTTTTTATTCTGTTACCTAAGACTCAATTCTTTCTATATCTGGTGGATTTTCGGGAAAAATCAAAGTGTTCGAATTTGGATTCTGACGATCTTTACATACACTTATATACCATATAGAGTATTAATAAGATCTCAGAATAACAATAAAATAACCTCTACAAAGTGTGGTATGGGAAGTTTTCTTATTCAGCATAATCAGCAAAACACTATTCATAAGGGTTACTAAAAGTTAAAAATTTTTGGGGTTATTACAGTCTCCCCTCCTTAAAAGGATTCCGTCCTGGAATCAGGAAAAAAATGAATAGGGATACTTTCTTAGCATTGCACTTTCTAACTCTCAAGTCAATCTTCCCACATTGTGGTTCTACCATCAAAGTCTGACTAGTTTGATAGCCCTTCTCCCAAGCACTTGTCCCTTTTCAATCTATAACCTTTCCCGGTTGCTCCATATAGGTTACGTCTGGTTGCATGTCTATGCGCTCATATGCCCCTATTTGTCTGGCATCCGAATTATACTTCCTTAAAATTGATACGTGGAACACGTTATGAATTTGCTACAGGTTCGGGGGTAGGGCTAGCTCATATGCTAACTTCCCAATACATCTTAAGATCTCAAAGGGTCCAACAATTCGAGGGATTAGCTTTCCTTTCTTTTGGAACCTCATCCATCCTTTCCCAGGGAATACCTATAACAACACTAGGTCCCTACTTCCTATCCTTTGTCCTTTCATGTCGAATCAACATACTTCTTATGTCCATCTCGGGCTACTACCAGCCGTCCTCTGATTAGATCTATTATATCCTTGGTCCTTTGGACCACTGCCGGTCCGAGCATCTTGCGCTTTGCAATCTTCATCCTAACATAAGGGAGATCGACATTGTCTTCCCTCAGGGATCACATAAGGCGATACCTCGATACTGACATATGATCGATTATCATGAGAAAACTTAATCCGCGTTAAGTGATCATTCCAATTTCTTTCAAGTCTATTGCACCGACTCTCATCATAGCTTCTAGCATTATAGCTTTTGCTTCTCACTACCCATTCTTTTCCAGTTCGTAGTCGTTACTATCTTCCGTACATAATACTATACTGGTTATACTTTTGCTCATTAGCGTTCTATAACCTTTTAATAACCACGTCAACCTTAGTATCACGAACGTGTTAGATTTGGAATACCACCGCACTGATACTACTCCTTTCTAGCTGCTTCTATCTTTGAAAGCTTGATCCATCGTATAGAAGTAAAAGAATTTATTGAGAGATCACTATGATCATGAACACTTGTTATATCGCATAGTTAGTACAGAAGGTGGCCAGCCTTTAGTACTTGACAAGCAATTAAACAACATGTGGTATCCTACTAGGCTTCTATCACACAGATAGATAGTCATTCGGCAATACCTCCCCTTCTGGAAGGATTGTTCTTCTCAGCTTACATGAAATGGAAAGAAGAGAAAAGAACGAACTGAAGAGAATTGTATATATGTAAAAAATATTGCCATAAAATATCTGGCTTGGAATCTACCTCTGAACTATAGAGGTTTGTCATAGGAGAACAAAACATATACGTATTTATATCAACATCAAGTATTATAGCATCGTATTTCACATGCCTAAATATTTTTGCTATTCCATCCATCATTCTATGGACCCATGCTCTTCCTCGAGCTTATACACAATCACCTTTGAAACTCCCTCGATATCGAAAATCGAATCTGGGATCTCATTCTAGACATCATTGTTACTAGAATTCTATGCTTGCATCGCAACCTTCCTCGTATAGTCATAAGACCCTCTATTGATAAGGAGGAATAAATATTCAATAGGTAAATAATCTACTTAATTAGTCTATTCAATGATAACTTATACATCACCACGACCCAATTAGTGGTACTCAATCTTAACATTCATTACAATACAACTCTCACAGTTGTCATTGTCTCATTATTTATAGACTCATTGGAGCATTACTATGGTCCACCACTGACCTACTGTAGTCAATTGCTTTCCATGAAGTCTTAATAGCTAACCATACGGAGTCCATACATATCGTATCGAATTCTTCTAAGGAGGTAACATGATCACCGTTCATGATTTATGAAGAACACTCCTGATCCTGACACACATTCGTGACATGAAGCAGATAAAATTGCAGAAGAGTTTCAATAAAAGCAACGATAGCAGGTTAATACTATTCTTAATCATATGTCTTTATCAGGAGACATGAAGCTCAAAGGTTCATTTAGTCCTTTCGTAACATGGTCCTGGCTTATCTCAAGATATGTCCTTATAAGATAGATAGCCCGCTCACGGCGATTACATAAATTAAACCTTTACCAAACTACTATTACGGTTGGGTATTGCGCAGTCATCAGAAGGAATGTCAATCTTCCAAACCATAATACAACCTTCACGGCTTCAACCATTATCATTGCATTCCTCTGGCACGAGCGCCTATAATTGCTCTCTTGCACTTAGAGTGTCGTCCACCTCATTGGCCTTTCCTGATAGTAATAGTTCCTTATAATCAATGTCTTTTAACCACCTTGAACTAAATTTTCTACCTCATTTCAATCACTGTTTATGTGAAAATGCTTTTCTTAAGTCCTGGTGAGAAAGAAAAAAAATCACCATTTTTTCCATAAGTCATTGCCTTAGTCTTTAGATGTGAACATTGTCACGGCTGACTCTCGATCATACTTAGGACGTCTCTTATCATGGGTCCTTCTTGTTTTCACCAATCTTGACCCTCATTGGGTCGATCTATACTTTCTTATGGTTCAACACGTGCCCCACCTGACATTATTATAATTACGTCATATTTCCTTTATCAAAATTTCTATTCTAGAGAACTTTGAATATTACCTTTTTCCTTGTAAAACCTTTAAGGTTATCCTTGAATCGCTCCTCCTGTATTCCGCAGATACAGGGCATATCAAAATACCATTTACTAATACTAGAACCATTGTCTATATACTTCTAAAAAATTTCTCTACTGATCTTTAAAGGTTGTTGTTACCTTAATCCTTTCCAATTCATACTGTCAAAACTCATACTATCCCTATTAAGGGTGAAATGCCAACCTTTATGAATTCCCCTAGGATTCATTTTAAGTTACCGATGTTCTATCCTTAATTCCACCTTTAAAAAGGTATATGCATCCTTCCATGGATAAATCAAGTCATATATCCCTGATAAGGGTGTCTTATTCAATCATTCCCACCTCGATAGTATATGCCTAATTTCACAATAACATCTGTATTCAAAATGAGGTCAATCAATATGGCCTCCAAAAGATAACAACGGTTATCCGCTTTTCTTGCCTGATTTGGTAATGATAACATGGATGTTCTGGAAGATATTGGTCGTGTTCAACGTGAAAATCTTCTTAATAAATCCTCATGTACTTTTGTTGTTTATCTCAACAGTCATCTCAATGTTTGGATATCTTTCATACCTGGCGTCTCCCTTTCTGGGTATCATGCCACCGGTCTTACACTTCACATTCTTGAAGGTCACTTCCTTCATCCAATTTTCCTAATTTCTTATTTTCTTTTCTCCTTAGTCTATCCGCGTCTCATTATTTATCCTTCGAACTATCTCAAGGTTTCCTCGAATACTCTCAACTTAAGGGGATTAATTATACGTATCGCTTATGCCTTCAACCTTGAATTTATCTCATGATCAGTCACCATCGCGCTGATGATGACACACTTCTTTATATTTATTGCAAGGGTTTCTTAGGGTTTCCCATACCTAACTCCCTTATCACTTCTCAACTCTATTTCCTTTATATCCCTTTATACTCCTTCCCTTTTTAGTCTTTTATTTTCATTTTCATTACAACCATTACATGAACCAACACAACATAAGCATTGATTTCAAACATCCCGTCATTCTGGATTCGTGTCCTCAGAACGAATCTTGACAACTTTTACAACTTAGATTCATAATTCATCATACTCATCCGCTTTTGTTCTAGCTCCAAAGCTTTTACACTATCTCCTTATCCTTGGGAATTACTTTCCCGAAAACAATTGACTGAACTTTAATCAGTTTATCATAACCTCTGGCTCCGTGCCTTTTTTGGCCTTTCACCAGCGGGTGGCCTCTCTCTTAGGGGGTAAGTGACAAAAACAGTCTTTTGCGCTTCATCAATCATTTAGAATATAAAATCATTTCTCTATTTCCTTTAGCCAGACTCTTACCTCGGCTAGGTCAGCTTGTTCCTTGGAACTCTGAGAGCTTAGCGAATTAAAGGTCCTGAAAGAATTTCTCACCGCATTGTTTCCTCAAGGTGGTGGTTGGGAATAAAAGTATAAGTTTTGTTTAGACAGGTCCATGAATTTCCCAATAGGAGTACCATCCTGGTTCTCCCTATCTTGTTCGACTTCTGTTTTCTCAGTATGAAACATTTCAACCTTCTCCCATAATCGGGGTTATCTTATACATTAAAAACCTTGTTTTCCACTCTATTATGTTATGGGTTCTTTCTTTCTTGATGGCAACCTCCCTGACTATCACATTCAGGGTTTGCCCTAAATCTTATTCCTCAAACTATGGCTCTCATCTAAGTTCTCATACTTAAGCTCTTGAACTTTTGGAACCCAAATTATGTAGGAACACCTCACTATCCCCTTATCATCTTTCTCGGTATGGATCTCTTCTCCAGTCATTGCCTCTCGGCCTTCATTCATCACTTTTTCTTGGCACAATATTAAATTTTCCAATAATTCAGACCGCATAGCGATCTCAAACAGCTTTTCGGTACCGGCTCCGATTGCGTTTACTTCTATTTCCATTTTCTCAAAATCTCTTATCAACTCTCTTAGAGACAATATCATCTTGAGTTTCTCCTTTCTACTAAGGGCATTAGCCACCATTTTGGCTTTCCCTGGATGATAAAGAATCTCATAATCGTAATCCTTGATTAGCTCTAACCACCTCATTTGGCGCATATTGAGCTCTTTCTGCGTGAATATGTACTAGAGCACTTATGGCTTGTGTAAATCTCGCACTTCTCTCCATACAAGTAGTGCCTCCAATCTTTAGGGCAAAACTATTGCCACGAGCGCAAACTCATGGGTGGGGATATCGAATTTTATATTCCCTTAATTGTCTTGATGCGTACGCGATTACCTTGCTGTGCTGTATAAGAAGCACCCTAATTCTTTATGCGAAGCATCACTACACTTCACAAAATCTCATTTTCCATCCGACAACGCCAACATAGGGGACGTCACCAACCTTTGCTTCAGTTCTTAAAAGTTGTTCTTGCATTTCTCTGTCCATTCGAACTTCTCAGTCTTACGAGTAAGCCGCGTTAAAGGGGCTACTATCTTTACAAACTTAAACGAACCTCCAGCAGTGACCGGCCAATCCTACCTCTGGTAGTCGCCCTAACCATGGTTATCAATTCCTCAGCGGTCATCTCTTCAGTCCTGTTAGGATCCTCCACGAGATCCTTCTCAACAACAATCCCTTCTGGGACAACATCCTCAACCGCTACATCCTCAATATGAATATCATCCGGTCCCTCATTGTTAGTGTATACTGAAAATATTTATTTGAAGTATGTACATTTATTTCTGGCCAGTTTATTTGAAAATCATTTGAATGTTTACATGTTATCTAATATTATATATTGTGAACAATCTAGTATCAAATGGGATACAGAATATTAGATTGTTAAATACGGTTATATAATATAATAAGTTTCACAGCACAGGTGGTGTTGGACAATCCACTGGTATGGCTGTAGTATTATTTAGATTAGTTTATATTGACTAATAAATAATACTAGTATACTTTGTGTATATTGAACAAGATCAGATTTAGAATTGTTCCCTTAATACTGATTAAGAAGGAGAACTAAGATTCTATGTTATTATTGATGCTTAGGTTCTTAATCCGGAAATAGTAATTGACACGTGTATATTATTTACATGTTTTGATTTATATATGAAATAATTCTTTTGAATTATATCATTAAATTTTGGGTGATGGAATTATATACATGGTGGATATTATTTATTGAAGGAATCCATGTCCTGATAATATTCGGGTTAATGATGTCCCCTTGAAAGCTCAAAAAGATTTAATTATGTGAAACCCTGCAGGTGGAATTTATTCTGGCATAATTAAATAAAGGTTGAGTGGATGATCAAGGATAAAAGATATTAATTAAATAAATTATCAGTAATTTATTTAATTAATGGACATATGATATTTTAAACATGGGGAATTTAATAAGCAAATAATATTGGAACCGAATTAATTAAATTACGGTATTAGGAAAGGTAGTGCAAATATTAATTCTTTAGTGGATTGAATTAATATTTAATTACATTGGGCTAGGCTCAAGATGTAATTAGAAGGCCCAACCTAATTATCCATGGTCCCTATTGTAGCCTATATATATTCTTATTCTCTTCTTGCTTGGCAATTGTGTGAAAACATATTGTAGCCACCAAGGAGCAAGAAGAGAGGATAACTTGAAAAGACGGAGGCCACACTTCGCTCAAGGGAATTTGGGAATACAATAGAAGAGCGTGGAATCAACCATTAACAAGGTAATCCTCTTTTCGTAATCTTTATCGTAAAACGTAGTAACACCCTAAGTCCGTGGTTCCCAACAATTGGTATCAAGAGCCTGGTAATGGGTTCTACATTTTATGATATAATGTCCATGTCGTAATTATATATGCGTGTATATAGTGTTTTGCTTGTATTGGTTTTGATGCAGGTTGTTAATCCACTATTATGGCCATGTATATTTTAATTATGTGTTTGGATCCCATGTGGTTTAATCGTGGTTAATTTTTGTTTTGGTTTCCACGTGGTTTAATCGTGGTTGTAATTTACACGAGGATTGATCGTGTTAGAATAGATTTTACAAAATTAGTTTTGTATTAGATCTATTTTTTTGTAATTGTTCCGGGTATTTTGTAATAGTTATGTGCGATCGGAAATAAATTCCGGTAGTTTTTTGTTCCGCTGTGCGATTACAAGGGGCTGCTGTTGATGTTTGGATCGAACAAAATCAAAACAAATCTCACAGAAAAGCAACAGGCGCGCGTGCTACGGCCGCTGCGGCAGCTGGGACTGCTGGGGCCGCTGCGGCAGCTGGGACTGCTGGGGCTGCTGGGGCTGTTGGGGGCGTCGGGGCAGATTTTTTTTGAGAGCTGGATTTTTTTTCAAGGGCCATAATAGTGGAAAATTTATTTTAATTTTTTTCCATTAAATTTTAATTATTGCTTTAATTTATTGATTATGTGTGTCGTTAATTATGTGTGTAATTCTTTTAAAATTGCATGTTTAACTTAATTAGGACGACATGGACATAAATTTTATTTATTGCTTTAATTAAATGTTATATGTTGCTAAAATTATGTGTGCATTTTGAATGCATGATTAGACATAATTATAACAATATAGGGCCCCATTTAATTTTAAAATTCCTCAATTTTAATAAAAAAAATTCTAAGTGGGAGAGGGAATTAATATGAAATTAAATCCCATGGTCTCCATTATTGGTTGTAGGTAATTTAACATAAAGACGAATATAAATTATATATACGTCACCCATCGTGGCATGTAATTTATGGTGTCTAGAATGTTATAGAAATTACTAGAACAAACTTCTTAAATTAATAAATTTTGAAAGGAATAAATACGAATTTTCTTTATTTCTGATTTGGGGCGATTTTGTCAAAAACAGGTTCATCGAACTTGTAAGGCTGTGGGTTTTAAGCGAGACCGATGTGACTCCTCCACTACCTGGAAATCAAACCATTGATGAATATTGAATTGAAGTATTCTATTCAAGGAAAAATTACGAATATTGGAAGGTATACATGCCACCCATCGTGGCGTACCAAGTTCCATAGATTTCAAATAATTTAATATTTGATGATGGTATACACTTAGCTATGAAAAATAATATAGTCCACCCCAATGTGGCATATTATTTAGTAATAGGACCGAAGTAACATTTAAACAAAATTAGGTGGTATACATGTCACACATCGTGGCGTACCAGAAGCTTATGGTGTTTATATGTTAGTGCATTAAATTTTAATAATTGTTAGAGGAATCAATACATCTTAATAATTAATGCACCCTTATTTATGTGATGTTTTTATGCATGATTCTCAGGATAAAATGGGTTTTAATCCACTATTCACCATACTTAAGGATAACAAACTTACCGGACCTAACTATATTGAATGGAAACGAAATTTGGACATTGTGTTGACTGCTGAGGAGTACAAGTTTTGCACTTATGAACCCAAGCCAGAACAACCTGCTGTTGATGCTCCTGAAGATGAGAAAGAGTATTATAAACGGTGGATTAAGGCTGATGAAATGTCGCGATGTTACATTCTGGCAGCAATGTCGGGTGTTTTGCAGCATCAACATCAGTCTATGGCCACTGCTTCGGATATGCTCTTTAATCTCAAGGAACTTTTTGGAGATCAGAATAGGGCTGCTAGGCAAGTAGCCATGAAGGCTTTAATGAACACTCAGATGGCTGAAGGTACACCTGTAAGGGATCATGTTCTCAAGATGATGTCTCATCTGAATGAGATAGAGATCCTTGGTGCTGAACTTGACGGGGAAACCCAGATTGACATTATCCTTATGAGCTTGTCCAAGAGTTTTGAGCAGTTCCGCTTGAATTACAACATGAACAAGAGGCAGTATAGTCTCGCGGAACTGCTGACAGAACTTCAGGCAGCTAAAGGATTATTTCGGCAGAGTGTTCAAGTGAATGTGGCTGAGAAAGGTTCTTCCTCTAAGCCGAAAGGTATTAAGAAGAAGAAAAAGGCTCAGACACAAAAAGTTGTGAAGGCAGTGGGAGTTCAGGGTTGTGTGAAAAAGCCTAAGGGAAAGTGCTTCAGATGCAAATAGTCGGGTCACTGGAAACATGATTATCCTCTTCCTAAGAAGACAAACAATACTGGTATGTCTCTTTCTCTAGTTACAGAAACATTTATAGCGGCTATATCTACGAGCACTTGGTGTATAGATACAGGAGCCACTGATCATGTTTGTAATTCTATGCAGGGGTTCCAACTATCCAGAATTCTTAGAGATGGTGAGATATACGTGTTCATGGGAGATGCTACGAAAGTAGCAGTAGTTGCAGTAGGAGTTATTCATTTATCTTTTGGTTCTGATAGGATTTTGGTTTTGAACAATTGTCTTTATGTACCTTCTTTTAGAAGGAATTTAATTTCGGTTTCTAAACTTGCTTTGGATGGTTATAATGTTTGTTTGGATCGTAATGTTTCTATTATGATGAATAAACGAATTATATGTTCTGGTACATTGCAAGACAATTTGTATATAATTAATCCTAGTCAACCTGCACTGTAACTACAATTTAGGGAATTGAACAACACATCTTCTAACTCTACTAAAAGAAATGAACCTTCTAGTTTGAACCAAACATATCTTTGGCACTTGAGATTAGGTCATATTAACTTGAGGAGGATTCAAAGACTGGTAGTAGATGGGCCTTTAAGCTCATTGGCAGTGGAGCCATTTCCAGTTTGTGAATCCTTCTTGGAAGGTAAAATGGCTAATAGGCCTTTCAAGGCAAAGGGGAATAGAGCCAAACAAGTGTTAGAATTGGTTCACTCTGATTTATGCGGACCCATGAATATCCAAGCAAGAGGTGGTTATGAATATTTCGTCACTTTCATTGATGATTATTCTAGATATGGGTACGTTTATTTGTTGCGCCGTAAGTCTGAGTGCTTTGATAAGTTCAAAGAGTACAAAGCTAAAATGGAGAAGTGACTTAATAAAAGTATCAAGTCACTACGATCAGATCGTGGTGGCGAATACTTGCTTGGAGAATTTAGGGAATATTTATCAGAAAATGGGATAGAATCCCAGTTAATTGCACCAGGCACACCCCAGCAGAACGGTGTAGCAGAGAGAAGGAACCAAACTCTTTTAGAGAGTGTTAGATCGATGATGAGTTATTCGGATTTACCCAAGTCGTTTTGGGGACATGCCTTAGAGACAACAGCTTATCTTCTGAACTTAGTACCTTCTAAGTCGGTTCCTAAAACCCCCTTAGAATTGTGGACCAGGGATAAACCGAGTCTAAGACATATTCGAATATGGGGTTGTCCAGCACATGTGCTAAACAAGAACGCGACTAAGTTAGAATCTCGTACAGAAGTAAGGTTGTTTGTAGGCTACCCCATGGGAACAAAAGGATATTTATTTTATAGTCCGAAGAATCGGGATGTCATTGTTAGCACCAATGCAAGATTCTTGGAGGAGGACTATATAATGAATCACAAACGCATGAGTAGTGTCGTTTTAGAGGAACTAGTGGGAGGGACAAATAATACCCATGAAGCTGTAGTACAAGTAGAACAACCACAACATAATGTACAACCTGTCACTAATACCGCACCTGTGCCTCGTCGTAGTGGGAGGGTTGTTCAACAGCCTGATAGATTCATGTTTTTGGGAGAGTCTTCAGACTTGGTCCCTGGTGAACATGATGATGATCCCCGTACATACGAAGAGGCAGTACAAGACAAAGATGCAGATCTTTGGCAAAAGGTGATGGAATCTGAGATAGAATCAATATATTCTAATCAGGTCTGGGAGCTCGTGGAACCACCCAAAGGTATAAAACCTATTGGATGTAAGTGGATCTACAAGAAAAAGAGGGGATTAGATAAAAAGGTGAAAGCCTGGAAAGCAAGACTTGTTGCGAAAGGGTATACTCAGAAAGAAGGTATCGATTATGAGGAAACCTTTTCACCGGTAGTCATGCTTAAGTCAATCCGTATTCTTTTATCTATAGCAGCTCATCTCGATTATGAGATTTGGTAAATGGATGTCAAGACAACTTTTCTTAATGGAAGTCTTGAAGAAACCATCTATATGCAGCAACCAAAAGGATTCATTAAGGAAGGCCAAGAGCATCTGGTATGTTGTGAATATGTTATGCACTTGATGAGTACCTAAACAAAACATCTAAGTAGATTTTACTTAGTGAAATAATGTATCACTCGATGGATAAGAATTATAGTCCCGACGGATAACTCATTTTAGTCCCGACGGATGAGTAACTTATTATCCATCGAGTGAGTAGCTTATGTAATAATGAGTCTGTAGCACAGTGTTGTATACACCTTTGTATAGAATCTGTAGTAGTATATAAGTCATGTTGACTTTAACTAGATATGCAGAATAGGTTGATTAACTGTACATAAGCAATGTCTTGTAATTCTGTATAAGTGAAATGAAGTCAAGTGCCAAAATGGCTATCAACGGATGCTTAACAAAGCTTCGACGGATGATCAAATGACTTTCAACGGATGTTTAAAATAGCAGTCGATGGATGATCAAGTAAGTCATCGACGGATGATCTGAAAGTCGACGGATGATAAAATCAAGATTCAAACATCAGTTGAACAGTGAAAGCTGACACACAGCCATCGAGATGGATACAAACACACTGTGGAAGCCTATTAACTGGGTAATAGAGGATGAAAAGCAGCAAAGATCAAGACTGTTAGATTTTATATTTATTCAGTCCTTTTGACTTTGTAATCTTGGTAATATATAAACCAAGAGAGTAGCAAATAGAAAAATAACTAAGAGAGCTAAGAAACAATTATAGAGAAATCTTTGTAAGCACTATTTTTAGCATTTCCTGTGTTCTTAGTAGTTCTATTTTGTATAAGCAGCTGTGAGCATTTCTGCACACAGAGTTCTCTCGATATATTAAATATATCTCTGGTGGAATTGTTTAAATCCACCAGAAAGTTTTAAAGACTCTTGTTTTTAATTACTCTTGTTTTGATTCATTAAAGTTTATATTCCGCATTGTGCTAATCAAAACAAATATATCTATAATCGAGTTGAAAATTTTTATCTTAAAGAAAAAGTTCAAGAATTCCATTCAACCCCCCTTCTGTAATTCTTGCTATATTGTTAAGGGACTAACAATTGGTATCAGAGCAAGCTCTTAATCTACAAAGAGTTTAAAGATCAAAACAATTCAGCAAGATGAACAAGAAAGATGTTGGAGTCAAGATTCCTTTTCTTGATAAGGATAATTACCATCATTGGAAGGTAAAGATGCATCTTCATATGCTTTCTCAAGATGAGGCCTATGTGGACTGTATAGAAAGAGGCCCTCATGTTCCAATGAGAGCTACAACAGGAAATGAACCATCAGTTCCAAAGCCAAGGCATGAATGGTTTGATCCTGATCTTGAACATGTCAGGAAAGATAAAAAGGCCATGAATATTCTGTTCAATGGTGTTGATGCAGATATGTTTGATAACATCATCAACTGCAAGACTGCCAAGGAAGTTTGGGACACAATACAGATAATCTGTGATGGTACTGAGTAAGTAAGAGAAAATAAAATGCAGCTCCTGATTCAGCAATGTGAGCATTTTCACAATGAAGAAAGTGAGTCACTCACTGACATTTTTAGTAGATTCCAAAAGCTACTAAATGCTCTTAAATTGCATGGAAGAGTCTATCAGACTAAAGACTCCAATCTGAAATTTCTCAGATCTCTTCCAAAGGAATGGAAACCAATGACAGTCTCATTGAGAAACTCACAAGATTATAAGGAGTTTACTTTGGAGAGACTGTATGGCATTCTGAAGACCTATGAGCTTGAAATAGAGCAGGATGAAAGAATGGAGAGAGGAAAGAAGAAAGGAGGATCCATTGCACTAGTGGCTGAACTGGAAAAGGAGAAGGAAGTGAAGATGGAAGCTGTTGAATCAACTTCAAAGGCCTGTAAAAGCAAGGGTAAAGGGCTAGCTGCAGAAAGTGAAGATTCTTTGAGTCAAGATGACATGGAGGACATTGATGAGCACCTAGCATTCCTTTCAAGAAGATTTTCCAAGCTCAAGTTCAAGAAGAACTTTGGAGCTGCCAAGCCAAATAAAAATATGGTGGATAAATCAAAATTCAAGTGTTTCAAATGTGGCTTGGCAGGGCATTTTGCAAATGAGTGTAGAAAGTCAGATTCCAGTAAGAAAAGATTTGAGTCTGTGGATCATAAGCAAAAATATTTTGATTTACTCAAACAGAAGGAAAGGGCTTTTATTACACAAGAGAATGACTGGGCAACTGATGGTTTGGATGAAGATGAGGATGTCAGCTATGTCAATCTAGCCCTTATGGCCAAGTCGGATGAAACAGAGACAAGTTCCTCAAGCAATCAGGTAATTACTACAAACCTTGCACATTTATCTAAAGCTGAGTGTAATGATGCAATAAATGACATGTCTATAGAAATGTATCATTTGCGTGTTACACTTAAGTCCCTCACTAAAGAAAATGCTAAAATCAAAGAAAACAACTTGTTTTTGAGTGAGAGGAATAATGTGCTTGAGTCTCAGTTTGTTGAGTTTGAGAAACTAAAAATTGAGTGTAGAATTGCTAAGGAGGAATTAACTGAGTCCTTGAAAAAGGAAGAAATTTTAAAGAAGCAGCTCGATCGTGAACAGGAGGTGATTAAAGCATGGAAAACATCCAGAGATGTTCATGCTCAAATCACCAAGGTTCAAGGAATTGAGTCCTTTTGTGATGAAGCCTGGAAAAAGAATAAGGAAAAACTAGAACCTATTTTGGTAGATGGATTGCTGACAGATGTAGACTCGACGGATGATGAGGACTATCCGTCGGATAACAAAATGTGTTATCCGTCGAATGATAAAAATCCTCATCCGTCGGCTGTGAGCAAACCCATTAGCAAAGCCAAATTAACCAAGCTAAATGAAAAGTATGGGTCTGTTTCCAAGAACTTTGTTTCAGGGGAGTCAAGTCAAGCCAAGAAAGGGAAGAAGGCTAATGTTGGTCACATGACTGTCAAACAGTTGAGTGACAGACTTGAGAACATAGAGGTAAAAACAGAGACTAAAAGGAAAAACAATAGGAATGGTAAAGTAGGGATTAACAAACATAATAACTACACACCTGACAAATATGCTCCTAGAAAAATCTGTGTCAAATGTGGTAGTGTAAATCATTTGTCTGTTAATTACAAATCTGCCATGCCTACTCCCATGTCTGTTCAGCCTCAATTCTCTAACATGAATGCCATGCCTCCTATGCCTGTTAATGCTATGCCTACACAGAACATGAATGCACAGTTTGCTAATATGCCATTTGCACCTAATCCATATTATGCTGCATACAATATGCCTCAAATGCCATTTAGCATGCCTTACTGGAATAACATGTTTGCACCAAGCATGCCATTTCCTGTTAGCCATAACATGCATAATAATTCTGTTGCATCTAGTGGTTTCAAAGGCCCAACCCAAATGACTAAGGAAGAATCTGAAATTCCTAAGTCAAATGAGTTAAGACCTAAGAAACAGAAGAAGAAAGCTAACAAAGCAGGACCCAAGGAAACTTGGGTACCAAAATCAACTTGATTTGATTTTGATGTGTGCAGGGAAACAGAAGGAATCTTTGGTACTTGGATAGTGGTTGTTCAAGACACATGACTGGTGATTCTACCCTGCTCACAGAGTTTGAAGAGAGAGCTGGCCCAAGTATCACTTTTGGATATGACAGTAAAGGTTATACTGTGGGATATGGCTTGATTTCAAAGGACAATGTCATCATTGAAGAAGTTGCCTTAGTGGATGGTCTCAAACACAATCTGTTGAGTATCAGCCAGCTTTGTGATAAAGGCAACTCAGTAACCTTCAACAAAGAAACCTGTGTTGTGATTAATAATCAAAACAACAAAGTGGTTCTCACTGGTGTGAGAAGAGGAAATGTGTATCTAGCTGACTTCAACTCAACTAAAGCAGAATCTGTAACTTGTCTTCTCAGTAAAGCAAGTCAAGATGAAAGTTGGCTATGGCACAAGAAGCTATCCCATTTGAACTTCAAGACCATGAATGAGCTGGTAAAGAAAGAGCTGGTTAGAGGCATTCCTCTGGTGGAGTTTACAAAGGATGGACTGTGTGATGCCTGCCAAAAAGGGAAGCAAATTAAAGCATCATTCAAGAAGAAACTTGATTCAGCAATTGAAGAACCTCTGCAACTGCTTCACATGGATTTGTTTGGACCAGTCAATGTATTGTCAATCTCAAAGAAAAGATTTTGCCTAGTAATTGTAGATGATTTCTCAAAGTTCTCTTGGACCTATTTCCTAAAGTCCAAAGATGAAGCTAGTGAAATCATCATCAATCACATAAGGCAAGTTAACAATCATCCTGATTTCAAAGTTAGAAGAATCAGGAGTGACAATGGAACTGAGTTCAAGAACTATGTCATGAGAGCATTCTGTGAGGAAAATGGGATCCTGCATGAGTTTTCAGCAGCAAGGACTCCACAACAGAATGGAGTAGTGGAAAAAAAGAATAGATCTCTTATTGAAGCTGCAAGGATAATGCTTGAAGAATCAAAATTACCAACATATTTCTGGGTTGAAGCTGTCAACACTGCATGCTACACTCAGAACATCTCTCTGATTAATCAAGCAAAATGCAAGACACCTTATCAATTGTTCAAGAACAAGAAGCCAACACTACTAGAAAAAGTAGAATAGACATCGCCTCTTAGACATCGGTTGCTCCTGGAGCCGATATAAAAGGTTTTTTAGTCATCGTATTTAATCAACCGATGTCTTTTGTTAATATAGACATCAACTTTTTAGCCCAACCGATGTTGTAAGTCTGTTTTAAAAAATAATTCAGCGCGCCTCTTCTATTTCCCCCCTTAGCCAAATATTTCATTCCCTCTTAAAAATTCCCCCAATTTTTACTTCAAATTTTTTAAGTATCCAAATCTTCCCACCCCTTATCTAAAAACATAAAACAAAAATAAAAAATACTCATCATCCTCTCTCTCTCTCTCTCTCTCTCTCTCTCTCTCTACTCTCTTGACCGATGAACTCAGCTCTCTTCACTCAATTCTATCGACCGGAGAACTCGATTCTCTCCTTTCTCTCTCGATCTAATACCTCCCTCCCAAAACCAATTCTCCCCAACACCGCTCTCTTTTCTTCGGAGGTTGAAAAAGTCAAATACAAGTTTAAAAGACAGAGGTTTAAAAGTTCAGAAGAAGAGGCTTAAAGAAGTCAGAACTATAAGTACAAGTTGAAAGTGGCCAGAGCTTGAATTGGTAAGTTTTAAACACCAAGTTTCAAATTGGGAGTTTTATTTAGAAACCCGAATTTCTTAATTAGTCAATGATTTGATTTTAATTAGTTATAAATAGTTAATGAAGTTGATTAATTATTCAAATGGAGCTTGTTAATTAGTTGAGACTTTGTTTATGTGGGTGTTACATATGATGTGTTTATGTGTAATTATATATATTCCGAGTATACGAGGCTTTGTTGAGGCTTTATTTATGCCTGTGTTGATCTTAATTTTTTTGCTTTGTTTAAGTTAAAATGTATGTTAAACATTTGTGTTGCTTTGTTTGATTAAGATATGTCAGAGTCTACAATTTTATATAATAATGACCTCATTATCATGAACTTTGTTGTCGCAGGATCATGGAATGGTGATATCAGGCCCGTGGATTGGTTTACCAATGATTCCAAGGATAAGAGTGACAAGTCGTCTCTTTGCTCTGATAAAGGCACTCCCACAGTAACCATCATTGACACTAAGACTAATAGTAAAGCATTCGGGCTTCGTAGTTATTCAGTTTCAAAGCTAGTCAGGAAAAGGCAAAGGTAAGCTTGTGAGTAATGTAAGATTCAGGTCACCTTTTACTAATATTTATTGAGAAGAAGCTGGGTAAAGTAATTTAAGCATATTGTAATTCTTGTCACCTTGAAGTGTTTATATGTCTTAATTTTTCACAAGAGGCATCATTAGTTCAAGAGAGGCTACAAGAATATCATTGACGAAGAAGTTGAGAGGGCTGTAGATTTCTCTAGGAGATGTAGTGAGGCTTTTTATTGAGCTAATTTAATGTGTAATGGAACTGAATATAATTGATGGCGAAAAGTTAGTATAAAATTCTCATTGATGAAGTCTCTAGGCATCTTAGGAACTTACAATTGTTGTGTTACCATCTGAAAATAAACGTAGTACCAGTAGTATCCAACAAACTTTTATGGTAAATAACAATTGCTTGTGTATGTTTTTGCATTACATTTCTCCAATAGGCTTATTATCAGTCTGTTTAATTACTTTGTTTGGGTGGTGAAGAAATAATATAACAAGCCTTAATTTCAGAAATATGCCCCTCATTTTCAGCAATCATTTTGTTAGCTTTCAATCATATAATTATCTTTGTTTTGTTTCCTCAGGGATAAGTAAAGAAAAAAATATCGTCAGGGGGAAAATATATCTTTGTTAATATTGGATCGGTTCAAGTTCTTTGTTAATAATTTACTGATGAGTCTCGTGTAATTATTTTGGACCCTATGCTAGCAACAAACGTTATGTAAAACAGCTTCTCCTTGGTAAAGCCAAGTAGTCAATAATTTTTTTGCTGGGGGCACTTGCAGCCTAGTGCATGTTTATAAAAGAATTGGTAAATATCCAGATTTAGTTGATTTTCTCACATCAGCACTCAACAAAGTATTCAGTATTCATGCCTTTGAAATAGTATATTAAATGTGAATAAGCTGTCTGTCTGGGTTTCCTCAGTGTTGACAAATTGAGTTGAAATAATATATTATTTGGTGCGTGTTGTGTTGCCATTGCTATTGTATTGATTGGTTTTGCAGCCGATATTGGATATGCAGCTGGTGATGACCTGACAAGTAAGTTGAAATAATATATTATTTGGTGCGTGTTGTGTTACCAGGCCATTGGATGGACAAAGTATAACTGTGAGTAACTTTTTTCCGTCCACTTAATTATTCTTTTAAAATATCCCCAGAGTAGTTCCTTGTGATTGTATTGCTACCTTTTAATTGATTATTATGTTCTATGTATCATTGAATGTTTTGTTTCCTTATATTATAATAAGACAAGCTCCATAGATATGGACCGCTATATTGGTTGTGACTGGATAAATATATCATTACTTGCAACTTGGAAAGATTATTATATTAATCATAAAATGGTGCAACCATGTCACATTTGATACTAATTGTGAGCAAAGTTGCTGCTTACCAGCGCCAATTTGGTCCTGATGGGGATGCTCTAACACCGTCTCCTGAAGTCAGGGCTGGTGCTCTTGCTATTTTCGTAGTACTGGGAATTCCTCTTATACATATGCTAACAACCATATTCTGGTTTCTTAATTATTCGATACAGGTGACCTATAGCATTCCATTTGCTTTGGCATCCATATTTTCAGCTGGTTCTAAAGCAGGGAAAGGTAAAATTAGCTCTAAGCTTGTTTCAACACTTAAATGTGTAAATTGTAATTGTCTTTCGGCTCTTATTAATGCATCATTTGATCTAAACTTGTTGAACATTCACTTACAGATGCTAAAACCTTGTACCTTTCATTCTTTACAATTGCATGATACTAAATCTCGACCTGTATCCTATCTGATTCAGGAGACCCTATAAATTTGTGCCGATGCAGGAGACCCTGTATCTTATAGTGAATCTGATTGACAGGTTTTTGGCCATTCAACCTGGTTCGGAAAAAGCTCCAACTGGTTGGGATTACAGCTCTTCTTCTCGCCTGCAAGTATGAAGAAGTGGCAGTCCCGGTTGTTGAAGATCTTATTATGATCTCTGACAGGGCATACAATAGAATAGAAGTCCTTGAAATGGTAATTTTAAAACTTGTTTTTGATTTATTTGCTCTGTATATTGAGTATGAGTGTTATCTCATACATTATATGAGAAGATGTTTAAGTTGTTGCTTATGCTATGACTTAAAGTAGTTGATTTTTGTTATAGGATGGAATCAGTGTTTTGAGTTTTATTGCTCGAGCAAAGTCGTGCTCAAGAAACCCGTAATCCTGACCATAGGCTACTTGTGTCGGTAAACAATCATAGGCATCAACTAGCAACTAGTCTTGAGATAGTAAAGTGGCACGTGAATGTCATGCTTTTTTGGTATTTTTCTTTGTTTATGTTGTTTTAGGATAGTTATTTGTTACAGCTGTTTTAATAGCTTGAAGTATTCTACAACAAAATTAATCCTCTCAGGTCTATCAAAAACTTATTATCATCGTACGGGACCAGAAGTTACAGGAGCTTTACTAAGGAGTGGGAAGATGCAGAAGAATAATGGCGTTCCTCAAATGATATTTTACATGCTATTATCGGTACCAAGTCAAATTCTTTGTATAGACAATAGTAGAATATATGGAGGGATATGTGTAGTACTTGATATTTGGATTAGATGAATCTGTTGTACCGGATGTTTGAATATTGGTTGTTAGATTTATAGATAATTGATATTATGCAGCAATTGGTTTTGGTAGTTCATTGGTTTTTGGAATCTATATTTTTAAAATGTGTATTAATAAAATAGGTACAAACATCATTACAATGGAAAATGATGTTTGTCAAAACTTAATATATCAGTTCTAGTGGACCATTGACATCAGTAAAAACCGATGTTAAATACTACAGCAAAAAAATTCTCAAAACAAAAAACTGATGTTATTAAGTATTATAGACATCAGTTTGTTACAAATAGACATCGGTTACCAATTAAGAACCGATGTCAAAGGTATTGTTAACATCGGTTTTTGATGAAAACTGTTGTTACTGGAACTAGTAACATCAGTTTATTGGTTAAATTGAAAGATTTTGCTTAGCTCACATATATTTAAATTGATAAAAATACCATATTATGATGATATATGAAGATTAGATATGCATGAGAAATTTAATATCAAGATATAGAAATCGGTTTTAAACAAAGAACTGATGTTATAGGCTGTATTTAACATCAGTTTAAAACCGATGTTAAATTGGGGGTCTTTAACATCACCCACGAAGACATCGGATTTTTGCATTCATAGACATCGGTTTTTAGCCGATGTCTATTGACGTTTTTCTAGTAGTGCAACTCTGAACTTTCTTCATGTCTTTGGCTGTAAATGCTATATTCTGAGAAATCAAACTGATCAAAATGGGAAGTTTGATGCTAAAGCAGATGAAGGAATTTTTGTTGGATATGCTGTTGGTAAAGCATATAGAGTCTACAATCTAAGAACCAACATTGTTGTTGAATCTATACATGTTGTGTTTGATGATAAAAAGATTGAAGGACTAAAAGATGGAGATTACCATGAGAGCCTCAAATTCGACAATGTTGAGATGGTCAGTGATGAAAGTGATGATGAGAGTGATCAAGAAACAGTGTCTAAGGATAATGTAGACAAATTTACTACAAATGAAGCACAAAACTCAACATCTGTCGAGTTACATAATGCTTCATCCGTCGGAAGGCAATCTGTATTATCCGTCGGAAGACAACCTGCCTCATCCGTCGGTACTCAAAATTCACCATCCGTCGGGTTATCAAAAGAAGCAGGAAGTCAAGGCAGATCACCCATAGAAAGCACCCCAATCTCAAATTAAAGATCCACAAACTCAGGGGGAGTTTCTAGCAATCAAAACTCAATCACACATCAAGACAACATTGAGGTCTCTTCATCTAGGGCTAATCTACCTCAACCAAGAAAATGGACAAAAGATCACCCCTTTGAACTGATTATTGGTGATGTTTCTTCCAGAGTTCAAACCAGGAGAGCAACTCGAGAAGAATGTCTATACAGCAGCTTCCTGTCTAAGGAAGAACCAAAAAAGGTAGAAGAAGCCTTATTAGATCCTGATTGGATTTTAGCTATGCAAGAGGAGCTAAACCAATTTGAAAGGAATAAAGTATGGAAGCTGGTACCCAAGCCTAAAGGAAAGAATCTAATAGACACCAAATGGGTATTCGGAAACAAGATGGATGAAAATGGTATAGTAGTAAGGAACAAAGCAAGATTGGTTGCTAAAGGCTATTGTCAGCAAGAAGGGATAGATTTTGATGAAACATTTGCTCCTGTTGCAAGAGTTGAAGCCATCAGAATCTTCTTAGCCTATGCAGCCCATGCCAATTTCAAGGTCTATCAAATGGATGTCAAAAGTGCCTTTTTGAATGGAGATTTGGAGGAAGAAGTGTATGTAAGTCAACCTCCTGGCTTTGAAGATCCAAATTTCCCAGAGTATGTCTATTATCTACTGAAAGCACTTTATGGACTGAAGCAAGCACCTAGAGCCTGGTATGACACTTTATCAAAGTTCCTTTTGGAAAATCACTTCACAAGAGGTACTGTAGATAAAACTTTATTTTTCATAAATGTGAATGGCTCTAGCATACTTGTTCAAATTTATGTAGATGATATTATTTTTGGCTCTACAGATGAGAAACTTTGTAAAAAGTTTGCCAAACTGATGCAAAGCAAGTATGAAATGAGTATGATGGGAGAACTAACTTACTTTCTTGGTTTACAAGTTAAGCAAGTTAGTGATGGAATATTCATTAGTCAAACTAAATATATTTTTGATCTTTTAAAGAAGTTTGATCTAATGGATTGCACATCTGCAAAAACTCCCATGGCCACTGCAACTAAGCTTGAACTAAACACCACTGAAAAGACTGTGGATATTTCAAGTTATAGAGGCATGGTTGGCTCACTTCTGTACTTAACAGCCAGTAGGCCAGATATAATGTTTGCTACATGTTTGTGTGCTAGATTTCAGGCTGATCCTAGAGAGTCTCATTTGATAGCTATTAAAAGAATTTTCAGATATCTCAAAGGAACACGAAACCTTGGCATTTGGTATCCTAGAGATTCTGGTTTTGATCTAACTGGTTATTCAGATGTAGATTATGCAGGTTACAGAATTGATAGAAAAAGCACAACAGGAACCTGTCAATTTTTAGGAGACAAGCTTGTGTCCTGGTTAAGTAAAAAGCAAAATTCAGTTTCTACTTTTACAGCTGAAGCTGAATATATTGCTGCTGGCAGTTGCTGTGCATAAATTTTATGGATGAAAAATCAATTGCTAGACTATGGTTTGCAAGTTGAAAGGATTCCTATTTTCTGTGACAACACAAGTGTAATTGCCATCACTGAAAATCCAGTGCAACATTCAAGGACAAAGCATATAGACATCAAGTACCATTTCATAAGGGAACATGTAATGAATGGTACCGTAGAGTTACATTTTGTTCCAAGTGAGAAGCAACTTGCAGATATTTTTACCAAGCCACTGGATGAATCCACCTTTTCTAGGTTGGTAAGTGAGTTAGGTATGCTTAATTACTCTTGAATTTATCTGAACTATTCTTGCAAGTTGAAAAGAAGCCAGAAATTTAGCTGATTTTTGGTCTTGGATGAAATTTTGGCTAAGTCAAAATTTGGATCTCGACGGATGACCATTATCCATCGGGTTGAGTCATCCGTCGATATACAAATTATAAATAAAAATCAATTACTTTTCTGGAATATTTTAAAGCTCGACGGATAACATCTTATCCTCATCCGTCGAAATGTCTAAATCTTAACCGTTAATTCCCTGAACATTATCCATCGAGTATACTTACAGTTTGTAAGCATTACACGACGGATAATGGGTGGAATTTTTAAAGTTTATTTTAAAACGGTTATTTTAGGCAATTTCTATTGGGTAATTTACTTCTCTTTATTATTTTTATCCGTTGATTTTGAGTAGAGTATAAAAGCTTATTTCATTCTAATCATTTTCTTTTATCATTCTCAAATTCAACTGTGTTATTTCATTCTCTCTCAAGCAAAAATCCTTTTTCTCTTCAAGCATCTCTTCTCTAATAATGGCACCCGTAGTAAAGATCATGTCACAGATTGGGTTCATCTATGAGAAGAACAACTTCACTGCCTTGGTCAATAAGGGGATTCAGCAATCTGAAGACTATCATAAGATAATGGACTTCGTGAAGAACTGTAAGTTAAGTTTTTCTATGCTGGAATCACCCACAATCTATTGTGAAGTTGTTGAGGAGATGTGGACAACAGCAATCTACAACTCTACTGACAAAACCATCACTCTGACCATCAAAGGTAATGTTTTCTGTATCAATAGTGATGTAATAAAAGCATGTTTCAAGATTCCTGATGATAATGTTACTGCACCACACACTGACACTGATATTGTCAATATGCTAAATTCCATTCATTATGCACTTCCTACTGCAAAACTAAGTGAAATTAGAAGACTAGGTCTTAGGAAGGAATGGAGTTACTTGTGTGATGTAGTAACTAAGGTCTTTTCTGGAAAAATCAGTAATTTTGATTCTGTGAACATTTCCATGCTTAACATGCTATACATGCTAGTTACAGACAAATATTACAATTTTAGTGACCTGGTTGTGTATGAGTTAGGTTTTAAACTAGGTGACTTAGCCAAAAGAGGAAAGAATATTTACTATGCTAGATTTTTTATGCTTTTGGCTAACCATCTTTGTGAAGAGATTGTACTTGAGAACCCAACCAACAAATTAGCTTGTTGGGTTCAAGAGAGAAGAATCATTGCAGATTTGAACAGAGCCAACCATCACAGGGATGTGCCAATGTTCTATTTTCCTGTAATGCTGACACCTCAGGTAAGTGAGGTAAGTTCATCTACACCCTCAACTATTCCAATCTATTCTATTTCTTTGACATCAGGCATAGCTATGGCAACTGTGACAATGACCAAACAGTTGCCTACCAAAGCTGCCAAAACAACTGCAATTCTTAAATCCAAATCAAAGAAAACCCCCTCTGGTATCTCTCAAAAGGTACCAGTTGAAAAATCTACCAAAGCCAAAGAGGGGAGTGTGAAGGAGGGTAAGATAGGTGAGGGAAGGGGTGAACATCAAAGAAACCCCAAGGATAAGGTTGGATAGATGAGTGAATCCCAGCCTAGCCACACTGCAGTTTCCCAACAAACTGCAGTGCTTAAAAAGGACAGAAGCTCACTTCTAGCTGCATCCTCCCAAAAGGATGTGGCTATTGAACAAAGCTCTCATCCAAGAGCACAGACCAAGAGGGTTAGGGACACAAGCTCACACCAAACTTACACTAGAAAGAAGAAATCCAAAACAACTGGGGATGCACAGGGCACACACTTAGTGCAAACTGGTGCTAAAGACACAGTCCCTGCACCTTCTCAAATTCAGATTGATGTGGCTCCAATAAATGTGGAGTCACAGCCAAAATCTCTCATTATAGAAGCCACTGAAACACAATACTCACCAACCAACTCACTGGAAGTGGACATGATAAACACTTCAATTCCTGATTCTCCTTATTTAACTCTGTTGGGGAAGCCAAAATCCAGTGCAAGTGAGCATCATCTTTTAAATGATTTGTTGTCTCACTTGCCAATTCTTTCTGATTCTATTGTGACATCTGTGCCTCAAATAACTTCAATCAGCACAGAGTCAACAATAGTTTCTCTTCCCACCTCATTCATTTCTACTCTCTCGATGGATATTGCTCATCCGTCGAGTGGTGATTGTGTCCCGACGGATAAGCTTAACAGCAGTTATCCGTCGGATAGCTTTACCACTCACCCGACGGATATCACTTATCCATCGAGTGTCTCTGCACAACTTCAAACTTTAATAATTTCAAGTGCAGAAGATTTGGTGGTAATATAATCACTCTTAGGACTGAGAGAGGAGAGTGTATTTAGTGAGAGGCTGGGTTGCTCCCAGGAAAAAGGAGAGGAAAAGAGTGAATCTCAGCAATCCACTCATTCAGGATTGGCAAAAGTGAGTGAGAGGAGTCCCACCTTAGTAGGTGAAGGTGAGGGTGTGAGGGTGGGGAGCCAGGGTGAGACCTTGATGCAACAAAAGAGAGAACATGAGAGAAAAGCAGGTACTGGAGAAATAAGGATGGAACCAGCCATTGCTAGTGAGTCAATGATTGTAGATGATGCTGAAAAGGAAAGACAATTTCAGCAACATTACAAAGCTGTAATTGATAACATTTCCTTGGATGCTGACACTTTTACGCACCCTGTTTCAACCTATCAACTGTTGGCTGCTCAGGGCAATGTGGAGGAAGAGTAGACTTTGCACTTAGTGCACACCACAGAATCTCTTCAAAGAGATAAAGCTGCTATAAATAGGATGCCTCCTCAAGCTGGAGAGCCATCTGAAGAATTTGGAGTAAATTCTGATGATGATGACTCTAGTTCTTTGCATGGAAGCATGAACTTAGGGGGAGCTGAAGGCCCAAGTTCTGCTTTAAGTTTACCTGAATGGGCATGGGCAAAGGACTTTACTCCAGGACAATTTGAGGTGTCTTTGGTAAAACAAGTAACAGCTATTCAGCAAGCCCTTCAGGAAGCTTCAGATGCTGGTACCAAGGCTGTTCTTAAAGCTCATCTAGACTTTTTGCACTTAATGAAGATCCAACACTCCAGACAGAATATCAGTGTGGATGAATTGAAAAAGGAGATAGCTGACTTAAAGACATACAACTCTGAGAAGCTGGATTCAATAATGCCATATGGTACCATGCATGATCTTTTACTAAGGTTGAGAAGAGAATCAGATTCTGACAAGAAGATAGCCAAGCTGGAGACCCGAGTCCAGGTTATTGAGAATTCAGTGGCTCTACTTCTTCAAAATCAACAGACTCAGACAAATCTTCTCATGCAACTGGATAAAGCACAAGGCCTAACACATCAACTTGATGATAACAAAAAGGGGGAGAGAGAATCAAGTAAGGGGGAGAAAGGACCAACTGAGGGGGAGAACATTGTAGTTCAAATCAGCAAAGTAATTGTACCTTCAATTACTATCTCCAAGCCACCAGTTGCAGATGGTATAGATCTTATAAATGCAGCAACAGGAAATTTGAAAGATGCTGATAAAGAAGGGTTGACTCTGATCAACTGGAAAAAGATTGATGAGGAAATACAGAAAAAGTTTCAATTAGTCAAGGAACCAGATCAATCAGCCATCCATCACTCTCATGTCAAGCCAATCAATGTGAATGAGATGAGCATGAACTATCTGGAGAAAGGACAATCTTCATGCATCAAGACTACAAAGGCTGAGATAATTCTTAAACTAAGGGCAAACTATCCAAAGTCATCTTTGAAGAACCCTATGGATACTGTGTATGAGACACCCAAGCCTGATGAAAAGAAGCTTCTGTCAAGATCTATTCTCCTCTACAAAGATCCAGCTGATTCAGCCTCAAGAAAGAGAATTACAAAAATATTCAGAAATGGGAAGGAAATTTGTGTGGTAGCTGGACATCTACAATTTGCTCATGCAAAGGAAGAACAAAAAGCCAGATTGAAGCAGGAAAAGAGGCAAACTGCTCTAGATGCAAAGAAGTCTAAACAAAAGAAAGAACAGTTTGTTATCTTGACCAAGCTACAGGCTGTGAACTCTTCTCAACAAATTCTCTCTCAAGCTACTGAATCAAAGAAGAAGATTGAAGAACAGAAGAAATCTCCAAGAAAGAAAGAACTGGCTAAAAGAACAAAAAGAAAGTTGGATATTGTTAACAAGGAATTGGAAGATCAATTTCCAATGGAATCCACTAAAGCTGAAACTCAAGCATCAAAGCCCTCTGTGGTGTTTGAAGACATAAGGGTGGTGGACCCCTACAGGAACATACATGGAGAGCCTATTGTGCCAAAGGATGAGCCAATAGAGTGGGATAAATTACCAATTCCTGACTTCAACTTGCCAATTCTCACCAAGCCAAGAAGGACAAAATCAAAGGCAATCAAGAAAGTGAAGCTGTCACCTTTCAAATCCAAGGCAGTAGTCAAAGCTCAACCCAAGATCAACAAGGGAGACTACTTGTACTTGTGTGACATCAAAGAATTCTCAGACCTAAACCTTTATCTGGAGGAGCTGGATGAGGTAAGGGCAATTGATGCATACAGAAACCTACCTGAAAGGTTGGTATTCAAGTACAAAGGAGGAAGGGAGATTCAGTGGCCTCTTCACAGGATACTTCAAGAAAGCCAAGCTGTGTTGATCAAAGTCTATTCATCCTTCAAGAAAAACTTTGGGTTTAATGTAACTACAAGAAGATTAGTATTGAAGAAGATTGAAGAGCTAAGGAGTGTTAGAGCCAAAGATGCACTACCCAAAACTCTTAACATCCCATACACAGGGAGAAGAGTGCATCTAAGGCCCTACTGGCTGATGGAATTCATGGATGACAAGGGTGTGAGAAGATTCTTCAGATTAGAAGACCAATTGAGTATCTCTAGCAATGAGACTCTCTTGGAAATGCAAGAAATGTTAGATCTCTCAGAATCTGATGAATTAGAATTCCACAGACAACTCCAGAATCAAATTGAAGAAAACAACAGAAAGCTTGGAAGAAGATCCAGACCTTCAAGAAACTAGAAAAATCTGCTCAGGCTAGAGGAGCATCTTGAACTGACTGTGAGCCAAACCTTGTATATCTTATTTAAATTGAAGTACTTTCAGTTTTATCTACTTATCTTTAAAGATATATATTTAGGATGTTTTGTTATCATCAAGTATCTCTTAATTTATGGCTACAATTCCAGTAGACATAAATTGGGGGAGATTGTTGTGAATATGTTGTGCATTTGATGAGTACCTAAACAAAACATCTAAGTAGATTTTACTTAGTGAAATAATATAGCACTCGACGGATAAGAATTATAGTCCCGACGGATAACTCATTTTAGTCCCGACGGATGAGTAACTTATTATCCATCGAGTGAGTAGCTTATGTAATAATGAGTCTGTAGCACAGTGTTGTATACACCTTTGTATAGAATCTGTAGTAGTATATAAGTCATGTTGACTTTAACTAGATATGCAGAATAGGTTGATTAACTGTACATAAGCAATGTCTTGTAATTCTGTATAAGTGAAATGAAGTCAAGTGCCAAAATGGCTATCAACGGATGCTTAACAAAGCTTCGACGGATGATCAAATGACTTTCAATGGATGTTTAAAATAGCAGTCGACGGATGATCAAGTAAGTCATCGACGGATGATCTGAAAGTCGACGGATGATAAAATCAAGATTCAAACATCAGTTGAACAGTGAAAGCTGACACACAGCCGTCGAGATGGATACAAACACACTGTGGAAGCCCATTAACTGGGTAATAGAGGACGAAAAGCAGCAAAGATCAATACTGTTAGATTTTATATTTATTCAGTCCTTTTGACTTTGTAATCTTGGTAATATATAAACCAAGAGAGTAGCAAATAGAAAAATAACTAAGAGAGCTAAGAAACAAATACAGAGAAATCTTTGTAAGCACTATTTTTAGCATTTCCTGTGTTCTTAGTAGTTCTATTTTGTATAAGCAGCTGTGAGCATTTCTGCACACAGAGTTCTCTCGATATATTAAATATATCTCTGGTGGAAGTGTTTAAATCCACCAGAAAGTTTTAAAGACTCTTGTTTTTAATTACTCTTATTTTGATTCATTAAAGTTTATATTCCGCATTGTGCTAATCAAAACAAATATATTTATAATCGAGTTGAACATTTTTATCTTAAAGAAAAAGTTCAAGAATTCCATTCAACCCCCCTTCTGTAATTCTTGCTATATTGTTAAGGGACTAACATGGTATGTAAGCTTAAGAGGTCTATTTATGGACTTAAACAAGCTTCTAGAGACTGGAATATTCATTTTGATCAGGCAGTCCAGTCATATGGATTTGATCAAAGTCCAAGCGAATCACGCGTGTATAAAAGAAGTGAAGGTAATGCAATGGTTTTTCTAGTACTATATGTAGATGATATTTTACTCATTGGAAACAATGTTGAGATGTTGTCATCAGTAAAGGCATGGTTGTTCAAACAATTTGACATGAAGGACTTAGGTGAAGCGGCATACATCCTTGGGATCAAAGTTATAAGGGATCACAAGAAAAGGATGTTGGCTTTATCTCAAGAGCCCTACATTGATGAAGTATTAGCTCGTTTTAACATGCAGAACTCCAAGAAAGGTTTTTTACCTTTTAACCATGGAGTTGCTCTATCTAAGAAGCAGTGTCCTTCGACACCTAAGGATATAGAGAGCATGAAAGCAGTTCCTTATGCTTCAGCATGTGGAAGCTTAATGTATGCTATGTTATGTACGAGGCCTGACATCTGCTTTGCTGTAGGCATGGTTAGTAGATATCAGTCGAACCCAGGTCAGGAACATTGGAGTGCAGTAAAAACTATACTCAAGTACCTGAGAAGGACTAAGGAGTATATGTTAATTTACAAGGCCTCGGATCTATTTCCTTTGGGATATACTGATTCCGATTTCCAATCAGATAGGGATAAGAGGAAATCAACCTCGGGATATGTTCCGTTATATCGAGGAGTGTAAAGCAGAAATACATTGCAGACTCCACCATGGAGGCCGAGTACGTGGCGGCCTCTGAGGCTGCCAAGGAGGCTGTATGGTTCAGGAACTTCCTTTTGGACTTAGATGTGGTACCTAATTTTCCTAGGAGCTTGATGGTGTATTGTGATAACACTGGTGCTGTGGCAAATTCAAAGGAACCGCGAGACCACAAAGCATCTAAACATATTGAACGTAAGTATCATCTCATACGAGGAATCGTAAAGTGAGGGGATATAGTTGTGGCTCACATATAATCAGAAGACAACCGAGCAGATCCTTTCACAAAGAGCTTGCCAACCAAGGTTTTTGACAAGCATGTGGAAGCGATAGGAGTCAGATGGATGGACACATAGATTTTTATGTAATAGTGGATTAAATAAACACTGATGTACACATAGAATATTTTGAGTATAAGTGGGAGATTGTTAGTGTATACTGAAAATATTTATTTGAAGTATGTACATTTATTTCTGGCCAGTTTATTTGAGAATCATTTGAATGTTTACATGTTGTCTAATATTATATATTGTGAACAATCTAGTATCAAATGGGATACAGAATATTAGATTGTTAAATACGGTTATATAATATAATAAGGTTCACAGCACAGGTGGTGTTGGACAATCCACTGGTATGGCTGCAGTATTATTTAGATTAGTTTATATTGACTAATAAATAATACTAGTATACTTTGTGTATATTAAACAGGATCAAATTTAGAATTGTTCCCTTAATACTGTTTACGAAGGAGAACTAAGATTCTATGTTATTATTAATGCTTAGGTTCTTAATCCGGAAATAGTAATTGACACGTGTATATTATTTACATGCTTTGATTTATATATGAAATAATTCTTTTAAATTATATCATTATATTTTGGGTGATGGAATTATATACATGGTGGATATTATTTATTGAAGGAATCCATGTCCTGATAATATTCGGGTTAATGATGTCCCCTTGAAAGCTCAAAAAGATTTAATTATGTGAAACCCTACAGGTGGAATTTATTCTGGCATAATTAAATAAAGGTTGAGTGGATGATCAAGGATAAAAGATATTAATTAAATAAATTATTAGTAATTTATTTAATTAATGGACATATGATATTTTAAACATGGGGAATTTAATAAGTAAATAATATTGGAACCGAATTAATTAAATTACGGTATTAGGAAAGGTAGTGCAAATATTAATTCTTTAGTGGATTGAATTAATATTTAATTACATTGGGCTAGGCTCAAGATGTAATTAGAAGGCCCAACCTGATTATCCATGGTCCCTATTGTAGCCTATATATATTCTTATTCTCTTCTTGCTTGGAAATTGTGTGAAAACATATTGTAGCCACCAAGGAGCAAGAAGAGAGGATAACTTGAGAAGATGGAGGCCACACTTCGCTCAAGGGAATTTGGGAATACAATAGAAGAGCGTGGAATCAACCATTAACAAGGTAATCCTCTTTTCGTAATCTTTATCGTAAAACGTAGTAAGACCCTAAGTCTGTGGTTCCCAACACTCATTAGGGTGTTCCATTGGATCCACAATCCGATCCCCAATCAGTAATAAAACATCATCGCGCTGTTGCTCCTCAACCTCAGGGTTCAGAGTCCCGCTACTATATACGATAACGAACTACGCTTCTATCACGATATTTATAAGGGTTCCCATAAAGGTTTTAACTGTCAGTACGACGTTAGGTAGCCCGACTATGAACTTGGCAAGAGTTCTTATTATCTTAGTAAACTTATTATCTTAACGTCACATCATCTCTGAGGTTTATAAAGCTTAGCTCTGATACCATTTCTGAAACACCCCCAAATCCGGGGTCGGGGATTCGGGTTATCACGAGTTCCATTTCCCTTATCAATACTTAATCTTAACAGTCAACCAACTACTGAGTACTGTGACCCCACAATATACACACACACACACCACAAGTTATAATCTCAGAGATGAATACCAAAAATAACATAAGTCATTTTATTCCACAATTATAAACCGTTACACCTTAAAAGGGTTTCTGAATAATTTACATATTCCTTGCCATTATTACAATTCATATTATACATAAGTCTGGTTCATCAATAGTTGAAAACCTAGCCTGTTGGTAGCTCCTACCTCAGCTACGGCGGCATCAACGCTTCCAGAAAACCGCGGAACGTTTCCTAACCGCTTGCGAATTAGAAACTTGGTCCTGTTCATCTTTTCTATCTGTTGTTGTGTGATGAAAGAAGAAAGCAAGGGTGAGCAACAAGCCAACCGAAATAATATGTATAATAATTAACAATATATGAGCATTCTCATAGTACTCATGAAAGTCTTGGTCAAGAAGAAATGAGCCAAGTTTGATATCTTAATGCGACCACGTCACAAAATATTCAGTATATATATATACTTTTCACAATCTTTGAAATCCTCTGACATGTATAATATACACAGAGTTCCAGTTTATAACTGTATAAAAATATTATTGCAAGGTGATCTCATATATCTAACCTTGTCTCAATATTTTTCTGAAAATCTTTGTCATGCATAAGATAATTATTAACTAGATATAAGTTGAAAAGATGAAGTTACGAGATACTCCAATATACTTATATCTTTTCCGAATACTACTCGAACTACCACCGTTTAAGCTATAATCAGTTTCAAAAGTTCATCACATAGATGAGACTACAAGTTAAGACTTGAATAAATTCAATCTTTGAAATATCATTTAAAAGAATAAAGTTACGAGATACTTCATTAGTCCCGATATATATATATACACCTATATATATATATACATTTCATACACTCTTCTGCTATGGAAGTATAAGCAGAGTTGTCAATCCCAAGAATTTTGGAAAGAAGAAACTTTAGCATAAACTTGATATCTTGCTGATCAGGCAAAGATACCAATTAAATCACCTTTTCTACTAGTAGATGGATGAATCCCCCACTGGTCATCACCCTGGCCGCATTAGGACCTTATGCTGGACTGCACTCAGCCACTTACGCATTGATGGACTCCCACTGAGCCACTTACACTTTCATGGACCCCCACTGAGCCCATGTTTCTTATGTCGACGCATTTCGATTGGGCTTACTTCCGGAATGTTGGGCAAGTAATCAAACTCTTTTATCAAGTTAGCAACTTCGTTACTCCAAAAATATACCACGGAGTCGGATCCCTTAGGTTTGAGCGAGTATTTAAATCCCCTTCGAAAGGAAGATCTTAAATATGAAAATGAGTTTTGGGATTCGCTCTAGCTTTAAAAATCATTTTGAAGACTCGAAAACATTTTAAAGAATGTTTAGAGTAATGATGATTTAATAAAATAAATCATTCCTGATATGTTAGGAAATATCTGAATATTATTATTTAAATAATATTCCCATAAGGATAATCTTTATAAAAATATTTGAAGTAGAAGTTTTAAAACTCATACTTGAAACGAATAATAAATAACAAAAGATATACTTATACGAAAGTACGGTCCTTATTTGAATAATCAAAAATATGTTTGATTATTATTCAAAACCATCAAATATACCTTATTTGATTAATAGTATTAGAAAACTATATATATATAAATATATATTATACTCGGGAACATCGACTCCCGATTTAGAAAAATGTTCACCTTCGGGTCCCCTATACTAAGGGTATACGCAACTGCTGCTTATCTCTAGCATAGTTAATATGTAGTTTATAAGTATTTGAATTGATAATAGAATATCAAGGTTACAAAACAGACATGCATATATATCGTATCAACATACTCCAATATATCGCAAGATTTGCTAATAACAATCATGCACTTATCACAAGATAATGCATATACACATATACATCACAACAACTGTTATACGGGTAGAAAACTTGCCTGAGCGACTGGGGGTGGTAAAAGGCCTGGGACGAGTCTGGTAACCTATAAACAACATATAAGTTGGAATTAAACCAAAGTCGCTTAAGAATCTAGACTTTAACCAATTAGACTATAACGCTTGCTTTTGCGCTTAACGATTCACTTACGTCGCTCGAGTACCCTCGGCTCCACCATTTTTAATAAATTAACCATTAAGAATTTTAAAGCGATTCTTTCGCGAATACCTTACCAACTGCATAATACACTTAAAATAATTGTTTCATACCCCAATTAGTCATTTAAATCCTTAACCAAGGTTTCAAAGTAAGGCGAGGGGTAATGGTTCAGTCGCGAAATGCCGTTACTTAAAACGATTGTTTCTCCTAAACCGTACATCGGATTCAAGCGAACCACATATCAAAACGAAGCTCATAACATGAACTATCTAATCATGGCAATGGTCAAAACCTAATAGTGAGTTCTCGTGTCTTGATGTTAAGAACAAAACAGTCTAAGGTAAATCGGGCATTACGACGGCTATGTTTATGCGATTACAAAGTTTTTAACCACCCCAAACGACCACCATTCAACTCACAACCAACAATACAACCAACCCTCATCCAAACCTTACTACATCAGTCCCCAAACCTCAAGATTTTCCAATTTATACAACCCCACACATGAACTACTATCTATACTTAAGTTTCATTTACTATAAACAAGATTTCAACATCCAAATCACTACAAATCCAATCCAAACTCTAAACACAAAAGCATCATGCTTCTCATTTACTATAACCATCAAAACCATCTTAATACTCAAAGTAAAGTTAGGGTTTGGAGGTGTTATACCTTCCTTGAAGTGATTAGAGTAGCTAGGAAGCCTTAAGAAGCCTTGAGGAGCCTTGAGATAGCTTAGGAATGCTTGGATCTTAAAGGAAATCAAAGAAAATAAAGTTAGTAATCTTGAAAACACTATTCATCATCTTCTTCCTTGATTTATTGGAAGAGATTCATGAAGAAATAGAAGCTTAAACTCCTAGGATATGCTTATCTAATCATAAGGGACCTTGGGTAATTACCTTGCAAATTAACAAAGCTAGAAACTTGATTTTTGGAATTTTTCTCCTTGAAAAAATGAAAAAGCCGTGAGCTATGTGTTCTTGGGAGAGTATTTGCTTTGTTGAATGTTTTTGTGGTGGAAAATGAAGTGAATGGGATATTTGGATGATTTGTTGGTTGTTTAAAGTGAGTGGAGTATGACTAAGCATGACATCATCTTGGTGACTTCATCTCTTGCCACTTGTCATCACTTGGTGGTGGAAGCATCTTCTTATGCTAATCCTTGCTTAATTGTTTGGTTAATGACCGCTTATCTGTTATACGATTCGCTTAATTTTCGTTCTCATTTATCGTTTGAGGGATCATACCCGGGATCTTATTACTTGGGTTCCCCTAAACCTTTTTCAATATATTATATTTCTTATATGATCCTCTCTTATAATCCTTGAATTTAAATCCTTTTTATCCTGTTACCTTATACTCAATTCTTTCGGTATCTGGTGGATTTTCGAGAAAAATCAAAGTGTTCGAATTTGGATTCTGACGATCTTTACATACATTTATATACCATATAGAGTACTAATAAGATCTCAGAATAACAATAAAAGAACCTCTACAAAGTGTGGTATGGGAAGTTTTCTTATTCAGCATAATCAGCAAAACACAATTCATAAGGGTTACTAAAAGTTCAAAAATTTTGGGGTTATTACAAGAACCATGGAAGAGTTTGTAATAAGTTGAATGTAGTTTGTTATAAGTGCAATCGGAAAGGGCATTATTCAAGGGAGTGCCGTAACCAGCCAGCTAGAGAGCCAGTGAACAAGGACCAGCCTATCCGGAATCCAGAAGTCAAGGTTCCAGCAATTGGGTTTATCTGCTTTAAGTGTGGAAAGCCAGGACATATATAAAGGGATTGTAAGATATCAGCCCCAGTCAACAATGTATTAAGAATTATGGGATCCACCCCAGTAGTGAATGAGACTTCAAGGGCCAGAGTTTTTAACATGTATGTGAAGGACGCTATCCAGGATACTGATGTTGAGGCATGTATGCTTATTGTGAATTCTTTATGTGCCAATGTGTTAATAGATTCGGGAGCAACTCGATCGTTTATTTTTCAGGATTTTGTTAATAAGTTAAATTTTCCAGTTGAATGGTTGAATGAAATAATGACTGTGGAATTAGAAAATCAAGAACGTATATCTGTTAATCAAGTTTGTGTGAACTGTGAGATTGAGATTTCTGTTAATAAGTTTTATGTGGATTTGATACCATTTAAGTTAAGACAGTTTAACATTATTCTAGGAATGGACTGGTTATCTAAGCATGATGCTCAGATAGACTATCGTAATAATAAGGTGAAAACGCCAGAAGAGAGAGTAGTAACGTTTAAAGGTCAGAAGTAGGGGAAGAGGTTCTTAACAATAATTCAAGCTAAGAAGTTTTTACGACAAGGATGTGAACATTTCATTGTGTATGTGATTGGTAGAAGTCAGGAGCCAGCAAAACTTGAAGATATTCCAGTAGTCAATGAGTTTCCAGACGTATTTCCCGATGAGTTACCAGGACTTCCTCCAGACAGAGAAATTGAGTTTGCAATAGACTTAGCACCTGGAACGGAACCAGTATCCAAAGCCCCGTATAGAATGACGCCCTTTGAAATGAAGGAGTTAGAAAATCAGCTACAGGAATTGTTAGAGAAAGGAGTAATTAGACCCAATGTATCCCCATGGGGTGCACCGCTACTATTTGTTAAGAAGAAAGATGGAAGCATGAGACTATACATCGACTATCGAGAGCTCAACAAGCTTACCATCAAGAATACGTATCTGTTACCTCGAATTGATGATTTGTTCGACCAGTTGAAGGGAGCCGAGTATTTCTCCAAGATTGATCTAAGATCGGGATATCACCAATTGAAGATTAAGCCAGAAGATATACCAAAGACAGCTTTCAGAACAAGGTACATACATTATGAATTCTTAGTAATGTTTTTGGATTGACTAATGCCCCAACAACGTTTATGGACTTGATGAACATAATTTTCAAGGAGTATTTAGACAAGTTTGTTATTATGTTGATAGATGATATTTTGATTTACTCGAAGACAAAAGAAGACCATGCAGAGCATTTGAGGATATCTTTGGAAATTTTGAGGAAGGAAAAATTATATGCTAAATTCTCGAAGTGTGAGTTTTGGCTACATGAAGTTCAGTTCTTAGGGCACATAGTCAGTAATGAAGGGATAAAAGTGGACCCAATAAAGATTGAAGCTATTACAAATTGGGAAAGGCCAAAAACACCAACAAAAGTGAGGAGTTTCTTGGGATTAGCGAGATATTATCGACGATTTGTCGAAGATTGCAATGCCTTTGACAAAGCTTAACCGAAAGAATGAAAAGTTTATATGGAATGATAAGTGTGAAGAAAGTTTTCAAGAATTGAAGATGAGACTAATCACGACACCTGTTTTGTCACTTCCAGATGATCAAGGAAATTTTGTAATCTATAGTGATGCTTCTCATAAAGGATTAGGTCGAGTTTTGATGCAGCACGACATGGTTATTGCATTTGCATCGAGACAACTGAAACCTCATGAGCAGAATTATCATACTCATGGCTTGGAGCTAGCAGCCATAGTATTCATTTTGAAGATCTGGAGACATAATTTATATGTAGAAAGATGTGATATTTATACGGATCACAAAATTTGAAGTACATATTCACACAAAAGGAACTTAATATGAGACATAGAAGATGGTTGTAGTTGATCAAGGACTACGACTGTACGATTAATTATCACCCAGGTAAAGCAAATGTTGTGGTAGACGCGTTAAGTCGAAAAGATAAGTTGAATGTGTTGACAGTACCCAAGGAATTATACAAAGAATTTCAGAAATTAGAATTGGAAATCAGAGTTTGCAAGTCTGATGAAGCAAAAATGTATAGTATGACTTTTCAGCCAGAATTGTTAGAAAAGATCAAGAAATGTCAGGAGAATGTAATGGATCAGGACATCAATCGTTGGGTAGGTGAAGAGTTATGCACACAGAAGGATGATCAAGGTATACACAGGTTTTCTTCCAGAATTTGGATTCCACCAATAACAGAATTGAAGAATGAAATTCTACAGGTTGCTCATAATTCAGGGTATTCAATCCATCTAGGAAGTACCAAGATGTATAGAGATTTAAAGGAAAATTATTGGTGGCCAGATATGAAGAGAGAAATTACAGAATGGGTCAGTAAATATTATACCTGTCAGAGGGTCAAAGCAGAGCACTAGAGACCAATTGGACTATTGCATCCATTAGAGATTCCAGAATGGAAGTGGGAGCATATTTCCATGGATTTCATAGTCGGATTACCAAGGAAAAAAGCACATCATGATGCCATTTGGGTTATAGTGGACAGACTTACTAAGTCAGCTCATTTTCTGCCTATTAATGAAAGGTTTTCACTGGATAAGTTGGTTCACATGTACCTGAAAGAGATAGTAGCTCGTCATGGAGGTCTTGTATCTATCGTATCTGATTGAGATCCACGATTTAATTCGAGATTTTGGAGAAGTTTTCAAGAATGTTAGGAACCAGACTGAATATGAGTATAGCTTATCATCCAGAAATAGACGGCCAAAGCGGAAGAACAATTCAGACAATTGAAGAAATGTTATGCGTTTGTGCAATTGATTTCAAAGGAAGTTGGGACGAGCATTTACCCTTGGTAAAGTTTGCTTACAACAACAATTACCATGCCAGTATTGGGATGCCACCCTATGAAGCTCTTTACGGACATAAATGTCGATCGCCAGTATATTGGGATGAAGTAGGAGAACGTAAGATACTTAAACCCGAATTGGTGCAACAAACGAAAGAAGTTGTTGAAGTTATTCAGAAAAGGTTAATTGCAGCCTAAGACCATCAGAGAAAGTATGCAGATCAATCAAGAAAGGATATGGAATTTGAAGAGGGAGATTTAGTGTTGTTAAAAGTATCGTCGTGGAAAGGATTGACGAGATTTGAAAATAAAGGAAAGCTGAGTCCTAGATACGTTGGACCTTTTAAAATTCTGAAGCGTGTCGGCAAGGTATCCTATAAATTGGCATTACCCCCACATATGGAGCACGTTCAAAATGTTTTCCACGTATTGATGCTTAAGAAGTATAATCCAGATTCCATGCATGTAATTGAGTACGAGCCAATAGAACTTTAGGCAGATTTATTATATGTCGAGAGTCCAATAGAGATTCTAGAAGCAAGAGAAAGTGTTAAGGAATAAAATTGTGAAGTTAGTACGAGTATTGTGGAGGAACCCAAAGGTTGAAGAGTCAACTTGGGAGTTAGAAAGCGATATGCGAGAAAAGTACCCTCATTTGTTTTCTTAGGAGATTTTGAGGACATAATCATTTTAAGAGGGGAAGGATGTAATATCAGGGAAATAACGTGTAATATTTTTGCTAATAAATGAATATTCTGTATTTATTTTGTATTTATCCTGTGAATTATTTGTTAAATGGTATATATGTTTGGATATTTAAATATGATAAAATTTGAGTATTTTAATTTTTATATGTCTAAAATAAAGTATAGATATTTGTCATATCTCTCTATTAATTTTTATGTTGTTATATGGTTGTATAAAAGATTTATGGATTTAATAAATTATTTTCCCGAGCATTTAAAAGTATTTTGTATAATCGGGAAACAATCGACTTCAACCATTTTTACGTTTTTGCAACCCGAAACTCTTCCGAAAACTCCTTCCTAACCAAACTGTAATATTCCGAGCATTTTCCATGTTTCAACTTTTTCGATCCGGGTCCCGGCGTAAAAGTTTCGATACAAAATTCGTTTCGGTAAATCGATAAAACCCATATTTTCGAGAAACGAGATGTTTTTATTAAACTATTATATTATCTTCTCGTAAAATATGTAACCAAAGAGACCAAGTCTGCAGTTACAAAATGTATAGATTTGGATAATTATCCTAAAACCGGTACCGTTTTGGATATGTTTTATCAAATAAACGTAAGATTTTATATCCGGTATGATCCAACGGGGTACCAATATTCCGTAAATATAAACAGCCTTTACCGTATTCTATTTTATGCAGATAATCATTTGCAAACAGTTAAATATATAATTTTCCAGAGAATAACCCTAAATTCATAATAGTTTTTGAGAATCGAACCTTAATTTCAAGGCGTTACCGAAGTCCGATTGGAAAGCTCGAGTACTCAAAACGAAGCTCTTGAAATATACTATCAGATTCCAGAACTGGTTTTTATGCAGAATCAAATGTTTATTTTCTATATTTTTATTTAATTTCAAATTATTTTGAATTAAAATATGAATTTTTGTTCAAGATGTTGTTTGTATGATTTGATGATTGCATGTTGTAGAGCTTTTCTTCCTGATGATTTTGGTATATTATATGACTGATTTGGAGTTCAATAACATGTTCAAAATTGAGTTTAATTTTCGAATTTCAAAATTAGGGTTTATAGTTCGTTTGAATTTTCTTAATTGAATTTAGGGGTTTCTTCCACAGGGGTTATTGAATTGATTTTTTTACATGAATAAGTAGATCATGTAGAGAGCAATCGATGGAGCTAGATGGCATGAACAGACGATTCCTAGATCGACCAGGACGGAGAAAATAGAGCTCGCCAGAGACGGCGAGTTTCTTGGACTTTTTTCCGCCAAACCTTTGATTGTTTGGTTGATTTGATTGCATGTATAAGTTCCTGGTATCCTGTACTTTAATTCTGGAGAGCCTGGAGGCCTGAGGTGGCCGTAATCGTGTTCTCCGGCGACCTCCAGCGAAAACGACGGCGACCACTACAAAATTGCAATATGGTCCCCGAAGTTATAAAGAAGATACAGTTTGGTCCCTGTGGTTTCAGAAATTTGCAAAAATTGGATTCCTGTTTTAAAAATATTTAAAAATTATATTTTAATTACAGAAACTCGATATTAATTATTAAAAATTCTAAAACTTATTATTTTAATTCCAAAAATTATTTTTAATTCAAAAATAAATCGGAATTAATTAGTTAATTAGTTAATTGGTCAATTAATTTGAAAATTAATTGATTAATTGGTTTAATTAATTATTAATTGAATTTAATTGATTATTTATTAGATTTAATTATTTATTTTGATATAAAATTTCCGAAAAATTGTTTCGAGCTTTAAAATATTATTTCAAATTCTTTTCAAGGCTCGATAATTATTATAAAATAATTTTAAAGCCAGATTCGGGAAGTCGAACACTGTTTATTGTTTTACAATGATTCAACGGCCCGTTTTAATTCAGAAAAATATTTAAAAATTAATATTAAATATCCGAAAAATCATTTTGACATCAAAGCTTCTTTGGAAAAGTATTTTCATCGAAAATCTTTTGTGTTATATACTAATTTGAACTGATTGATGTGTTATATGCGTATAAGTGCATTGTGTGACTGTTTTAATCGTAACTTTCAATCCGTAAATCGGATTTGGGTGAAACGAAGGGTAGATAGAAGCTTATATCGAATATAATCAAGTGATATAAGTATTTATAGATACTTATGATATCTGAGCAGAAGAGGCAAGTCGTAGGAAAGGGAAACATGTAATCGGGGAATAAGGGATAGTTTTCGAAAGCAAGTGAGGTGTTAACGAGTTAAGTCAAGGCAAGTGTTCTGAACCTTCTCAAGATATATTGTGAATAATTGATAGTTCTGTTTTATATTGCAAGTGCTTTGAAGCACTAAACCCTAAACCTTGATTCCATTTATTGATCTTTGAGTCGTAAGCCTTATTCTTTTTGAATCATTGATTGTTGAATACCCAGATACGAACCACAGATCTTCGATACCACTCCACAAATACATACAAACTAAATACCGGTGTGACAGCCTCAACCCCGGGGTCAGGAGTTGACGTCACTAAACACAATTATCAAAAATATAAACAACAGAATTATTATTAAAATATACTAACTTGACCCCAAACCAAGATGCGATCCAGCTTCAAGTATAATTCAGGTTCTCAATACTACAAACTCTTTATTCAACATCTAACACACTCTAACTTTATTCAGCAACACCTCAGACCTCATGGCCTGATACGAACTACCTCAGAGGAGCCGGGTCCAATAGGGGCGGGAACATGGGTCGGTCTGATTGATCTTCTAGGCATATGTGAGATATACATAACAGTTTGTAAGGGTGAGCATAATCGCTCAGCAGTACCAACATATGAATAAAGAATAAAAGCAATAATGTAACAATAATCAGAACATAGCTATAATCATGATATCAATATTTCATAATGAAAATCAGAGATAACTGGATATCACTAACTAGCATGCTTTATTAAAACAACATGGTAGTGTGTTGTGTAAATACCAGAGTCCAATTTTAGCATGCTAATTACATTTATAAAACCGTTGTATCAACTACTTATTCTCTTATGTAAATCACAAATCCCAATCAGATACGTAGCGGATATGTGAAGACAGCTAATCAGGCTATCAATACCAGACGGCTCTAACTGTCATCCCATTCACCTGTTCCGGAACTCAGAGACTAGCTAGGTCTCTGACCTGCTGGACTAATCAGTTTTATAGTGCACGCAACCGAATTAGCCTCTTACGCCACCTCAATAGGCCTACTCTAGCCCCAATGTATCCCATATCTGACCGTTTTATCCAGTTTTCAAAACACTTATACCTATCTCATTTTCAAAATCATTTATTTAACCAGCACACATATAAAATCCATTTCGCAAATCATTTCATTCGAGATAGGTACCTTTCGAGGTTACTTCTCCCCAAAACAATTTGAAAACAGTGATTTATAACTACAGGGGATACGTAACTTAAAATGTTTCTGTTCCAATATGAGAATAAAACATTTAGCTATTCATATACACTGAACCATAAAAGAATGGTCAGGGGTACTTGCCTTGCAACGCTTTACAAAACCCTAAGTAGCTTTCACGCTGACTTCGATCCTGGGAAAACTCGACTGGGATCTACAAATACAGAGTACCCAAATTAGTTATACCGACATGCTTGATATCCTCAAATCCTAATAACCCAAATCCGACTCGTATTATTATACACAAAATCATGTAATCACCTCTCTCGAACATAAATACGGGTAACACGTAGAACATAATTATGTACGTTTACAAATATATTTTTAGAAAATTTTGGCAGCAATTTCTTTATTTCTAAGACTACCCGTCGATTATAATCGACGTCAACAATCCTCAATAATCCACATTTTCATTCTATACCAATTCTATATTCACGCACAATTTAGTTTCGAAAACATTTTACACGAATCATTTTATTTATTTATAAGGTTTAGGACTCAGAACATCGTCATCACCGTCCACCGTTGACTCACCGAAGTTCATCGTCAACGGCGGCATAATTTATTGGCGCCCGATATAATACGGGTTCCAAAATAAATTATACCGATTAATTTAATTTTCTCGCAACAAATATTTTTAAATCATAAATATTACTCAAAATTTACTGCAATATAGAAATTATCATTAAAAATCTGCACAGTCCAGTCCATTAGCACACAAACGGCCCAAACAGGCCAAACAACCAAAACAATCTGCATAAACAGGCTCACAAAATAGGCCCAATAGTAGAGCCCAACTAAAAGCCTAATAACCAGCCCAACCAAACACACAGCCGCACAACTGCATAGCTAACACACGCGCCACCGCGCCACACACACACACACAATCGAATACATACACACATACACACACACATATATATATATATATATATATGTATACCAACTGTATAATAAAAAGCCAAGCCAACCAGAAAACAGGGGCGGCTCACCGGAGAGATCACCGGAAAAACAGGAAATTGGAGAAACGAAGCCCAGGAAAGCAAAGCGAAAGGATGAAGATGAAAACTGAGGAAAGGAGCCGAGCAAAAGCAAGAAACAATTGAGCGAGAATAGAGAGAATCGAGAGAGTTCAAGACACAGCCGAATGACCAAAGGGAAATGAGTGTCAAGAAAATAACAGGGCAGCCACACGTGTCCTGTTAAAACAAGATGCGTGTTGGTTTATTATTAATCCAAACTTCTGAATCCCCGGAACCCAGTTTATATCCCGACATTACACTTTTAACGAACCAAGTAATATTGAAAACACATTGAAATAAATTCCAACTAATCCAAAAAGATCCGAAATATTCCGAAATAATTAAAAACATAATTTTCAAAATTTTAAAACAATTTTTAAAGCGCACTTTATACATGCTTTTCAACCAATAACGAAATGACACGCGCGTGAAACAAATCCCGAAAATTTCCAAAATAATTTTAAAATTCTCAGAATATTATAAACTTAATAAAATATAAGTTTCATAATTTTTGAAAATTTTCATAATTAAATATGGATTTTACAATAGAATATACTCGAAAAATCATTTAAAAATAAATAATTAATGAAATATTGATTTCTCAATTTTATAAAGTCCTAAAAATAATTATTGAGATGATAAAATTATAAAACCAATTTTAGAAATAATCCAAGTATTTATGGAATTAAAACTACAATAAAATCACTTTTACAAGTCAAATAAAATCGTTTAACTTACTAGTAAATCACACAATTCAATCTCACATATCAACAGATCACAAATAGTTAAATAACAGTCAACAACTGCTGCCAAAACCATTATACACATTTGATTTAATTACTGAAACCTTTATTACACTTTTTAAATTTTAAAAATAAAAAGAAAAATACACGAGTCGTTATATCCTTTCCCCCTTAAAAAGATTCTATCCCCAGAATCTGATTTAACTAAACAAATGAGGATATTTATCAAGCATGTCTGACTCTAATTCCCAATTAGACTATTCTACTCGAGGATTTCTCCACAAAACTTTTACTATAGGAATCGACTTATTCCTAAGGACTCGTTCCTTACGGTCTAGGATTTGAATCGGTTGTTCCACATAGGACAAATCTGGCTGAAGGTCAATCGGTTCATATTCTATGACTTGATTTGAATTAGGGATATAGGGCTTCAACATAGATACGTGGAACACATTATGAATGTGCTGCCACTGCGGTGGTAGCGCTATCTCATAAGCAACCTTTCCTACTTTCTTCAGAACCTCAAAGGGTCCTATAAATCTAGGGCTAAGCTTACCTTTCTGACCAAATCGTACTAACCCTTTCCAAGGTGATACCTTTAGTAACACTAGAGCCCCTATCTCAAAGTCCATATCTTTCCTATGTAAATCTGCATACTTTCTCTGTCTATCTTGGGCTGCTTCCAACCTTTTCCGAATCAACACTATTGCATCTCTGGTTTGCTGAACCAACTAAGGACCTAACACTTTCTTTTCTCCTACTTCATCCCAATACAACGGTGATCTACACTTACGTCCATACAAAGCTTCGTAAGGCGGCATCCCAATACTGGCATGATAACTGTTATTATACGAGAACTCAATCAAAGGTAGGTGCTCATCCCAATTACCTTTAAAGTCCAGAACACAGACTCTCAACATATCCTCTATGGTCTGAATCGTTCTTTCACTTTGGCCGTCCGTCTGAGGATGATAAGCGGTGCTCATATTCAACTTCGTTCCTAGGCATTCTTGGAATTTAATCCAGAACCTGGAGTTAAATCTCGGGTCTCGATCTGTCACTATAAAAACAGGTACTCCATGTTTGGTAATTATCTCATCCAAGTATAACTTAACTAACTTTTCCAACGAATATCTTTCATTGATCGGAAGGAAATATGCCGACTTAGTCAACCTATCAATGATCACCCAAATAGCATCATGATTCGCTCTCGTCCTTGGCAATCCCACTACAAAATCCATAGCAATCTCTTCCCATTTCCATTGGGGAATCTCGGAAGGTTGTAACAATCCACTCGGTCGTTGATGCTCTGCGTTCACCGTTTAACATACATGACATTTACTTACCCAATTAGATATATCCTTCTTCAATCCTGGCCACCAAAAGTTTCTCTTCAAGTCCTGGTACATCTTAGTACTACCAGGGAGGATAGAAAACCTAGAGTTATGCGCTTCGTGCAATACCTCGTTCTTCAATTCCGTTACATTAGGAATCCAAATTCTGGATGAAAATCTATACAACCCTTGACTATCTTTTTGAGTACATAACTCTTCTCATGTCAAAGTATCCAACTCTTGTTCCATAACTCCTTCCTGACACCTTCTGATCTTTTCCATCAATGCCGGCTGGAAAGTAACTTCATACAATTTCTCTTGACTTTCGTTAGATACTCGAACCTCAATTTCCAATTTTTTCCAAGTCTTGTACTAATTCCTCCGCAATCTTAACCATATTCAGTCTTTCTTTTCTACTCAAGGCATTAGCCACCACATTGGCTTTACCTGGGTGATAGTTAATCGAACAATCATAGTCCTTAATCAACTCCAACCACCTTATATGTCTCATGTTCAAATCTTTCTGCGTGAATATGTACTTCAGGCTCTTATGGTCTGTATAATTATCACATTTCTCTCCATACAAATAGTGACGCCATAACTTTAGAGCAAATACTATAGCTGCCAATTCAAGGTCATGAACCGCATATTTCTGCTCGTGAGTCTTTAACTGTCTGGAGGCATAAGCAATCACTTTGTCATGCTGCATTAACACACAACCCAATCCTTTCAAAGAAGCATCACTATATATTACAAAGTTTCCCGTCTCATCTGGCAATGCTAACACTGGAGCCGTCACTAGTCTTCGTTTCAATTCCTGGAAACTCTCTTCACACTTTTTCGTCCAAACAAACTTCTCATTCTTCCTGGTCAACTTGGTTAGTGGGGATGCAATCTTCGAGAAATCTTTCACAAACCTTCGATAATATCCTGCTAATCCAAAAAAACTCCTTATTTCCGTTAGTGTCTTCGGTTGCTCCCACTTTGATACGGCTTCGATCTTTACCGGGTCTACTTTGATACCTTCCTTACTCACCACATGTGTGGCGCCCTCCAAACCCGGGTTAGAAGTTTGGGGTCCACACACACACCTTATTAATAACCTGCTTATAATAATAATAAAGATAATGATAATATGCAGTGACCCTACTTATCAACTACCACGGACCGTAACAGGTTAAAGTATGCACACAAGCCAAACACACACTTATATTACAAACCATCCAAAACCCAACTATTCAACTCAGAACTGAGTATTAAACATTATTACAAACTTTTACAAACTTAAATTATTCCAAAAGAAGCCTACTAGCTCAACTCGATCAACCTGAACCCCTAGCTCTCGCGTTGGACTGGGGATCCTCGGTACCAACCGGTTCCTTCTTAACTGGAAAAGAACGGAAACAATATTGCACAAATGAGCTAACTAGCTCAGCAAGTCACAATGACAAAATTGAGAATAATGATCATTAGGGAAATATGGTTATGATATCAAGTGAACAATGGATTATGATTTAGAATTGGATATTATATTTTCATTTTAAAAACCAAGGTTAGGCTGTTGATCAGTCACGCACTAACCCCGAGCAAAGCACACAACACTGCTCTAACTACTGGATCCAAGATACACATTGGCCTAACTTGACCATTATATGGTCTGACCACGAATCTGGTCCACAATTTTATAAAAACAATCCAATTCTAACATAATAACAGAATAAGTAGTAATAAACAATAAACAACATCATTAACAACATTGGACGTTTAATAATGAAAATGGTTTCAATCTGCATAGGGATCAATATGGTAGTTTCAAAGCATGGATGCTAGGTAATGAAAGAATTGGATAGCAAGGGAAATAATGTTTCAAGGATTTGGCCTTTCAAAGTATAGGATACAATGGTTTGAGTGTGTAAGCAATCTGATTCAGTGTTTGATATTTAGTTTGTATGTATTTGTGGAGCAGTATCGTATCTCGGTGCACAACAATCAATGGTTTAGAAAGAATAAGGTTTACGACTCAAGATCAATAACCGGAACCAGGGTTTAGGGTTCAGTGCTTCAAGGCACTTGCAATATAAAACAGGACTATCAATCACTACAATATCTCGAGAAAGTTCAGAATACTTGCCTGGTACTAGCTTACTACACTGCAATCGCTTTCAATCACCACTGTCTTACTCCTTGACTGCCTGTTTCCCTTTGCTACGCCTTGCCTCTTCTGCTGACATATCATAAGCATCCGTCAATATTCAACTTATACGATCCTATTCAACACATACTTCTATCTACCCTTCGTTTCACCCAAATCCGATTAACAGATTGAAAGTTACGCAATAAACAAGTAAACATCGAATACACAGACCGATAGTCAACCAACAAGTCACATATAACACATAACACGTCACACGATCAATGATATATCATTTATAAAGAAGTCTCGGGTCATAAACAAGCTTTTGGATACTTAAAATGATTTTTAAAACATTTTTCAGAATGAAAACGGGTCGTTGGATTAATTTTGGAGAAACAAACAGGGTTCGGTTGGCCAATTCTGGCTTCGAAACAATTTTGTAATAATTATCGAGCCTTGAAAACAATTTTATATAATATTTTAAAGCTCGAAACTATTTTTTTCGGAAATTTTAAATCATTTTTAAATAATTAAATCTAATTAAATAATTAATTAAAATTAATTAATAATTAATTAAGTCAATTATTCAATTAATTTCCGAATTAATTGACCAATTAATCAATTAAAAATTAACTGAAATTAATTAACTAATTAATTCAGATTTATTTTTGAATTAAAAATAATTTGTGGAATTAAAATAATAATTTTTAGAATTTTTAGAAATTAAAAATGAATTTTTATAATAAAAATAAATAGAAAATATGATTTTTGAATATTTTTAAAACAGGAATCCTAAATTTGCAAATTCTGGAAACTTCAGGGACCAAACTGCATCGTCCCCAAAAGTCCAGGTACCAAACAGTAATTTTACAGGGGGGTCGCCGGAAAATGCCCTGTCTCGCCGGAGAAGACGATCCAGGGATGCTCAGGCCACCACCACCTCCAGATCACATCTACAAATCACCAGGAACATAACCAAGCCATCAAATCGACCTAACAGTTCCTGAGTTGGCCGGAATTTGGCCGAGAAGTTCGCCGGTTTTCGGCGAACTCGACGTAAACTTCAAATGACAACTCCCTTCTCTACATACCTCGTAGATTTATGAAACTTGTACGAATAGATTGCAAATTTCACAGAGAACACAACGCACTATACCACAACATCTATCTATCCCGAAATAAGAAATCACCAAATTTCAATTAAGAACATTCATACGGGTTATAAACCCTAATTTCAAAATTCGAAAATTAAACCCACTTTTGAGCATGTTATTGAACTCCAAATCAGACATATGACATATGAAAATCATCAGGAAAACAAGCTCTACAACATGCAATCATCAAATCATACCAACAATCATCCGAACAAAAATTCATATTTTTAATAAAAATAATTCGAAAATAATAAATTTTCAGAAAATAAACCTTGATTTTTGCAGTGATTTGGAACACAGAATCTGATAGAACACCTCAAGACCTTTGGATTGAGTACTCGAGTTTGAAAACAGAGATCAATAACACCTTCATTTTGCTGTTTGATTCTTGGAAGATTATATGAATATAAGGGTTTTCTCTGGAAAATTATATAACTAACTGTCTGCAAATGATTTTGATACGAAATAAAATACGGGAAAAGGCTATTTATATTTACGGAAAAATAGTATCCCGTTGGATCATTCCGGATATAAAACGGTACGTTTATTTATAAAAACTGATCCAAACGATATCGGTTTTCGGGATAATTATCCAAATCAGTACAATTTGTACTGCGGTCTTGGTCTCAGCGCCTGTTTACACGTATTACGAGATGATAATTGTGATAGTTTAATAAAAAGCTCCCGTTTATCGAAAATACGAGTTTTATTGATTTACAGAAATGAATATTGTATCGAAAATGTTGCGCCGGGACCCGCACAGGACAAACCGTATGCCGGATCGAAAAAGTCAAAACATGGAAAATGCTCGGAATATTACAATTAGATTAGGTTGGAGTTTTTGGAAGAGTTTCGGGTTCCAAAAATGTAATAACGGATGACGTCGGTTGGTTCCCGTTTTTATGAAATAGATTTTAAATACTCGGAAAAAGATTGTAATAACCCCAATTTTTGGGAAATTTTGAAACCCTTATGAATAGTGTTTTTGCTGAATGAGAAAACTTTTCATGCCACACTATGTAGGGGTTCTGATATGAATATTCTGAGATTTTATTAGTACTCTATATGGTATATAAGTGTATGTAAAGATCGTCAGAATCCAAATCCGAACACTTTGATTTTTCCCGGAAATCCAATTGATACGAAAAGAATTGAGTATAAGGTAACAGGATAAAAGGATTTAAATTAAAGGATTATAATAGAGGATCATAAAAAAAGGAATATAATGTATTGAGAAAGGTTAAGGGAACCTAAGTAATAAGATCCCGGGTATGATCCTTCAAACGATAAACGAGAACGAAAGTTAAGCGAACCGTATAACAGATCAGCGGTCATTAGGCAAACAATTAGGAAGTTAATCAAAGGGATTAGAGAGAGTGATGTCACCCAACCAATGAGAGGAGGACAAAGAGGGAAGGATGACATCACAACATGACATAGGCATGACATGGGAAGGAAGGAGATGTGGTGGCTTTTTAACCACACAAAATCAAGGGCAACTAGGTAATTAACTAAAACAAACACAAAAATCAAACCAACCAAGCCAAGCAAATCATTTTTCATCAAAATCAAAAAGAAACCAAGGCATTGTTCTTCATGCTCTCGGCTTTTTACTATTCCAAAGGCAAGGAATTTCAAAACTCAAGATCCAAGCCTCCTAAATTGGTAAGATAATTCCCTAATCATCCTTATGCTTAGTTAGGGCTATATCATGAGTTTAAGCCATCAATTCCTTCTCAATCTTCTTCATTTAATCAAAGAAGAAGACAATGAATAGTGTTTTCAAGTTTTTAACTTGAAATTTTTCTTGATTTCCTTGAAGATCCAAGCATTCCTAAGACTTCTCAAAGCTTCTTAAGGCTTCCTAGCTCCTCCCACCACTTCAAGGAAGGTATATCATCTCCAAACCCTAGATTCCTATGTATTATAAGATGATTTTGATTAGTAGGGTGATATTGTAGCTTGATGTTTGTGATTTAGAGTTTGGGATTGAAATGGTATTGAATCGGATTGGTAAATCTTGTTGTTTTGGTTAAAAGAATGTAGTATAGTTAAATTCAAGCTTAGGCATAAGTATGAATGTTAAAATTGAATTGGTTGGGGTTGTTATGATGTGATAAGGATGGATGTTGGTTGTATGTTGGATTTGAGGTTGAATTGGGTTGGTTTTGAATGGTTTTAAATTGGGAAATCGCGTAAACATAGCCGTCGTAACGTCCGATTTTCTTTAGACTGTTTTTGTGCATAACATTAGGACCCGAGAACCCGCTGCTAGATTTTGACCTTTGCCATGTTTAGATAGCTCATGTTACAAGCTTCGTTTTGATATGTAGTTCGTTCGATTCCGATGCACGGTTTAGGAGAAACGACCGTTTCAAGTAACGGCGTTTCGCAAACGAAACTTTTCCCCTCGCCTTACTTTGAAACAAAGGTTAAAGACCAAAAAGGACTAATTGAAGTATGAAACATTTATGGTAAGTGTGTTAGGCAGTTGGTAAGACACTCGCAAAGGAATCGCCTTAAAACTCGTAAAGGTTAAATTATTAAAAATGGTGGAGCCGAGGGTACTCGAGTGACTTAAGAAAATCAGTAAGCGCAAAACAAGCGTTAGAGTCTAAGTTAGTTAAAGTATAGATTTACAAGTGACTTTGGTTTAATTCCAACTTACTTGTTGTTTATAGGTTACCAGACTCGTCCCGAGCCATTCGTAACCCCCAGTCGCTCAGGCAAGTTTTCTACCCAATATACTATTGTTGTGATGTAAATATATGTATATGCATTATCTTGTGATAGTGCATGATTGTTATTAGCATATTTTGTGATATATTGGAGTATGCTGATATGGTATATATGCATGTCTGTTTCGTAATCTGGTTATCTATCTGTTGATTTCAATGCTTATAGTTGCATAATACCTATGCTAGAAATAAGCAAGTAGTTGCGTATACCCTTAGTATAGGGGATAAAAGGTGAACATATTTCTAAACCGGGAGTCGATGTTCCCGAGTATATTATATATATATATTTATATATATATATGGATATAGTTTTAAAACTATTGATCGAATAAGGTTTATTCGATACCTTTATTTTACTTAATTGAATATTTATTCGAATATTCATTCGAGGGCTTATGACTTCTTTATTTTATTAAATGAATATTATTATGAATATTCATTCGAGGGCTTATGACTTCTTTATTTTATTTAATGAATATTATTTGAATATTCATTCGAGGGCTTATGACTCTTTATATTATTTATTGAATATTATTTCGAATATTATCCGAGGGCTTATGACTCAGTTCATATTATTATTGAATATTACTTGGATATTCATTTGAGGATGTATGACTCCTTTATTTTATGAATATTATTTATAGTATTCATTCGAGGTATTATGACTCCGCTTATTACTTAATAATATTCTTTATTGTAATAAAGAATAAGGTGTCGATAATCAAACTTATTTTTGATTATTCAAATAAAGATATTACTTTCGTATAAGTATATCTTTGATTATTTGCTATTCCTTCGAGTATAAGTTTTCCAACTTCTACCTCCATTATTCTTTATGGGAATATTATTTAAATAATAATATTCAGATATTTCTTTCATATTGGGACTGATTTATTTCATAAATCAGCATCACTCCAAACATTCTTAAAAATGTTTTCGAGTCTTCAAAATGAATTTAAAAGTTATAGCGGATCCCAAAACTCATTTTTATATTTAAGATCTTCCTTTTTAAGGGGATTTAAATACTCGCTCAAAACCTGAGGGATCCGGCTCTGTGGTGTATTTTATATTCGCAACAAGGTTGCAGTTTTGGTAAATGAATTGATTACTTACCCAACGTTCGGGAAGTAAGTCCATCTATTGAGTCGGCATAAGCAACATGGGCTCAGTGGGCGTCCATGATAGTGTAAGTGGCTCAGTGGGAGTCCATCAAATGCATAAGTGGCTGAGTGGCAGTCCAGCATAAGGTCCTATTACGACCAGGGTGATGACCAGTGGGGAATTCGTCCATCTACTAGTAGAAAAGGTTACTTATGGGTATCTTTGCCTGATCAGCAAGATATCTGGTTTATGCCAAAATTCTTTTCCTTTCCAAACTTATTGGATATTGCAATTATGTTCATACTTTACATGACAAAGGTTTTCAGGAAATGTATAAAAAAGATGTATATGTGGATATATATATATATCAGAACTAAATGAAGTATATCATAACTTCATTTCCTTTAATAATATTTCAAAGATTTAATCTATTCAAATCTTGTCTGGTAGTCTCATCTATGTGTTGAACTGTTGAAAGCTCATTATACTTTGAACAGTGGTAGTTCAAGTAGCTTTATAAATGATATAAGTGTAGTGAAGTATTTGGTAACTTCATCCCTTGTTTCTACTTATATCTAGTAAGTAATTATCTTACACATGATAAAAGATTCTAGTAAGTATCCAATCTTGTAACTTCATCTTTTAAACTTATATCTAGTAAATGATTATCGTATGCATGACAAAGATTTTCAGAAAAACGTTGAGACAAGGTTAGATATATGAGATCACCTTGCAACGATATTTTTATACAATTTTACACTGGAACTCTGTGTGTATTATGCATGGAAGAGGACTTCCAATATTTTGAAAAGTATATATGTATATATATATACTGAATATTTTGCGACTTCATCGCATTAAGATATCAAACTTGGTTCATTTCTTTTGACTAAGATTTTCATGAGTACTATGAGAAGGCTCATATATTGTTATTCATTATACATATTATTTTGGTGGGCTTGCTGCTCACCCTTGCTTTCTTCTTTCATCACACAACAACAGATAGAAAAGATGAACAGGACCAAGCTCCCGATTTGCAAGCGATCAGGAAACGTTCCGCAGTTTCCTATAGGTGTTGATGTCGCTGTAGCTGAGGTAGGAACTACCAATAGGCTAGGTTTTCAACTTATGATGTACCAGATTTATGTATATTTATGAATTGTAATAATGGCAAAGAAATGTAAATTTATTCAGAAACCTTTTTAAGGTGTATTGACATATAATTGTGGAATAAAACGACTTGTGATTATTTTGGATATTCATCTCTGAGACTATAACGTGTGGTGTGTGTGTTTATTGTGGGGTCACAGTACAGGGTAGTTGAGTAATTATTAAGATTGGGTGTTATTAAGGGAAATGGAACTCGTGACAACCCGGATCCCCGACCCCGGATTTGGGGGTATTACAGAAGTGGTATCAGAGCTAAGCGTTATAAACCTCAGAGATGATGGGACGTTAAGATAATAAGTTCACTAAGATAATAAGAACTCTTGCCAAGTTCATAGTCAGACTACCTAACGTAGTACTGACAGTTAAAACCCTTATGGGAACCCTTATAAATGTAGCGATAGAAGCGTAGTTCGTTATCGTATATAGTAGCGGGACTCCGAACCCTGAGGTTGAGGAGCAACAACGCGATGATGTTTTATTACTCATTGGAGATCAGATTATGGATCCGATAGAGCGTCCTAACGCAGGACCGGATGATATTGATATTGAGGATGTAGCGGTTGAGGAGGTTGTCCTAGAAGGGATAGTTGTTGAGGAGGATCCCAAGGAGGATCCTGACAAGATTGGATAAAGGACCACTGATGAATTGATGACCATGGTTAGGGCAACTCCCAGAGGTAGGATTGGCCGGTCACTACCGGAGGTTCGTTCAAGTTTGTAAAGATAGTAGCCCCTTTAACGCGGCTTACTCGTAAGACTGAGAAGTTCGAATGGACAGAGAAATGCGAGAACAACTTTTAAGAACCGAAGCAAAGGTTGGTGACGTTCCCTATGTTGGCGTTGCCGGATGGAAAATGAGATTTTGTGAAATGTAGTGACGTTTCGCATAAGGAATTAGGGCGCTTCATATACAGCACAGCAAGGTAATCGCGTATGCGTCAAGACAATTAAGGGAATATAAAATTTGATGTCCCAATCCATGAGCTTAGGCTCGTGGCAATAGTTTTGCCCTAAAGATTGGAGGCACTACTTGTATTGAGAGAAGTGCGAGATTTACACAAGCCATAAGTGCTCTAGTGCATTTTAGCGTAGAAAGAGCTCAACATACGCCAGAGGAGGCGGTTAGAGCTAATCAAGAATTATGATTGGGAGATTCTTTATCATTCGGGGAAAGCCAATATGGTGGCTGATGCCCTTAGTAAAAAGGAGAGACTCAAGATGATAATGTCTTTTGGAGAGTTTATAAGAGATTTTGAGAAAATGGAAATAGTAGTGAAGGTAACCGGAGCCGGTACCGAAAAGCTGTTTGAGATTGCAATACAGACCGAATTATCGGAAAAGAACATATTGTGCCAGAAAAAGTGATAAATGAAGGCAGAGAGCCAACAAATAGATATGAGATTAATACCGAGAAAGATGATAAGGGAATAATGAGGTATTCCTATAGAATTTGGATTCCAAATGTTCAAGAGCTTAAAGATGAGATCTTAGATGAAAGTCATAGTTCAAGGAATAAGATTAAGGGCAAACCCTGAATGTGATAGTCAGGGAGGACGCCATCAAGATAGAAGGAACCCATAACATAATGAAGTGGAAAATGAGGATTTTAACGTATAAGATAACCCCAAGTATGGGAGAAGGATGAAACATTTCATATTAAGGAAACAGAAAGTCGAGTAAGGAAAGGAGACCCGAGATGGTACCCCTATATGGCAATTCATGGACCTGTCTAAAAAAGGATTTAGACTATTATCCCCAACCACCACCCTGAGGAAACAATGCGGTGAGAAATTCTTTCAGGACCTTTAAGTCTCTAAGCTCTCAGAGTTCCGAGGAACAGGTTGACCTAGTCGAGGCAAGAGCCTGGCTAAAGGAAATAGAGGAATCATTTGAGATTCTGAATGATTGACGAACCACAAAAGACTGTTTTGTCACTTACCCTCCTAAGAAAGAGACCACCCGCTGGTGAAAGACCAAGGAAGGCACGGAGCAAGAGATTATAATAAACTGATTTAAGTTCAGTCAATTGTTTTCGGGAAAGTAATTCCCAAAGATAAGGAGATAGTGTAAAAGCTTTAGAGCCAGAACAAAGGCAGACGAGTATGATGAATTATGAATCTAAGATGTAAAAGTTGTCAAGATTCATTCTGAAGACACGAATCCAGAATGACGGGATGTTTGAAATCAATGCTTATGTTGTGTTGGTTCATGAAATAATGATAAGAGAAAGAAAAATAAAAAGGAAACTGAAGTGGAAAGGAATATAAAGGCAAGAGAGTTTGAGGAATGATAAATGAGTTGGGTATGAGGAAAACCTAAAGACTCGTGGTAATAGAAATAAAAAAGTATGTGATCGTCAGGATGAGGGTGATTCACCATGAGTTAAATTGATGGTTGAAGGTATAAGAGATACATATATTTTACCCCCTGTAAGTTGGGAGGATTTGAGGAAACCTTGAGATAGTTTGAAGGATAAATAATGAGACGCGGATAGACTGAGGAGACAAGGAAGTAAGAAATTAGGAAAATTGGATGAAGGAAGTGACCTTCAAGAATGTGAAGTGTAAGACCGGTGGCTTGATACCCAGAAAGGGAGACGCCAGGTAGGAAAGATATCCCAACATTGAGATGACTGTTGAGATAAACAACAAAAGTAAATAAGGAATTATTAAGAAGAAGTTCACGTTGAACATGACCAATATCTTCCAGAACATCCTTGTTATCATTACCAAATTAGGCAAGAAAAGCGAGTAACCATGGTTATCTTTTAAAGGCCATATGGGTTGACCTCAGTTTGAATAAGGATGCTATCGTGAAATTGGTATAAACTATCGAGGTGGGAATGATTGATTAAGATAATCTATCAAGGGTATAAGACTTGATTTATCCATGGAAGGATGCAAGTACCTTTTTGAAGGTGGAATTAAGGATAGAACATTGGCAACTTAAAATGAATCCTAGGGGAATGCATAAAGGTTGGCATTTCACCCTTAATAAGGATAGTATGAGTCTTGACAGTATGAATTGGAAAGGATTAAGGTAATAACAACCTTTAAGAATCAGTGGAGAAATTTTTCAGAAGTATATAAACAATGGTTCTAGTATTAGTAAATGGTATTGTGATATGCCCTGTATCTAGGGAATACAGGATGAACGATTGAAGGATAACCTTAGAGGTTTTACAAGGAGAAAGGTAATATTCAAAGTTCTCGAGAATAGAAATTTTGATAAAGGAAATATGGCGTAATTATAATAATGCCAGGTGGGCACGTGTTAAACCACGAGAAAGTATGGATCGAACCAGTAATGGTCAAAATTGTTCAGGGCAATGAGGACCTAAGATAAAAGATGTTCTAAGTATGATTGAGAGTCAGTCGTGACAGTGATTAACCTCTAAAGATTGAGGCAATAACTTATGGAAAAATGGTGATATTTTTTTTTTATTTACTCATCAGATATTAAAGAAAAGCATTTTCACATAAGCTGTGATTGAAATAAGGTAGAAAATTTATTTGGAGGTGGTTAAAATGACATTGACTGTAAGGAAATTTTACTATCAGGAAAGGCCAAAGAGGTGGCCGACACTTTAAAGGTAAGTGGATAATTATAGGCGCGTGTGCCAAAGGAATACAGTGATGATGGTTGAAGCCGGGAAGGTTGTATTACGGTTCGGAAGATTGACATTCCTTCTGATGACTGTGCAATATCCAACCGTAATAGTAGTTGGTAAAGGTTTAATTCGTGTAATCGCCATGAGCGGGCTATCTATCTCAGAAGATCCTATCATGAGGATAATCCAGGACCATGTTTCAAAAAGGACTAAACGAACCTTCGAGTTAAGTCTTATACTGAAGGTATATGATTAAGAACGGTATTAAATTGCTATCGTTGCTTTGATTGAAACTCTTCTGCAATTTTATCTACTTCATGTCATGAAAGTACGTCAGAGTTTGGAGTGTTCTTCATGAATTGTGATTGGTGGTTATGTTAACTCCTTAGAAGGATTTGATACGACATGTATGGACTCTGTATGGTTAGATATTAAGATTTCATGGAAAACGAATGACTACAGTAGGTCAGTGGTGGACCATAGTAAGGCAGCAATGATTCTGCGAGTATTGAGCTGATTACAACTGTGAGAGTTGTATTGGAATGGGTGTTGAGATTGAGTACCACTAATCGGGTCGTGGTAGTGTATAAGTTATCATTGATAGACTAATTAAGTAGATTATCTACCTATTGTATATTTATTATTTCTTATGAAAAGAGAGTCGTATTACTATACGAGGAAGGTTGCGGTGCAAGCATAGAATTCTATTAACGATGATGTATAAAATGAGATTCCAGATTCGATTTTCGGTATCGAAGGAGTTTCAAAGGTGATTATGTATAAGTTCGAGGAAGAGCATGGGTCCATAGAATGATGGACGGAATAGCAAAAATATTTAGGCATGTGAAATACGATGCTATAATACTTGATGTTGATATAAATACATATATGTTTTGTTCTCCTATGACAAACCTCTATAGTTTAGAGGTAGGTTCCAAGCCAGATATTTTGTGGCAGTATATTTTTATATATATACAATTCTCTTCAATTCGTTCTTTTCTCTCCTTTTCATTTCATGTAAGCTGAGAAGAACAACCCTTCCAGAAGGGGAGGTATTGCCGAATGACTATCTATCTGTGTGATAGAAGCCTAGTAGGATACCATCTATTGTTTAATTGCTTGTCAAGTACTAAAGGCTGGCCACCTTCTGTACTAACTATGCGATATAACAAGTGTTCATGATCATAGTGATCTCTCAATAAATTCTTTTACTTCTATATGAAGGATGAAGCTTTCGATAATAGAAACAGCTGAAAAAAAAGGAGTAGTAAAATTTTGGTGGTATTCGGAATGGAAACACATTCGTGATACTAAGGTTGATGTGGTTATTAAAAGGTTATAGAATGCTAATGAGCAAAAGTGTAACCAGTATAATATTAGGAACGGAGGGCAGTAGCGATTACGAACTGGAAAAGAATGGGTATTGAGAAGCAAAAGCTCTAATGTTAAAAGCTATAATGAGAGTCTGTGCAATAGACTTGAAAGAAATTGGAATGATCACTTAACACGGATTGAGTTTTCTTACGACAATAGATCATATGTCATTATCGAGATGTCGCCTTATGAGATCCTTGAGGGAAGACAATGTCGATCTCCCTTATGATTAGGATGAAGTTGTAGAGCGCAAGATGCTCGGACCCGCAGTAGTCCAAAGGAACAAGGATATAATAGATCTAATCAGAGGACGGCTGGTAGTAGCCCAAGATGGACATAAGAAGTATGTTGATTTGACACGAAAGGACAAAGAATAGGAAGTAGGGGACCTAGAGTTATTAAAGGTATCCCCTTGGAAACCCTTGGAAAGGATTGATGAGATTTGGAAAGAAAGGAAAGTTAAGTCCACAATTTGTCGGACCCTTGGATATATTAAGAAGTATTGGGAAGTTAGCATATGAGCTAGCCTTACCCCAGAACATGTGGCAAGTCATAACGTATTTCACGTATCAATGTTAAGGAAGTGTAATTCGGATGCCAGATAAATAGGGGCATATGAGCGCATATACATGCAACCAGACGTAACCTATATGGAGCAACCAGGAAGGGTTATAGAGTGAAAAGGAACAAGTGCTAGGAGAAGGGTTATCAAACTAGGCAGAGTTTGGTGGTAGGACCACAATGTGGGAAAATTTACTCGAGAGTTAGAAAGCGCAATGCTAAGAGAGTATCCCTATTCATTTTCAATTTGATTCCGGGACGTAATCCTTTTAAGGAGGGGAGACTGTAATAACCCCAATTTTTGGGAAATTTTGAAACCCTTATGAATAGTGTTTTTGCTGAATGAGAAAACTTTTCATGCCACACTATGTAGGGGTTCTGATATGGATATTCTGAGATTTTATTAGTACTCTATATGGTATATAAGTGTATGTAAAGATCGTCAGAATCCAAATCCGAACACTTTGATTTTTCCCGGAAATCCAATTGATACGGAAAGAATTGAGTATAAGGTAACAGGATAAAAGGATTTAAATTAAAGGATTATAATAGAGGATCATTAAAAAAGGGATATAATGTATTGAGAAAGGTTAAGGGAACCTAAGTAATAAGATCCCGGGTATGATCCTTCAAACGATAAACGAGAACGAAAGTTAAGCGAACCGTATAACTGATCAGCGGTCATTAGGCAAACAATTAGGAAGTTAATCAAAGGGATTAGAGAGAGTGATGTCACCCAACCAATGAGAGGAGGACAAAGAGGGAAGGATGATATCACAACATGACATAGGCATGACATGGGAAGGAAGGAGATGTGGTGGCTTTTTAACAACACAAAATCAAGGGCAACTAGGTAATTAACTAAAACAAACACAAAAATCAAACCAACCAAGCCAAGCAAATCATTTTTCATCAAAATCAAAAAGAAACCAAGGCATTGTTCTTCATGCTCTCGGCTTTTTACTATTCCAAAGGCAAGGAATTTCAAAACTCAAGATCCAAGCCTCCTAAATTGGTAAGATAATTCCCTAATCATCCTTATGCTTAGTTAGGGCTATATCATGAGTTTAAGCCATCAATTCCTTCTCAATCTTCTTCATTTAATCAAAGAAGAAGACAATGAATAGTGTTTTCAAGTTTTTAACTTGAAATTTTTCTTGATTTCCTTGAAGATCCAAGCATTCCTAAGACTTCTCAAAGCTTCTTAAGGCTTCCTAGCTCCTCCCACCACTTCAAGGAAGGTATATCATCTCCAAACCCTATATTCCTATGTATTATAAGATGATTTTGATTAGTAGGGTGATATTGTAGCTTGATGTTTGTGATTTAGAGTTTGGGATTGAAATGGTATTGAATCGGATTGGTAAATCTTGTTATTTTGGTTAAAAGAATGTAGTATAGTTAAATTCAAGCTTAGGCATAAGTATGAATGTTAAAATTGAATTGGTTGGGGGTTGTTATGATGTGATAAGGATGGATGTTGGTTGTATGTTGGATTTGAGGTTGAATTGGGTTGGTTTTGAATGGTTTTAAATTGGGAAATCGCGTAAACATAGCCGTCGTAACGTCCGATTTTCTTTAGACTGTTTTGTGCATAACATTAGGACCCGAGAACCCCCTGCTAGATTTTGACCATTGCCATGTTTAGATAGCTCATGTTACAAGCTTCGTTTTGATATGTAGTTCGTTCGATTCCGATGCATGGTTTAGGAGAAACGACCGTTTCAAGTAACGGCATTTCGCGAACGAAACTTTTCGCGAACAAAGGTTAAAGACCAAAAAGGACTAATTGAAGTATGAAACATTTATGGTAAGTGTGTTAGGCAGTTGGTAAGACACTCGCGAAGGAATCGCCTTAAAACTCGTAAAGGTTAAATTATTAAAAATGGTGGAGCCGAGGGTACTCGAGTGACTTAAGAAAATCAGTAAGCGCAAAACAAGCGTTAGAGTCTAAGTTAGTTAAAGTATAGATTTACAAGTGACTTTGGTTTAATTCCAACTTACTTGTTGTTTATAGGTTACCAGACTCGTCCCGAGCCATTCGTAACCCCCAGTCGCTCAGGCAAGTTTTCTACCCAATATACTGTTGTTGTGATGTAAATATATGTATATGCATTATCTTGTGATAGTGCATGATTGTTATTAGCAAATTTTGCGATATATTGGAGCATGCTGATATGGTATATATGCATGTCTGTTTCGTAATCTGGTTATCTATCTGTTGATTTCAATGCTTATAGTTGCATAATACCTATGCTAGAAATAAGCAAGTAGTTGCGTATACCCTTAGTATAGGGGATAAAAGGTGAACATATTTCTAAACCGGGAGTCGATGTTCCCGAGTATATTATATATATATATATTTATATATATATATGGATATAGTTTTAAAACTATTGATCGAATAAGGTTTATTCGATACCTTTATTTTACTTAATTGAATATTTATTCAAATATTCATTCGAGGGCTTATGACTTCTTTATTTTATTAAATGAATATTATTATGAATATTCATTCGAGGGCTTATGACTTCTTTATTTTATTTAATGAATATTATTTGAATATTCATTCGAGGGCTTATGACTCTTTATATTATTTATTGAATATTATTTCGAATATTATCCGAGGGCTTATGACTCAGTTCATATTATTATTGAATATTACTTGGATATTCATTTGAGGATGTATGACTCCTTTATTTTATGAATATTATTTATAGTATTCATTCGAGGTATTATGACTCCGCTTATTACTTAATAATATTCTTTATTGTAATAAAGAATAAGGTGTCGATAATCAAACTTATTTTTGATTATTCAAACAAAGATATTACTTTCGTATAAGTATATCTTTGATTATTTGCTATTCCTTCGAGTATAAGTTTTCCAACTTCTACCTCCATTATTCTTTATGGGAATATTATTTAAATAATAATATTCAGATATTTCTTTCATATTGGGACTGATTTATTTCATAAATCAGCATCACTCCAAACATTCTTAAAACTGTTTTCGAGTCTTCAAAATGAATTTAAAAGTTAGAGCGGATCCCAAAACTCATTTTTATATTTAAGATCTTCCTTTTTAAGGGGATTTAAATACTCGCTCAAAACCTGAGGGATCCGGCTCTGTGGTGTATTTTATATTCGCAACACGGTTGCAGTTTTGGTAAATGAATTGATTACTTACCCAACATTCGGGAAGTAAGTCCATCTATTGAGTCGGCATAAGCAACATGGGCTCAGTGGGCGTCCATGATAGTGTAAGTGGCTCAGTGGGAGTCCATCAAATGCATAAGTGGCTGAGTGGCAGTCCAGCATAAGGTCCTATTACGACCAGGGTGATGACCAGTGGGGAATTCGTCCATCTACTAGTAGAAAAGGTTACTTATGGGTATCTTTGCCTGATCAGCAAGATATCTGGTTTATGCCAAAATTCTTTTCCTTTCCAAACTTATTGGATATTGCAATTCTGTTCATACTTTACATGACAGAGGTTTTCAGGAAAATGTATAAAGAAGATGTATATGTGGATATATATATATATATCAGAACTAAATGAAGTATATCATAACTTCATTTCCTTTAATAATATTTCAAAGATTTAATCTATTCAAATCTTGTCTGGTAGTCTCATCTATGTGTTGAACTGTTGAAAGCTCATTATACTTTGAACAGTGGTAGTTCAAGTAGCTTTATAAATGATATAAGTGTAGTGAAGTATTTGGTAACTTCATCCCTTGTTTCTACTTATATCTAGTAAGTAATTATCTTACACATGATAAAAGATTCTAGTAAGTATCCAATCTTGTAACTTCATCTTTTAAACTTATATCTAGTAAATGATTATCTTATGCATGACAAAGATTTTCAGAAAAACGTTGAGACAAGGTTAGATATATGAGATCACCTTGCAACGATATTTTTATACAATTATACACTGGAACTCTGTGTGTATTATGCATGGAAGAGGACTTCCAATATTTTGAAAAGTATATATGTATATATATATATACTGAATATTTTGCGACTTCATCGCATTAAGATATCAAACTTGGTTCATTTCTTTTGACTAAGATTTTCATGAGTACTATGAGAAGGCTTATATATTGTTATTCAATATACATATTATTTTGGTGGGCTTGCTGCTCACCCTTGCTTTCTTCTTTCATCACACAACAACAGATAGAAAAGATGAACAGGACCAAGCTCCTGATTCGCAAGCGATCAGGAAACGTTCCGCAGTTTCCTATAGGCGTTGATGTCGCTGTAGCTGAGGTAGGAACTACCAATAGGCTAGGTTTTCAACTTATGATGTACCAGATTTATGTATATTTATGAATTGTAATAATGGCAAAGAAATGTAAATTTATTCAGAAACCTTTTTAAGGTGTATTGACATATAATTGTGGAATAAAACGACTTGTCATTATTTTGGATATTCATCTCTGAGACTAAAACGTGTGGTGTGTGTGTTTATTGTGGGGTCACAGTACAGGGTAGTTGAGTAATTATTAAGATTGGGTGTTATTAAGGGAAATGGAACTCGTGACAACCCGGATCCCCGACCCCGGATTTGGGGGTGTTACAAAGATTTTATAAATTTCATATGATTCTTATAAATTCATAAATCAATATAAAAATAATTAGGAAGATATGACAATTATCTATATTTTATTTTGGACATAAAAAAATTAAAATACTCAATTAATATTATTTTTAAATATCCAAACACAGATAACACTTAACAATTAATTCACAGAATAGATACTGAATATATATAATAATTATTTATTAGCAAAAATAATTACACGATATATCCCGGATATTACATCCTTCCCCCCTTAAAAGGATTCTGTCCTCAGAATCTCCTAAGAAAACAAATGAGTGTACTTTTATTTCATATCGCTTTCTAACTCCCAGGTTGACTCTTCAACCTTTGGGTTTTTCCATAATACTCTTACTAGCTTTACCACTTTATTTCTCAATACCTTCTCTCTTTCCTCTAAAATCTCTATCGGACTCTCTACATATGACAAATCTGCATGAAGCTCTATTGGCTCATATTCTATTACATGCCTAGAGTCTGGATTATACTTCTTAAGCATAGATACGTGAAAAACATTATGAATGTGCTCCATGTGCGGAGGTAACGCCAACTCGTAAGCTACTTTGCCAACGCGCTTTAGAATCTCAAAAGGTCCGACATACCTTGGGCTCAGCTTTCCTTTCTTTCCAAACCTTGTTAGTCCCTTCCACGATGATACTTTCAGTAATACCAAGTTTCCTTCTTCGAATTCCATGTCTTTCCTTGACTGGTCTGCGTATTTTCTTTGACGGTCTTGTGCTGCTATCAATCTTTTCTGGATTACTTCAACAACTTCCTTTGTCTGCTGTACCAATTCAGGTCCAAGTATTTTACGTTCTCCTACCTCGTCCCAATATACTGGAGATCTACATTTGCGTCCATAAAGGGCTTCATAGGGTGGCATCCCAATACTGGCGTGATAACTGTTGTTATAAGCAAACTCTACCAGAGGCAAATGCTCGTCCCAACTTCCTTTGAAATCAATAGCACAAACACGTAACATATCCTCAATTGTCTGGATCGTTCTTTCGCTTTGGCCGTTCGTCTGGGGGTGGTAAGCCGTACTCATATTCAATCTTGTTCCCAAACATTCTTGAAAACTCTTCCAAAATCTTGAATTAAATCTTGGATCTCGATCAGACACAATAGACACTGGAACTCCATGACGAACTACGATTTCCTTTAGGTACATATGGACTAACTTATCGAGCGAGAATATTTCATTTATAGGCAGAAAATGAGCTGACTTGGTAAGTCTGTCCACTATAACCCAAATGGCATCATCATTAGCCCTTGTCCTTGGTAATCCAACTATGAAATCCATGGCATTATGTTCCCACTTCCACTTTGGAATCTCCAATGGTTGTAGCAATCCACTTGGTCTCTAATGCTCTGCTTTAACTCTCTGACATGTATAACATCTGTTAACCCATTTCGTAATTTCCCTCTTCATATTTAGCCACCAATAATTCTCCTTTAAATCTCGGTACATTTTGGTACTCCCTGGATGGATTGAATACCTCGAATTATGTGTTTCCTGTAAAATTTCATTCTTCAGCTCCGTCACCGGTGGAATCCAAATTCTTGAAGAAAACCTAAAAATACCTTCATCATCCTATTGCGTGCACAATTCTTCACCTACCAAATGATTTATATCTTGATCCGTTACATTTTCCTGACACTTCTTTATTTTCTCTAACAACTCCGGCTGGAAAGTCATATTGTACATTTTTGCTTCATCAGGCTTGCAAACTCTAATCTCCAATTCCAGTTTCTGAAATTCTTTATATATCTCTTCGGGTACTGATAACACATTTAACTTTTCCTTCCGACTCAACGCATCTACTATAACATTCGCTTTACCGGGATGATAATTAATCGAGCAGTCGTAATCCTTGATCAATTCTAACCATCTCCTTTGCCTCATATTAAGCTCCTTCTAAGTGAATATGTACTTTAAGCTTTTGTGATCCGTGAAAATCTCGCACTTTTCTCCATACAGATAATGTCTCCAAATTTTCAAAGCAAAAACTATGGCTGCTAGCTCCAAATCATGAGTAGGATATTTCTATTCGTGTGGTTTCAATTGCCTTGACGCAGACGCAATCACCTTATCGTGCTGCATTAGAACACATCCTAGTCCTTTATGAGAAACATCGCTATAAATTACGAAATTCCCTTGATCGTCTGGAAGTGACAAAACAGGTGTTGTGATTAATCGTTGCTTCAATTTCTGAAAACTTTCTTCGCACTTGTCATTCCATATAAACTTTTCATTCTTTCATGGAAGCTTTGTCAATGGTGTTGCAATCCTTGAAAAATTTTAAACGAATCGACGATAATATCCCGCTAATCCCAAGAAACTTCTCACCTCGGTGGGTGTTCTCGGTCTTTCCCAGTTTGTAATTGCCTCGATCTTTGCTGGGTCCACTTTGATCCCTTCGTTACTGACTATATGTCCTAAGAACTGAACCTCCTGTAGCCAAAACTCACACTTTGAGAATTTAGCATATAACTTCTTTTTCCTTAAAATCTCCAAAGCTGTTCTCAAATGTTCCGCATGATCCTCTTCCGTTTTTGAATAAATCAAAATATCATCTATAAAAACAATAACAAATTTGTCCAAGTATTCCTTGAAAATTTTGTTCATCAGGTCCATAAACGCTGCCGGGGCGTTGCTCAATCCAAAAGACATCACTAAAAATTCATAATGTCCATACCTTGTTCTGAAAGCTGTCTTCGGTATATCTTCTGGCTTAATCTTCAGTTGATGATATCTCGATTTTAAGTCAATCTAGGAGAAAAACTTGGCTCCCTTCAATTGGTCAAATAGACCGTTAAATCTGGGTAACGGATACTTGTTCTTGATTGTAAGCTTGTTGAGCTCCCTATAGTCGATGCACAGTCTCATGCTTCCATCTTTCTTCTTGACAAATAATACCGGGGCTCCCCACGGGGATACACTAGGTCTGATTACTCCTTTTTTTAATAACTCTTGCAATTGCTTCGCTAGCTCCTTCATTTCAACGGGCGCCATTCTGTACGGGGCCTTGGATACCGGTTCTGTTCCAGGTGCTAAGTCAATTGCAAACTCAATTTCTCTATCTGGAGGAAGTCCTGGTAACTCATCAGGAAACACGTCTGGAAATTCATTCACTATTGGAATATCTTCAAGTTTTGCTGGCTCCTGACTTCTGTCAATCACATATGCCACGAAATGTTCGCATCCTTGCCATAGTAACTTCTTGGCTTGAATCATCATTAAAAACTTCTTTACTTGTTTCTGGCCCTTGAACGTTATTATTCTTTCGTCTGGCGTCTTCACCATTACCTTCTTATTTCGACAATCTATCTGAGCATCGTGCTTAGATAACCAATCCATTCCTAAGATAACGTCAAATTTTCCTAACTTAAATGGTATCAAATCTACACAAAACTTACTACCAGAAATCTCAATCTCACAATTCCCACAAACTTGGTTAACAGATACACGTTCTTGATTTGCTAATTCCACGGTCATTATTTCATTTAAATACTCAACTGGACAATTTAACTTACTAACAAGATCTTGTGAAAAAAACGATCGAGTTGCTCCCGAATCTATTAACACTTTCGCACATAAAGAATTCACATAAAGCGTACCTACCATGACATCCGTATCCTGGATAGCATCCTTCACAGATATGTCAAAAACTCTAGCCCTTGGAGTCTCATTCACTGCTGGGGTAGATCCCATAATCCTCAATGCATTACTGACTGGGGCTGGTGTCTTGCAATCCCTGGCTATATGTCCTGGTTTCCCACATTTAAAGCATGTAAATCCAATGGATGGAACCTTCACTGCTGGATTCCAGATAGGCTGATCCTTATTTGCTAACTCTCTTGCTGGCTGATTTCGGCACTCCCTTGAATAGTGCCTTTTCTGATTGCACTTGAAACAATCTACATTCAACTTATTACAAACTCCCCCATGCTTCTTCGCACATACTTGACAATCTGGAAAAGTTAATCTCAACTGATTTGGCTGATTTGTATTAACTGGACGGTTGCCCTGGCTTCCGTCGCTTGCATTCTGTCTCCTGAAATTAAAATTCCTCCCTAGCTGAAACTTGCGCTTCTTAAAATTTGGAAACTTCCCTGGTTGTGACTGACCTTCATTCCCTTCAAATTTCCTTTTCTTGCTTTCTTTCTCCTTCTGTGACATCTCACTCTCTGTCTCTGCGATCATAGCCTTCTGTACAACTCCTGCATAAGTATCCAATTCAAAAATGACTACCTTCCCTCTGATCCATGGCTTCAAACATTGCCGGAATCTTTTAGCCTTCTTCTTGTCAGTATCCACATACGACGGCACATACCTTGACAATTCCTCAAACTTACTCTCATAATCTGTTACCGACATGTTTCCTTGCTTTAGTTCTAAAAACTTCAACTCCATCTGATCCTGGACAAACTGAGGAAAATACTTTTCTAAAAACAACTCCTTAAACCTCTCCCAAGTAATAACATATGTACCTTCCAATGTCTTCACCATCTCCCACCAATAGGTGGCCTCATTCTTCAAATAGTAACTTGCAAACTCAACCTTCTGTTCATCCTTTACTTTTACTAAGGAAAATGCCTTCTCTATCTCCTTTAACCAAACATTTGCTTCAATCGGTTCTAAGGAACCCTTGAATTGTGGTGGGTTTACTGCCTGAAAAGTTTTGAAAGTTACCTGGGTATTGGTCTGTCTTTGTTGTTTTTGTGCCAGGTGAACTGTTTGTTGGGCCAAGATTTGAAGAATCTGGGCTATTGCTGGGTCTATAGGTCCTGGGTTTGCATTCTGGTTTGTATCATCTTGGTTGTTATTATTGTTGTTGTTGGTTTCTTCATTCTGGGTGTTGGTGCGGGTATTTCTTCTGAGAGGCATTTTCTGTAAAGAATCAAACAACTTATTTAGCTTTTAAATCAAATTCTTTGCATAAAAGAAAAGTTTTATAAAACAGAAATATTTCTTTTTAAAAACAGTTATAACTAAGTAAATTGCATGCTTCTTTACAGAATATAAACAGTTATGAAAAACAGGGTACATGGTATCATAAGGGTATAACTGATGCAATAAATAAGGTAAGGTAAAACAGGTGCAGTAAAATGAATGACAATACTGGAAAGGAAAGGTGCTGATATATATAGATCGAAAGTTTTGGGTAGTACAAGCGTAAAGACGCTTCAAAAGTAAAAGCAAAAAGGGTACAATAACCTACTCACTAGTCAGCATAGCTAGTCTATAAATACAACTCAAAAGTCTACTGATACACACTGCACACTACTATACATACTACATAACCATCACAATACTGCTCAGCATCTCTGGATCTCTAACTCATGGAAAGTCTGGACCTCCAATCTCCTCAAGCTCCTCTAGAACCCACTTAGCCCACTCCACTAGGAAATCAGGGGTGATGTCCTTATGTGTAGCCTCAGCAATCCTCACTACAGCTGCTCTACGAAACGCCTGGAGCCTCTCTCTGAGTCACCTCTCACCACTCCCAACCTCTCTGGTACGCATAATATGTAGTAACTCCTAAATCTGACCCTGTAGGAATCGCTACTCCATAAGGCAAGCCTCAAACTGATGATATGGGACAAGATAGGAAGAGAACTGGAAAGGTACTCCTGTAACTGAGTGACTAGTAAAACCTGAATCAGCAGGTGGGGTCCTCTGATAGGTGGCCTCATGCCTGGAGGTGGAATAGCCTGCAATGGTACGGGCTGCAACACAGGTGAAGGTAGTATGGCCAACACTGGTGGAACAACAGGACGTGGATCTGAAGATGGTACTCCAACTGAAGGCTCTGAGTGATCAGCTGATACGGGGATAAAAGATTCGGCCATCGCTGCTATCTGAAATCATATCACAATATAAGAATCTCAAACCATGACGCGAATTATACTAGTACATGTTATACCGAAGCACTCAACCTCTCGACGTTCTATCTTTCTATTCCTTACTTCGAATCCTAACCATCTACCCATTCCCGTTATGCTGGGCTTGTGTCAGTGACTTATAACCTATAGCTCTGATACCAAACCTGTGGCGTCCTCCAAACCCGGGTCAGAAGTTTGGGGTCCACAAACACACCTTATTAATAACCTGCTTATAACAATAATAAAGATAATAATAATATGCAGTGACCATACTTATCAACTACCACGGACCGCAACAGGTTAAAGTATGCACACAAGCCAAACACACACTTATATTACAAATTGTTCAAAATCCAACTATTCAACTCAGAACTGAGTATTAAACATTATTACAAACTTTTACAAACTTAAATTATTCCAAAAGAAGCCTACTAGCTCAACTCGATCAACCTAAACCCCAAGCTCTCATGCTGGACTGGGGATCTTCGGTACCAACCGGTTCTTTCTTAACTGGAAAAGAACATAAACAATATCGCACAAATGAGCTAACTAGCTCAACAAGTCACAATGACAAAACTGAGAATAATGATCATCAGGTAAATATGGTTATGATATCAAGTGAACAATGGATTATAATTTAGAATTGGATATTATATTTTCATTTTAAAAACCAAGGTTAGGCTGCTGATCCGTCACGCACTAACCCCGAGCAAAGCACACAACACTGCTCTAACTACTGGATCCAAGGCACACATTGGCCTAACTTGACCATTATATGGTCTGACCACGAATCTGGTCCACAATTTTATAAAAATAATCCAATTCTAACATAATAACAGAATAAGTAGTAATAAACAATAAACAGCATCATTAACAACATTTTATTAATGAAAATGGTTTCAATCTGCATAGGGATCAATATGGCAATTTCAAAGCATGGATGCTAGGTAATGAAAGAATTGGATAGCAAGGGAAATAATGTTTCAAGGATTTGGATTTTCAAAGTATAGGATACAATGGTTTGAGTGTGTAAGCAATCTGATTCAGTGTTTGATATTTAGTTTGTATGTATTTGTGGAGCAGTATCGTATCTGGGTGCACAAAAATCAATGGTTTAGAAAGAATAAGGTTTACGGCTCAAGATCAATAATTAGAACCAGGGTTTATGGTTCACTGCTTCAAGGCACTTGCAATATAAAACAGGACTATCAATCACTACAATATCTCGAGAAAGTTTAGAACACTTGCCTGGTACTAGCTTACTACAGTGCAATCGCTTTCAATCACCACTGTCTTACTCCTTGACTACCTGTTTCCCTTTCCTACGCCTTGCCTCTTCTGCTCACATATCATAAGCATCTATCAATATTCAACTTATACGATCCTATTCAACAAATACTTCTATCTACCTTTCATTTCACCCAAATCCGATTAACGGATTGAAAGTTACGTAATAAACAAGTAAACATCGAATACACAGACCGGTATTCAACCAACAAGTCACATATAACACATAACACGTCACACGATCAATGATATATCATTTATAAAGAAGTCTCGGGTCATAAACAAGCTTTCGGGTACAAAATGATTTTTAAAACATTTTTCAGAATTAAAACGGGTCGTTGGATCAATTTTGGAGAAACAAACAGGGTTCGGTTGGCCAATTTTGGCTTCGAAACAATTTTTTAATAATTATCGAGCCTTGAAAATAATTTTAAATAATATTTTAAAGCTCGAAACTATTTTTTTCGGAATTTTTATATCATTTTTAAATAATTAAATCTAATTAAATAATTAATTAAACTCAATTAATAATTAATTAAGTCAATTAATCAATTAATTTCCGAATTAATTGACCAATTAATCAATTAAAAATTAACTGAAATTAATTAAGTAATTAATTCAGATTTATTTTTGAATTAAAAATAATTTTTGGAATTAAAATAATAATTTTTAGAATTTTCAGAAATTAAAAACGAATTTTTATAATAAAAATAAATAGGAAATATGATTTTTTTTAAAACAGGAATCCTAAATTTGCAAACTGTGGAAACTTCAGGGACCAAACTGCATCGTCCCCAAAAGTCCAGGTACCAAACGGTAATTTTACAGGGGGTTCGCCGGAAAATGCCCTGTCTCGCCGTAGAAGACGATCCAGGGATGCTCAGGCCACCACCACCTCCAGATCACATCTACAAATCACCAGGAACATAACCATGTCATCAAATCGATCTAACAGTCCCTGAGTTGGCCGGAATTTGGCCGAGAAGTTCGCCGGTTTCCGGCGAACTCGACGTAAACTTCAAATGACAACTCCCTTCTCTACAGACCTCGTTGATTTGTGAAACTTGTACGAATAGATTGCAAATTTCACAGAGAACACAACTCACTATACCACAACATCTATCTATCCCGAAATAAGAAATCCCCAAATTTCAATTAAGAACATTCATACGGGTTATAAACCCTAATTTCATAATTCGAAAATTAAACCCACTTTTGAGCATGTTATTGAACTCCAAATCAGACGTATAACATATGAAAATCATCAGGAAAACAAGCTCTACAACATGCAATCATCAAATCATACCAACAATCATCCGAACAAAAATTCATATTTTTAATAAAAATAAGTCGAAAATAAATTAATTTTCAGAAAATAAACCTTGATTTTTGCAGTGATTTGGAACATAGAATCTGATAGAACACCTCAAGACCTTTGGATTGAGTACTCGAGCTTTGAAAACAGAGATCAATAACACCTTCGTTTTGCTGTTTGATTCTTGGAAGATTATATGAATATAAGGTTTTTCTGTAATAACCCCAATTTTTGGGAAATTTTTGAAACCCTTATGAATAGTGTTTTTGCTGAATGAGAAAACTTTTCATGCCACACTATGTAGGGGTTCTGGTATGGATATTCTGAGATTTTATTAGTACTTTATATGGGATATAAGTGTATGTAAAGATCGTCAGAATCCAAATCCGAACACTTTGATTTTTCCCGGAAATACACTAGATACGGAAAGATTTGAGAAAAAGGTAACAGGATAAAAATGATTTAAATTAAAGGATTATAGGAGAGGATCATAAAAGGAATATAATATATTGAGAAAGGTTAAGGGAACCTAAGTAATAAGATCCCGGGTATGATCCTTCAAACGATAAACGAAAACGAAAGTTAAGCGAACCGTATAACAGATCAGCGGTCATTAGGCAAACAATTAGGAAGTTAATCAAAGGGATTAGAGAGGATGATGTCACCCAACCAATGAGAAGAGGACAAGGAGGGGAGGATGACATCATGAGGATGACACAAGCATGACATGGGAAGGAAGGAGATGTGGTGGCTTTTTAACCACACAAAACCAAGGGCAACTAGGTAATTTACTAAAACAAACACAAAAATCAAACCAACCAAGCCAAGCAAATCATTTTTCATCAAAATCAAAAAGAAACCAAGGCATTGTTCTTCATGCTCTCGGCCAAAACAGAACCAGAACACTAAAACTGCTGTATCTCCTTCATTTCTCACTCAAATATTGTGTTCTATAGCTCATTGGAAAGGTATTGAGATAGCCTACAACTCTTGTTCACAAGTCTCGTCCAAATAATCATGGTAAGACCCTCATTTTTACAGTTCTTTAAATCGGACTTTTAGAAACTTCAAAGCCTAACTTTGTGTTCTTGATTTCTTTGGAAAGATCAAGCTTGTAGGAGGCTCCCTAAGGCTTCCTAGCAACTTAACACCTCCCAAGGAAGGTATAAACTTCAAACCATAGCCTTTACTTTATTTGTTAGTAAGTTTAATGGTTGGTGTTGTGAAATGAGAAGCATGGATTGTGATTATTAGTAGTTTGGTTTGATTTGGAAGTGTTTTTGGTAATTGAAGCTTGATTATAGTTCATAGGTCGTGATTGTGGTTGTTTGAGTTGAAAACCTTGGAGATTATGGACTGATGTGGTATGGTTTAGGTGAAGTTTTGTTGTATTGATGGTTATGAGTTGGTTGGTGGTTAATTGGAGTAGTTTAAACATTGGTAATCGCGTAAACATAGCCGTCGTAATGTCCGATTTTCTTTGGACTGTTTTTGTGCATAACATTAGGACCCGAGAACCCCCTGCTAGATTATGACCACTGCCATGTTTAGATAGCTCATGTTACGAGCTTCGTTTTGATATGTAGTTCGTTCGATTCCGATGCACGGTTTAGGAGAAACGACCGTTTCAAGTAACGGCGTTTCGAGAACGAAACTTTTCCCCTCGCCTTATTTTGAAACATAGGTTAAAGACCAAAAAGGGTTAATTAATGTATGAAACATTTATGGTAAGTGTGTTAGGCAGTTGGTAAGACACTCGCGAAGGAATCGCCTTAAAATTCGTAAAGGTTAAATTATTAAAAATGGTGGAGCCGAGGGTACTCGAGTGACTTAAGAGAATCAGTAAGCGCAAAACAAGCGTTAGAGTCTAAGTTAGTTAAAGTATAGATTTACAAGTGACTTTGGTTTAATTCCAACTTACTTGTTGTTTATAGGTTACCAGACTCGTCCCGAGCCATTCGTAACCCCCAGTCGCTCAGGCAAGTATTCTATCCGTTATACTGTTGTTGTGATGTATACACTTGTATATGCATTATCTTGCGATAGATGCATGTTGGTTAATTAGCAAATGTTGCGATATATTAAGCATGCTGATATGGTATATATATGCATGCCTGTTTCGTATCCTTGATTTATATATCTGTTGGTTCAAATGCTTATTCGTTGCATAATACCTATGCTAGAAATAAGCAAGTAGTTGCGTATACCCTTAGTATAGGGGATAAAAGGTGAACATATTTCTAAACCGGGAGTCGATGTTCCCGAGTATATTATATATATATTTATATATATATATGAATATAGTTTTTAAAACTATGGATCGAATAAGGTTTATTCGATACCTTTATTTTACTTAATTGAATATTAATTTGAGTATTCATTTGAGGGCTTATGACTCAGTTTATTTTATTATTTGAATATTATTTGAATATTCATTCGAGGGCTTATGACTCAGTTTATATTATTATTGAATATTACTTGGATATTCATTTGAGGATGTATGACTCCTTTATTTTATGAATATTATTTATAGTATTCATTCGAGGTATTATGACTCCGCTTATTACTTAATAATATTCTTTATTGTATTAAAGAATAAGGTGTCGATAATCAAACTTATTTTCGATTATTTAAATAAAGATAGTACTTTCATATAAGTATATCTTTGGTTATTTGATATCCATTTCAAGTATAAGTTTTAATACTTCTACTTCGATTATTTTTATAAAGATTATTCTTTATGGGAATATTATTTAAATAATAATATTCAGACATTTTCTAAATATAATGGGGACTGATTTACTTCATTAAATCAGCTTTACCCCAAACATTCTTAAAAATATTTTCGAGTCTTCAAAATGAATTTAAAAGGTAGAGCGGATCCAAAACTTGTTTTCAAATTCAAGATCTTCCATTTTAAGGGGACTTGAATACTCGCTCAAAAACCTAAGGGATCCGGCTCTGTGGTGTATTTTATATTCGCAACAAGGTTGCTGTTTTGTTAAATGAATCGATTACTTACCCAACACTCGGGAAGTAAAATTCTTGGAACAAGTTAATCCATTAACAGGCATCGCCTGGGAAATATCGGTGAGTTCTCCTTTCCAACTAGATACGACTTCTTGGTGGAGCCGTATCAACAAGTTTCTACTTGGGGAAAGGGGGAACGAGCTTTACGTTTCAGAGTCATGGATTTCATCTGAACTAGGAGTGGCGTAAGTGGTCGAGTGGCGCCGGCCCAGCCTTAATATATTGGCCCAAATGGCCTGGAAGTTCCGCTAAGGCGGTCCATTCCTTAGGAGTTCAGTGTTCGGTTGACAAGTAAATCCGACAGGTTCTCCTCTACATGTAGAAAATGGTGGGGTTGTACTACTACGACTGATCATCGTAAGTGGTCTTCCTGGCGCGGCAAACTCCCATAATGAGTTCATCATCCAATTGGATAATTTCTGCAACACTACCCAGAGCACTTCGATAGAAAGGCTACGGTTGGGCGATTGTTGAGTGTTGGCAGGGTCAAGTTTTCAAAATGATGTTTACATCAAATGAAGTATCTCGTAACTTCATTTTATTTTGATAATATTTTAAAGATTTAATCTATTCAAATCTTGCCTTATAGTCTCATCTATGTGATGAACTTTTGAAGCTAATTATAACTTGAACGGTGGTAGTTCAAGTAGTATTTGGGAAAGATATAAGTATATTGGGGTATCTTGTAACTTCATCTTTTAAACTTATATCTAATTAATAATTATCTTATGAATGACAAAGATTTTCAGAAAAACGTTGAGACAAGGTTAGATATATGAGATCACCTTGCAACGATATTTTTTTTTATACAGTTATACACTGGGACTTTGTGTATATTGTGCATGGAAGAGGACTTCCAATATTTTGAAAAGTATATATGTATATATATATACTGAATATTTTGCGACTTCATCGCATTAAGATATCAACTTGGTTCATTTCTTTTGACCAAGACTTTCATGAGTACTATGAGAAGGCTCATATATTGTTAATCATTATACATATTATTTTGGTGGGCTTGCTGCTCACCCTTGCTTTCTTCTTTCGTCACACAACATCAGATAGACAAGATGAACTGGACCAAGCTCCCGATTCGCAAGAGGTTAGGAGACGTTCCGCAGTTTTCTAGAAGCACTGATGTCGCCATAGCTGAGGTAGGAACTACCAATAGGCTAGGCTTTCAACTTTTGATGTATCAGATTATGTATATTTATGAATTGTAATAATGGCAAAGAAATGTAAATTTATTCAGAAACCTGTTTAAGGTGTATTGGCATATAATTGTGGAATAAAACGACTTGTGATTATTTTTGGATATTCATCTCTGAGACTATAACTTGTGGTGTGTGTGTTTATTGTGGGGTCACAGTACAGAGTAGTTGATTATTTATTAAGATTGGGTGTTGTTAAGGGAAATGGAACTCGTGACAACCCGGATCCCCGACCCCGGATTTGGGGGTGTTACAGAAATGGTATCAGAGCTAAGCGTTATAAACCTCAGAGATGATGTGACGTTAAGATAATAACTAAGATAATAAGAACTCTTGCCAAGTTCATAGTCGGGCTACCCAACGTAGTACTGACAGTTAAAACCCTTATGGGAACCCTTATAAATATCGTGATAGAAGCGTAGTTCGTTATCGTATATGGTGGCGGGACTCCGAACCCTGAGGTTCAGGAGCATCAGGTTGAGGATGTTGTCCTAGAAGGGATAGTTGCTGAGGAGGATCCCATGGAGGATCCTGACAAGAATGAATAAAGGACCACTGATGAATTGATGACCATGGTTAGGTCGACTACCAGAGGTAGGATTGGTCGATCACTACCAGAGGTTCGTTCAAGTTTGTAAAGATAGTAGCCCCCTTTAACGCGGCTTACTCGTAAGGCTGAGAAGTTTGAATGGACAGAGAAATACGAGAACAGCTTTTAAGAACTGAAGCAAAGATTGGTAACGGCCCCTATGATGGCGTTGCCGGATGGAAAAGGAGATTTTGTGATTTGTAGTGACGCTTCATATAAGGAATTAGGGTGCTCTTATATAGCACAGCAAGATAATCGCGTATGCGTCAAGACAATTAAGGGAATTTAAAATTCGATATCCCCACCCATGAGCTTGGGCTCGTGGCAATAGTTTTGCCCTAAAGATTTGAGGCACTACTTGTATGGAGAGAAGTGTGAGATTCACAAACCATAGGAGCTCTAGTACATTCTTACGTAGAAAGAGCTCAACATACGCTAGAGGAGGCGGTTAGAGCTAATCAAGAATTATGATTGGGAGATTCTTTATCATTCGAGGAAAGCCAATATGGTGGCTGATGCCCTTAGTAAAAAGGAGAGACTCAAGATGATAATGTCTTTTGGAGAGTTTATAAGAGATTTTGAGAAAATGGAAATAGTAGTGAAGGTAACCGGAGCCGGTACCGAAAAGCTATTTGAGATAGCAATACAGCCCGAAGTATTGGAAAAGAACATATTGTGCCAGTAAAAGTGATGAATGAAGGCAGAGAGCCAACAAATAGGTATGAGATTAATACCGAGAGTGATGATAAGGGAATAATGAGGTATTCCTATAGAATTTGGGTTCCAAAGGTTTAAGAGCTTAAAGATGAAATCTTAGATGAAAGCTAGTTTGAGGAATAAGAGTTAGAGCAAACCCTGAACGTGATAGTTAGGGAGGTTGCCACCAAGACAAAAAGGAACCCATAACATGATGAAGTGGAAAATGAGGATTTAAATTATGTAAGATGACCCCAATTATGGGGAGTAGGAAGAAATATTTAGACTGAGGAAACAAAAGTCGAGTAAGGACAGGAGACCCGAGATGGTACCCCTATACGGCAATTCATGGACCTGTCTAAAGAGAACTTAGACTATTATCCCCAACCACCACCCTGAGGAGACAGTGCGGTGGGAAATTCTTTCATGACCTTTAAGTCGCTAAGCTCTCAGAGTTCCAAGGAACAAGCTGACCCAGTCGAGGCAAGAGCCTGGCTAAAGGAACTAGATGAATCATTTGAGATTCTAAATGATTGACGAACCACAAAAGACTGTTTTGTCACTTACCCTCCTAAGAGAGAGACCACCCGCTGGTGAAAGGCCAAGGAAGGCACGGAGCAAGAGATTATAATAAACTGATTTAAGTTCAGTCAATTGTTTTCAGGAAAGTACTTCCCAAGGTTATGGAGATAGTGTAAAAGCTTAAGAGCCAGAACAAAGGCAGACGAGTATGATGAATTATGAATCTAAGTTGTAAAAGTTATCAAGATTCATTCTGAAGACACGAATCCAGAATGACGGGATGTTTGAAATCAATGCTTATGTTGTGTTGGTTCATGAAATAACGATAAGAGAAAGGAATATAAAGGCAAGAGAGTTTGAGGAATGATAAGGGAGTTGGGTATGAGGAAACCCTAAAGACTCGTAGAAATAGAAATAGAAAAGTAGGTAATCGTCCGGATGAGAGTGATTCACCATGAGTTAAATTGATGGTTGAAGGTATAAGAGATACATATATTTTATCCCCTGTAAGTTGGGAAGATTCGAGGAAACCTTGAGATAATTCGAAGGATAAATAATGAGACGCGGATAGACTGAGGAGATAAGAAAGTAAGAAATTAAGAAAATTGGGTGAAGGAAGTGACCTTCAAGAAGGTAAAGTGTAAGACCGGTGGCATGATACCCAGAAAGGGAGACGCCAGATATGAAAGATATCCCAACATTGAGATGACTGTTGAGATAAACAACAAAAGTAAATAAGGAATTATTAAGAAGAAGTTCACGTTGAACATGACCAATATCTTCCAGAACATCCATGTTATCATTACCAAATCAAGAAAGAAAAGTGGATGACCATTGTTATCTTTTGGAGGCCATATGGATTGACCTCAATTTGAATAAGGATGCTATTATGAAGTTAGGTATAGACTATCGAGGTGGGAATGATTGAATAAGACACCCTTATCAGGGATATATGACTTGATTTATCCATGGAAGGATGCAGGTACCTTTTAAAGGTGGAATTAAGGATAGAACATCGGTAACTTAAAATGAATCCTAGGGGAATGCATAAAGGTTGGAATTTCACCCTTAATAGGGACAATATGAGTTTTGACAGTATGATTTGGAAAGGGTTAATGTAGCAACAACCTTTAAGAATCAGTGGAGAAATTTTTCAGAAGTATATAGACAATGGTTCTAGTAATAGTAAATGGTATTTTAATATGCCCTGTATCTAGGGAATACAGGAGGAACGATTGAAGGATAACCTTAGAGGTTTTACAAGGAGAAAGGTAATATTCAAAATTTTCAAGAATAGAAATGTTGATAAAGGAAATATGACGTAATTATAATGTTACCAAGTGGGGCACGTGTTAAACCACGAGAAAGTATGGATCGAACCAGTAATGGTCGAAATTATTCAGGGCAATTAGGACTTAAGATAAAAGATGTTCTAATTATGATTGAGAGTTAGTCATGACAGTGATTAACCTCTAAAGACTGAGGCAATAACTTATGGAAAAATGGTGATTTTTTTTACTTATCAGATTTTAAGGAAAGCATTTTCACATAAGCTGTGATTGAAATAAGGTAGAAAATTTATTTGGAGATGGTTAAAGTGACATTGACTGTAAGAAAATTTTACTATCAGGAAAGGCCAAAGAGGTGGCCAACACTTTAAAGGTAAGAGGATAATTATAGGCGCTTGTGCCAAAAGAATACAGTGATGATGGTTAAAACTGTGAAGGTTGTATTATGGTTTGGAAGATTGACATTCCTTCTGATGACTGTGCAATACCCAACCGTAATAGTAGTTGGTAAAGGTTTAATTCGTGTAATCGCCATGAGCGGGCTATCTATCTTAGAAGGTACTATCTTGAGAATGAGCCTGGACCATATTTCAAAAGGACTAAACGAACCTTTGAGATCAGGAGTGTTCTTCATGAATCAGAAATGGTGATTATGTTACCTCCTTAGAAGGATTTGATACGACATGTATGGACTCCGTATGGTTAGCTATTAAGATTTCATGGAAAGTGAATGATGACAGTGGGTCAGTGGTGGACCATAGTAAGGCAGCAATGATTCTGCGAGTAACGAGCTGATTACAACCGTGAGAGTTGTATTGGAATGGATGTTGAGATTGAGTACCACTAAACGGGTCGTGGTAGTGTATAAGTTATCATTGATAGACTAATTAAGTAGAGTATCTACCTATTGAATATTTATTCCCTCTTATGAAAAGAGAGTCGTATTACTATATGAGGAAGGTTGCGGTGCAAGCATAGAACTCTAGTAACGGTGATGTCTAAAATGAGATCCTAGGTTCGATTTTCGAAATCGAGGGAGTTTCAAAGGTGATTGTGTATAAGCTCGAGGAAGAGCATGGGTCCATAGAATGATGGACGGAATAAAAATATTTAGGCATGGGAAATACGATGCTATAATACTTGATGCTGATATAAATACGTATATGTTTTGTTCTCCTATGACAAACCTCTATAGTTCAGAGGTAGGTTCCAAGCCAGATATTTTGTGGCAGTATATTTTTTTTATATATACAATTCTCTTCAGTTCGTTCTTTTCTCTTCTTTTCATTTCATGTAAGTTGAGAAGAACAACCCTTCCAGAAGGGGAGGTATTGCCGAATGACTGTCTATCTGTGTGATAGAAGCCTAGTAGGATACCAACTATTGTTTAATTGCTTGTCAAGTACTAAAGGCTGGCCACCTTCTGTACGAACTATGCGAGATAACAAGTGTTCATGATCATAGTGATCTCTCAATAAATTCTTTTACTTCTATATGAAGGATTAAGCTTTCGAAAATAGAAACAGCTGAAAAAGGAGTAGTAAAGTTATGGTGGTATTCAGAATGGGAACACATTCGTAATACTAAGGTTGACGTGGTTATTAAAAGGTTATAGAACGCTAACGAGCAAAAGTATAACCAGTATAATATTAGGAACGGAAGGTAGTAGCGATTACGAACTCGAAAAGAATGGGTATTGAGAAGCAAAAGCTCTAATGCTAAAAGCTATAATGAGAGTCTGTGCAATAGACTTGAAAGAAATTGGAATGATCACTTAACACGGGTTGAGTTTTCTTACGACAATAGATCATATGTCAGTATTGAGATATCGCCTTATGAGATCCTTGAGGGAAGACAATGTCGATCTCCCTTATGTTAGGATGAAGTTGTAGAGCGCAAGATGCTCGGACCCGCAGTAGTCCAAAGGACCAGGGATATAATAGATCTAATCAGAGGACGGCTGGTAGTAACCCAAGATGGACATAAGAGGTATGCTAATTTGACTCAAAAGGACAAAGAGTATGAAATAGGGGACCTAGTAATGTTATAGGTATCCCTTGGAAAGGATTGATGAGGTTCGGAAAGAAAGGAAAGCTAAGTCTACAATTTGTTGGACACTTGGATATATTAAGACGTTTGGGAAGTTAGCATATGAGCTAGCCCTACCCCCGAACCTGTAGCAAGTTCATAACGTGTTCCACGTATCAATGTTAAGGAAGTGTAATTCGGATGCCAGACAAATAGGGGCATATGAGCGCATAGACATGCAACCAGACGTAACCTATATGGAGCAACCAGGAAGGGTATAGAGTAAAAAGGAACGAGTGCTTAGGAGAAGGGTTATCAAACTAGTAAGAGTTTGATGGTAGAACCACAATGTGGGAAAATTTACTCGAGAGTTAGAAAGTGCAATGCTAAGAGAGTATCCCTATTCATTTTCTATCTGATTCCGGGACGGAATCCTTTTAAGGAGGGGAGACTGTAATAACCCCAATTTTTGGGAAATTTTTGAAACCCTTATGAATAGTGTTTTTGCTGAATGAGAAAACTTTTCATGCCACACTATGTAGGGGTTCTGGTATGGATATTCTGAGATTTTATTAGTACTTTATATGGGATATAAGTGTATGTAAAGATCGTCAGAATCCAAATCCGAACACTTTGATTTTTCCCGGAAATACACTAGATACGGAAAGATTTGAGAAAAAGGTAACAGGATAAAAAGGATTTAAATTAAAGGATTATAGGAGAGGATCATAAAAGGAATATAATATATTGAGAAAGGTTAAGGGAACCTAAGTAATAAGATCCCGGGTATGATCCTTCAAACGATAAACGAAAACGAAAGTTAAGCGAACCGTATAACAGATCAGCGGTCATTAGGCAAACAATTAGGAAGTTAATCAAAGGGATTAGAGAGGATGATGTCACCCAACCAATGAGAAGAGGACAAGGAGGGGAGGATGACATCATGAGGATGACACAAGCATGACATGGGAAGGAAGGAGATGTGGTGGCTTTTTAACCACACAAAACCAAGGGCAACTAGGTAATTTACTAAAACAAACACAAAAATCAAACCAACCAAGCCAAGCAAATCATTTTTCATCAAAATCAAAAAGAAACCAAGGCATTGTTCTTCATGCTCTCGGCCAAAACAGAACCAGAACACTAAAACTGCTGTATCTCCTTCATTTCTCACTCAAATATTGTGTTCTATAGCTCATTGGAAAGGTATTGAGATAGCCTACAACTCTTGTTCACAAGTCTCGTCCAAATAATCATGGTAAGACCCTCATTTTTACAGTTCTTTAAATCGGACTTTTAGAAACTTCAAAGCCTAACTTTGTGTTCTTGATTTCTTTGGAAAGATCAAGCTTGTAGGAGGCTCCCTAAGGCTTCCTAGCAACTTAACACCTCCCAAGGAAGGTATAAACTTCAAACCATAGCCTTTACTTTATTTGTTAGTAAGTTTAATGGTTGGTGTTGTGAAATGAGAAGCATGGATTGTGATTATTAGTAGTTTGGTTTGATTTGGAAGTGTTTTTGGTAATTGAAGCTTGATTATAGTTCATAGGTCGTGATTGTGGTTGTTTGAGTTGAAAACCTTGGAGATTATGGACTGATGTGGTATGGTTTAGGTGAAGTTTTGTTGTATTGATGGTTATGAGTTGGTTGGTGGTTAATTGGAGTAGTTTAAACATTGGTAATCGCGTAAACATAGCCGTCGTAACGTCCGATTTTCTTTGGACTGTTTTTGTGCATAACATTAGGACCCGAGAACCCCCTGCTAGATTATGACCACTGCCATGTTTAGATAGCTCATGTTACGAGCTTCGTTTTGATATGTAGTTCGTTCGATTCCGATGCACGGTTTAGGAGAAACGACCGTTTCAAGTAACGGCGTTTCGAGAACGAAACTTTTCCCCTCGCCTTATTTTGAAACATAGGTTAAAGACCAAAAAGGGTTAATTAATGTATGAAACATTTATGGTAAGTGTGTTAGGCAGTTGGTAAGACACTCGCGAAGGAATCGCCTTAAAATTCGTAAAGGTTAAATTATTAAAAATGGTGGAGCCGAGGGTACTCGAGTGACTTAAGAGAATCAGTAAGCGCAAAACAAGCGTTAGAGTCTAAGTTAGTTAAAGTATAGATTTACAAGTGACTTTGGTTTAATTCCAACTTACTTGTTGTTTATAGGTTACCAGACTCGTCCCGAGCCATTCGTAACCCCCAGTCGCTCAGGCAAGTATTCTATCCGTTATACTGTTGTTGTGATGTATACACTTGTATATGCATTATCTTGCGATAGATGCATGTTGGTTAATTAGCAAATGTTGCGATATATTAAGCATGCTGATATGGTATATATATGCATGCCTGTTTCGTATCCTTGATTTATATATCTGTTGGTTCAAATGCTTATTCGTTGCATAATACCTATGCTAGAAATAAGCAAGTAGTTGCGTATACCCTTAGTATAGGGGATAAAAGGTGAACATATTTCTAAACCGGGAGTCGATGTTCCCGAGTATATTATATATATATTTATATATATATATGAATATAGTTTTTAAAACTATGGATCGAATAAGGTTTATTCGATACCTTTATTTTACTTAATTGAATATTAATTTGAGTATTCATTTGAGGGCTTATGACTCAGTTTATTTTATTATTTGAATATTATTTGAATATTCATTCGAGGGCTTATGACTCAGTTTATATTATTATTGAATATTACTTGGATATTCATTTGAGGATGTATGACTCCTTTATTTTATGAATATTATTTATAGTATTCATTCGAGGTATTATGACTCCGCTTATTACTTAATAATATTCTTTATTGTATTAAAGAATAAGGTGTCGATAATCAAACTTATTTTCGATTATTCAAATAAAGATAGTACTTTCATATAAGTATATCTTTGGTTATTTGATATCCATTTCAAGTATAAGTTTTAATACTTCTACTTCGATTATTTTTATAAAGATTATTCTTTATGGGAATATTATTTAAATAATAATATTCAGACATTTTCTAAATATAATGGGGACTGATTTACTTCATTAAATCAGCTTTACCCCAAACATTCTTAAAAATATTTTCGAGTCTTCAAAATGAATTTAAAAGGTAGAGCGGATCCAAAACTTGTTTTCAAATTCAAGATCTTCCATTTTAAGGGGACTTGAATACTCGCTCAAAAACCTAATATTCAATCTTTCCTTCCTACTCAAAGCATCAGCTACCACGTTCGCCTTTCCAGGATGATAATTTATCAAAAAATCATAGTCCTTAATTAGTTCCAACCATCTCCTTTGCCTCATATTGAGCTCAATCTGAGTGAAAATGTACTTCAAACTCTTGTGGTCCGTGTAGATTTCACACTTTTCTCCGTAGAGGTAATGTCTCCAAATCTTAAGTGCGAATACTATAGCGTCTAGTTCCAAGTCATGCGTAGGGTACTTCAATTCATGCGGTTTTAACTGTCTTGATGCATACGCGATCACCTTATTATATTGCATTAGCACACATCCCAATCCTTTATGTGAAGCATCGCTGAAAATCATAAAGTTTCCTTGGTTGTCTGGTAGTACTAACACCGGAGCTGTTACCAATCTCTGTTTCAACTCTTGAAATCTATCCTCACATTCTGCATTCCATTCGAACTTCTGATTCTTCCTGGTTAACTTAGTCAATAATGTCCGTATCTGGTCCTGAATGTTGTCTTGGGAATATCTTCTTCTTTGATCTTTAATTGATGGTATCCTGATCTCAAGTCAATCTTTGAAAAGTACTTTGCTCCTTTCAGCTGATCAAATAGGTCATCTATTCTTGGTAGCGGGTAGCGGTTCTTAATCTTCACCTTATTCAACTCCCGATAATCTATACATAGCCGCATACTTCCATCTTTCTTCTTTATAAACAAAACAGGTTCTCCTCATGGCGACGTACTTGGCCGTATCACTCCTTTATCCAACAATTCTTGTAGCTGGCTCGCCAACTCTTTCATTTCTGCTGGTGCCATCCTATATGGGGCCTTTGAAACTGGTTCTGTGCCCGGAGCAAGGTTGATATCGAACTCGATTTGTCGATCTGGTGGTAAGCCTGGTAGTTCGTCTGGAAACACATCTAGGAATTCGTTAACTATGGGAATATCTTCTATGCTGGGGTTCCCCTTTTGTGAATCCACTACATAAGCTAGGAACGACTCACAACCTTTTCTAAGTAACTTCTTAGCCTGAACGATTACCTTCTCTCCACTCTTCATCTTTAAATACACTTTCTTGGTCTTACAATTAATCTGGGCGTTATTCTTCCCTAACCAATCCATACCTAAAATTATATCGAACTCTCCCAACTTGAAGAGTATCAAGTCGGCTGAAAACTTATACCCCGAAATATCAATCTCACACTTCGGACAGAGTTGACTCACAGGAATCTTCTCTTGGTTCGCAATTACCACATTTACTACCTCGTTCATAACCATTTTATCACATTGAAGTTTATCAATAAAATTTTCTGATATGAAAAATCTCGTTGCTCCCGAATCAATCAATACTTTAGCTTCGACATTATTTAGTAAAAGTGTAACTGTTATCACCTCAGAGTTCTGAACAGCATCCTTCATTTTCAAATCGAATGTCCTTGCTGTTGCTTGCAGAGTTATTATAGGTGGTGGAGGTAATGCCAATACCTCGGTTGGCACGCTTGCACTGGTACTTGCCACATTCATTAGAGCTTTGACTGGTCCAGTTGTCTTGCACTCCCTAGCTATGTGTCCAGTCTTTCCACACTTTTAACATGTAACTCCTGGCTTCGGCATCTTACATTCGTTTGCCAAATGTCCCTTCTGGTTGCACCTAAAGCATGTCATACTCAGCTTATTACACACTCTGGGGTGCCTTCTTCCACAATGCTTGCATTCCGGTCTCTGAAATCTATTTTCTCCAACTTGTCCTTGGCTTGCCTGGTTGTTTTCGATTCTTGTCTTTTGCTCAAATTTTCCTTCTTTTGAAAATTTCCGCCCTTATGGAATCCAATCCTCTTTACATTCCGATCTTGTGAATTTCTGGCTTCAGACTTTTCTCCATAAAATGGAACCTTTCTCTTCTTGTTATCCCTTTCCTTTCTTGACTGCATCCCATTGTTCTCAATCAGAGCAGCTTTCTGTACTACTCCTGCATAAGTATCAAGCTCAAACATAGCCACTCTATCTCTGATCCAAGGCTCTAATCCTTGTTGAAATCTCTTTGCTTTTTCCTCCTCATTGCTGGTATGCTTTGTCACAAACCTTGACAACTCTGTGAACTCCTTCTCATACTCCAGTACAGACATATTCCCTTGCTTCAATTCAAGAAATTTAAGCTCCATTTGATTCTGCATGTACTTAGGGTAATACTTTTCCAGAAATAACTTCTTAAATCTTTCCCAAGAAACTTGTTGAGTTGCTTCCATAGCTTTTACTGATTCCCACCAATAGATGACTTCACCCTTCAAGAAGTAAGTAGCATATGGTGTCTTCTAATCGTCCCCTAACTGTACCAACTCAAAAGCCCTTTCCATTTCCTTAATCCATGTTTTAGCTATTATTGGATCAATGGTATCATGAAATGCAGGTGGGTTCACATTCTGAAAGGCCTTGAAAGTGACAACTTGTCGAGGTGGTACTGGTGGATCAGGTGGTTGGTGTGGTTCACAGTTATCTTGGTTTTCAAATCGTTGTTGAAGAGTTAGTTGTTGTTGAGCTATAGCGTTTGTTTGCTGTTGTAAGGTTCCCAGTAATCGAAGAATATTTGGATATGTGGTAGATGTGGTTGTTGGGTTCTTCTTTTTGGGTGGCATGATCCTGAAATAAGAGTTATGTCAAAACAGGTATGAATAATGAAATAATTCGAGGGTATCGCATGGCATTCTTATTTACACTTGAGGTCAAGTTTCAAATTAATCAAATATTGTGATGCATATAAAGGCATAAGATAACAGTTGAAAGCAAATGGAACTTATGCATAATAATTGAAATCTAAAGGTCACAATACATCAAGATCAGGATAGTGTCTGATTCTAGGAATAACATGCTTAGTTTAAGGAAACAATTGGGAATTCTACGAAGTCCGATAATACAACAACATGAAAGGTAGATAATGGAAAGAACTAAGGCTCCACTCCATCAGAAAGGGGCTTGGTAGTCTTCTCCTCTCGAAATGTCTTCACAATGCTCTGGAGCTAATCCTCCACCATCTGGATGATATACTGGCTGGTGCGGTCTCGGTGCGATGGCATCTCCTCAAGCTTAGTGTTGACGTACTGAACCAAAGTCTCAAGTCTCGCAGTCATCTGCTCCTTAGGCTTCCCTTCATAGTTTCGGCTATCCAGATACACGTTCTTCAATCGGTCTATCAGTCGGTCGTACTTGCCCTGAAGCATGTCAAACGCGCGCCTTAACTCAGCATACACGGAGAAAGCAATAGTGTCGTCTGACCCAGAGGATGACGAGGAGTGCGCCCTTTGCTGACAAACCAATAAGAGGAGTATTAATAATAAATTTACTTAACCTACTCTCTCGCATATTATTTATAACCTATATTCTATAACCTAATTGGTCTGTCCAGGGACTCTAAACCGTAGCTCTAATACCAAAACCTGTCACACCCCCCAACTTAACAATACATAATATATAACTATTACAATATTTAAAAGAAAGTAAATACATCTGAATCCAAGATCTTACAGTTTAGGGTTTGGAACAGCCCAACACTACCATCTATTACAACTAGTTTTAGCATCGTGTCCTCACACAAAACTATCCCTTATTCTACCTGAGCTCTGACATACGCATCGGCATCACAAGTCTTACGTGTTGTCTGCTTGAATCTAATCATAGCTGCTAGCTGTAATATCAGGGTTAAAGCAAGGAGTGAGCCAAATGCTCAACAAGTACTAAACAATACGATACAAAACATAAATCGAGATATGTATTAAAGAATGACAATGTGAAAATATAACTAATAATAACAAGAGATGAAATTTTGGGTGATGGCATCATTTGCTTGAATCAAAACATTTTCAGAATCATATCTTAATCAAAATCATTTTATGACGCTACGGATTACAGCCGGTGATCAGTCGCGAAGTAATCCCGAACCTCGCTGGGTTCTAAAACATTAATGGGATCCCTAGGCAACTTTTAAGCCTACAATATAAGTGTGGAAAGGACTCGCGTCTCAGTCCAGATCCACTATTCAAAGAAAACATTTATCCCCCTTTGGGACAGAAAATCCACATTTTAATCATTTCAAAAGCTGATGCCGATTGATAATAAAATCTCTTGAACAATAAACATTTTTATCAAGGGATTATAGATCAACTTTGAAACACTGGAAATATGTCACAAAATCTCAGGGCCATGATCCACTAGACTTTACTCTATTAGGGTAATTGAAAGGTTTCCATTTACAAGAACTTTGACGAGGAGATTTATCAAGGCTATTGGATAATATGAAAGAGTAATGCCAAACTAGGCTTAAATCAATGGTTTTAGATAAGGTATAGGTATTAGAACATCAAGAAGATAAGCATTACTGGTTCCAAGTATGATAGAGGTGTTAAAATACAAAGAAAGTGATCATCAGCTCAAGGTATAACAGGGTATCAAGATTTAGGGTAAGGATATGGTTATTAAACAATCATGAACGACTTTAAGAAATGATTGGCTTTTAGGTATCAAGATAATATTTCTATCGAGGTTATTATAAGAGTTGAATCAAAGCATCAGGGTGCAATATCAAGATTTCTCAGGATTCGATAGCATGATAATCGAAAGGATCACTAAAGTATTATAACAAATCTCTATTTTATCATGGCATCACCATTACTTTGGTATACTAGCATGGTATGACTTTGATATACTTACAATAAGTACTTGAGGGTTCATGGCATTTCTATATAATACGAAGATAGATTTGAGAATCACTTGGTTCAAGTATAACAAGATAACTCAGGATACTCACATAATATATATATAGGAACTAGTTATCACACATTTGCAGAGTAAACAAAAAAACAGGTTAAATCACTTGCCTTGAGAAAGGCTGGACTGGTCTGGCAGGTAGGAGCAACTGGAAGCTTTACTCGACCTTTATGGCAAGTTTATCCTACACAATTAATAATAACCTCATTATAATATATTATCACCAACGCAACCTATTTATAACCCGAAATTAAACACAAATGGCACTTAGGCCTATATGCACGCAATTTATAATCACCTTATAAACATAATAGTACACATAGCCACATATACTCACATACCATATTTTAAATACCAAATAATATCACACACACACCATAATGCAATACTAGTCTTGAATGATCTCGATCCCCAACTAAGTCACTTGATCGCTAAACTAGACAAAGTCTTCAACTTTGGTCTCCTAACTCGATGTGCCTTTACTAAACTATCCAAAACCTGTTGACCCTCACTTGGGCCTTTCACTCTAATGGATTTATGCTATCCTGAAACCATAGTGGTCAACCTAGGTCTCACTCATAAGTGCTCTAAAATTATGTGGTAAGTGAAAGTGCTTACTGAGGTAAATTTCAGAATGACATCTATGGTTTCTTGAGTGTATTAGACACTCTTACACTACAAGTTTACCTCCAAAACTTCTACACTAGACTCTTCTGATCATAAGGCATCTCCCAAACTTGATGTGGCTCAAGGGCCTAGCTTGGGCCTCCTTGGGCCTAAGCTTAAAGTCCATGGTTCCCCTGTTTTTCTGGGCAGAAAATGCACTTACTTGAACTAACTTGTGACACATGATTCTAACTCAAATACTATGAACTATGGGTGGAAAAACTCCTCTGACACTCCCTCTAACTAAGGCTCAACAGGGCCTAATGAGGGCATACCCATGACATGGTCAAAACTTCCTATTTCTAAGTTGCAACAAAACTGTCCCCTGCTGGACAGATTTTGTGATTTCACTCGTGCACCTAACCAAACGACTTACAAACCTCCAACAAACACCTAAAACCTTTTATATACTCCTAGTTCTAGCTTCTGGTGGCTTGGGCCTCAAAGTGCACAACAAGTGCTCACTCAAAACTTCCTCATAACTAGTGCATCAAATCTGGAAAAATACAAACACTAACTAATCCCCTTCCACCTTGACTCCCGCTTAATAACCAAGCATCCAAACTTTACCAAAGCAAAAATAGTGCATCAATATCCTAAAATAGTGCCTCAACAGGAGGGGAGATCATCCATGCCCAAGAACATCAACATGCAACTAAAAATATAACATGCAACTCATGAAAAACACTTAACAAGATTTCGGCTAAGGCATAAAGTTCAAATTCTTGAAAATTCGACTTATACCTATTACTCATCCTTAATAATCATGAAATATATCTTCTCTTATCTATTAATAAGAAATATATCATGGAAACAATCTATCTCAAGTACAAATATTTCGAATTTATAAATTTTTAAACATAAAAACATGATTTCGAAAAGAGTAGCATGTACAACATGGTTGATCATCATTTTAACATCTTAAAACTAGCATGCATGGCTAAACATAATTATATAATGAAATTTCAGTAGCATGCAAAGGATTTTAAAGTATGGTTTCTCCATAAAACACTTAATTAACACATATATAAAATGTATCTTATAGAGAGCTCTTGAATTCACAAGAATCAAGAGTTTCTCTTTGGAGATCACACAAGAACTACACATGCAACCATGAAACTTCATCTCCCAAGTCACAAAACTCTTGGGAAGTATATAAAATAAATTTAGGTGAAAGATTTACACTAGGGAAGATGAGAAATGGAATGAAAAATGGAAGGGAGTGGGTGATGGGGGCTTCGGCCGAGAGCAAAAGGGAGGGAGGGAAGGAGAGAAAAATGAGGTGTGTTGGAGTGTGGAGTGAGTGAAAAATGACTTCTCCCACTTTGTTTTTGGTTTTATTGGCAAAAATAATGAGTGGAAATGAGAATATACAGAAATGACCTCTAGGTAAAGTTAGGCCATTTTGCATGCAAGGTTAGTGTGGTAATTTGGTAATCAACAAATGAGTTAGTGGGGTTGGAAAGGTGTCCTTTGCCCTTTAAGAGAATAGAAGAGTGATTTGCATGCAAGGGCTTCCATGTAATTTGCTAATTATAACAAATAAAATTTTCAAAAATTTATTTTTATAAAATAAAATACAAGTTCAAAAATTATAAAATTTATACCATAAAATAACTTGGATTTTTAGAAATTTTATAAAATCACTTTTGAAATTTGTGAACGAAATAACTTTTAGAAGAAAATTTCTCCAAGGTTTAGAATATTCCTTATAAATTACAAATAAGGGAAATAAATAAACTCTTGGTTTGAAAAATCATATACTACATAAAGCAAATTTATAATGCAGAATTTGCATTCACACAAACGTTCAATCATTAGGTATATTTACATTCGGATCTAATATTATACCAAGTCCACAAATAATATTACACAAAATGCCAGTCGTAACAAACTCTGCCTTCAGCATCAATAATAAGAGTCACTACAGCAGAAGTAAATCTTGCATTGCAACTTCAATGCAATGGTTCTTGTGTAGCTAGAGAATCAGGATTTGCTGGATGACTTTGACAACCAGGTTCTTGTGTACTCTTCTCCATAATTGCAGTAATAGACTCTTGAGCATTTTTAATCAGACGCTCTTTTTCTTCAATATATGTTGCACCACCTTGTGGTACAGGTTCTTGTGGGATTGGATCAGGAGATTTACCTGTTGTACCCCTTTGAGATACAGGTTCTTGTGTGCTTGATCCAGGAAAAAGTCATGTCCCTTGCAGCCTCTTCACACTAGCTTCTACTTGCTCATGAGAGACTTCCCTCGCTCTCTTGTGATATTGCATGACTGGAGTTTCTGACAGTTATACAAGCGCCTTAGTAGTAGACTGGATGTCATAATTTAGATTTGATGCACTATGTGTCTCCTCGGCAATTTCATGTTTAAGCTTGATAAAGTGCTGATTGTAATAGGTTTTGACCAATATTCTTTTCTTTGGTCTGGGTTTTGCATTAGTATCAGCGGCTGTATCTTTTTCAGTTGATAGAACAACTGGTCTTGGAGAGGAATCAGACGAAAGGTTTGGAAATATGGAAGATAAGGTAGCATTGTCCTCATCTGAATCTGATTCTAATCCAGCAAGTACAAGTTTCCTCTTAACAATTTGTGAAGGTTTTGAAAAATAAGGAACTTGAGATGCTTCATCTTTTGACTTAGCTACAGCAGCATTTGTAGCTTTCTTAGCCAATTCTTTCTTTCTTTTTACAATAAGTATCTTTTAAAAGACACCTGAGGTGGCTTCTGTTTGAGATTGTTCTAGTGGTTGAGTTTGTGCTTGGATTTGTGTTTGAGTTGTTGTGCTGGGGTGAGCTACAGGGGGTTTCCAATGATGATTTCCTGCAGCTTAGCACTCTAACTGTTAAGCAAACATTAAGTCTCAAGAAGCCTTGCTAAAGGCAAGTTTCTTGCCACTAGGGGTAACCTCGAAGGAGATAAATTCAACTATTTTTCATCTTGTGAAATTAAGTCAGAAAAAGCCCTTTTGTCAACTTAAACACTGACACTATTTGATTAGAGGGAATAGGGGTATTAGGAAAACAAGCATTGAAAATCAACTAACAAAATCTAGCATAATATATTATATTTCTATCAGCATTTATCCTATCACCAATAAAAGACAGAACTACTCTACCATAATCATAATGTGAATCATGAATTAGAGAGTACCCTATCTGCTGTGTCATAATGGGCAAGGCATCAAATTTCGAAGATTTGTTGTTGAAAGCCTTTGTGATGCAATCAAATAAGAAACTCCATTCCTTCCTTAACCCATTCCTTTTTAGTTGATCAAGGTTTTTCACATCCTTTTCATAGCCAATGTAAGTAAAGAATCTCCTCATCTCAGTATCACATATCAGGCTTGTGTAGGAGGTATGAGTAGGCAACTGTAATGCATCCCTTACATTTTGAGGAGTTACAATCCTTGTTGTATTGTCAAATTCAAATACAAGGCTTGGAGATAAATTATCTCCTCCATCATCAAATACTCAAGTCCTCCAGATAGCAAGCACCTGGTCACCGGATATTGTGGGTAGTGAGAGCAAACCCAATCTCAACGGATCTAAGAAAGTCCTGAAAAATGTGAAAATCAACTTTCACATTGTTGTTAGTCAGGATAGCTGAATAATTGTTAGTCACAAACTTTGCACCATCATAATCAAATGATTTAGAAGTAGTAGGTGAAGTCATAGTTAATTTTTCGAGAAAGATTTACGAACAATGCTTAGGGTTTTAGAGTTTACGGCTTTGAGAAGGGAAAAGTGGCAGAGAGAAAATAATGAAAATAAGTAAAGTATCATCTAAAATCAAAAATTGATTTTATACAACACTTCTCTCCACTAATTCAATCACAATTCAGTTTAAAGGGACACGTCGCAATAAATGATTGACTGTATAAGTAATCATGTAAACGTATGTTTTGCATGCACAGCTCCCGAGAATAAAGTTAGGCATTAAACGAACGTGTTTCATATCCTTACTCAACATGTAAACATCTATAACCATAAAAAATTACCCATTTGTGGCTAACTTCAACCTTGTAATTACAATACTGACTAAAGCATTGTCTTAAAAATACTTAATCAAAGTCTAACCATTATCAGTATGCAATCACAACTATCAGGACTTATCAGTCAAAACTGGGTTGACCAATATCAGAATTTATCAACTACTGACATAAACTATTAGTCAAAACAAGTTTAACTAATAATAGAGCATGTAAGCATGATCAGTAGTTTAACATGCAGTTTTCACATAAAATCATTTAGCACAATTTGCATGTTATCATGGCATCAATGTTTAGCACAATAATCAGTATCTAACAAGTACTAACATATATAAGATACCATGCTTCAATAATATTAGCAGACTTAATTATCATAGTTTGAGAATTGTCCTGAAATCATTCCCAATTCATTCACCAATCTTGTGAATGTAGCTTTATAGAGAGGCTTGGTAAATATATCTGCTACTTGCTGATTTGTTGGAACAAAACCAATTCCACTGTACCTGCTTCCATATGTTCCCTTATGAAATGGTACCTGATACTGCTGTGCTTAGTCATTGAATTCTGCACTGGATTTCCTGTCATTGCAAAAGCACTTTAATTATTAAAATATATAGGAAAAGAAGAATAGTCTAACCCATAATCCAACAGCGCATTCTCCATTCATAGAATCTGAGCACAACAGCTTTCTGCAGCAATGATTTCTGCTTCTGCAGTTAATGTGGAAATTGACTTTTGTTTCTTGCTGTACCAAGAAACCATTCTGCCACCAAGAAATTGGCAACTTCCAAAAGTGTTGTTCCTGTCTATTTTGCATCCTGCAAAATCAGCATCTGAATATCCAATTAGCTTAAAGTCTGAATCTCTAGTATCCATAATCCCATATTCATGGTGCCTTTGAGATACTTAAAAATTCTTTTCACATATAATAAATGAGGTTCTCTCGGATCAGCTTGGAATCATGCACAGAGACAGGTAGCATACCTGATATCAGGTCTACTAGCAGTCATGTATAGGTTTGAGCCAATCATACCTCTGTAGTTAGTTATATCTACTGAAGAACCAATATTTAAATCTAACTTGGTTGCAGTGGCCATGGGAGTTAATGCAGTTGAGCAGTCTTGTATTCCAAATCTTTTGATTAAATTCCTGGTATATTTGGATTGATTTACGAAGATTCCTTCATCAGTCTATTTAACTTGTTACCCTAGAAAATAACTCAGTTCTCCCATCATACTCATTTTATACCTGGACTGCATTAGCTTTGTAAATTTCTCACAGAGTTTATCATTATTAGATCCAAAAATGATATCATCAACATATGTATGTACTAATAACAAGTCCTTCCCATGGTATTTATAAAAGAGATTTTTTTTAATTGTACCTCTTGTGAAACCACTCTCTAGCAGAAATAGAGCAAGTGTTTTATATCAGGCCCTTGGAGCTTGTTTCAGTCTATAGGGTGCTTAATCCAGTAATTAGACATGATCCGGATACCTTGGATCAATGAACCCTGGAGGTTGTTCAACATAAACTTCCTCTTCGAGTTCTCCATTTAAGAATTCACTCTTCACATCCATTTGGAACACCTTAAACTTCTTTTGAGCAGCATAGGCTGTAGGATTTTATCTATCACGGAAGCATGGTAAAACAATTTGTTAGGAATATGTGTATTAGTTTGATGATAAGTTAAACAAAACACTTAAGTAGAAATCTAGTGTTTGTAGCCTCAACGGATAAGACCATTCTGACTATCCGTTGATGGAATAGCTTTACTTAGAAATAAGTTTAGTATTGTAGCACATTTCATTTTCTGTATTTAAGTTATAATTCTTAGATGTTGTGGGAAATTATAAGTCACGTTGACTACTAGTGGATATGCAAATAGGAGGGCTAATTGTAAATATTTCATGCCTTGTAATTTTGTATAAATGAAGTAGTATCAACTGATAAATTAAAGGCCTTCAACGGATGAGAAACAAAGCTTCAACGGATGTCTCTAAAGCTTCAACGGATAACATCCATCAACGGATGAGTGCATCAACGGATAAAGCTTTAACTGCTAGTGCATCAACGGATTAAGCCATCAGCGGATGAAAGCTTCAACAGATGCTAAGTTCAATAGCAGTTGACAGTGACAATTCATAAGATGAAAGAGGCACATGGGTTGACAGAGACAATTGGAATGTGGTAGCCTCTTGGAGGAATCAAGAAAATGCAGCATTTCCATTCTGGTGCAAACAAGGAAGTACTCAAAGATTCACAGATTATCCTAGATTGCGTTGGATAGAGAAATGAAGAAGAAACATGTGAAGAACCTTTTCAATTGTATTTGTACTTTTGTCTTCACTTGTAAACTTGGTGATATATAAACCAAGTTGGAGCTAGTAATTAGAGTGTGAATTTTCCAAAGCTGTTTAGAAAAACATAGAGAGAAAATCATCCAGTTTGTACTAGGACGCAGCTGTGATCAATTCTTTGAATCACAGATTTACTGAAATACACATCTCTGGTGGAACAACAAATCCACCAGAATTTTTTTTAAAGCCTTTGTGTTCTTTACATTTGTGTTTTGAATATATATATCTGTCTGCACCTGCTGAAAGCAATTCACACACAACTGTTCATCAAAACACTTAGCCTTTGAAACTGCTCAAAACTTGAAATGTTTTGAGATTTACATTCAACCCCCTTCTGTAAATCTCATTGTTAGTTCCTTGGGAATAACAATTGGTATCAGAGCAAGCTCTTAACTTACAAAGAGTTTAAAGATCTATTCTACTAACATCATGAGAAAGAAGGATATTGGTGTAAAGATTCCAATCCTGGAAAGAGATAATTATCATCACTGGAAAGTGAAGATGCACCTACATCTTCTCTCTCAAGATGAAAGCTACATCAACTGCATTGAAAATGGTCCTCACATCCCTCACAAGGTAGCCACAGCTGCAACTGCCATAGTTGCTGTTGGGCAGTCTATCCCCAAGCCAAAAGCAGAATGGACTGATGAAGATATTGAAGAGGTTCACAAGGACAAGAAAGCCATGAACATTCTGGTTAATGGCCTAGATCAAGATATGTTTGATAATGTCATTAACAGCCAAACTACTAAGGAAATTTGGGATACTGTGCAACTTATCTGTGAAGGTACTGAACAAGTTAGAGAAAACAAAATGCAGCTTCTCATTCAACAGTATGAATATTTTCATTTTGAAGAAGGAGAATCACTGAATGATACCTTCAATAGATTTCAGAAACTGTTGAATGGATTGAAGCTGTATGGCAGAGTGTACCAAGTCAAGGATTCCAACTTAAAATTTCTGAGGTCTCTACCAAAGGAATGGAAGCCTATGATTGTTTCATTAAGGAATTCTCAAGATTATAAGGACTTCACACTTGAAAGATTATATGGAATTTTGAAGACCTATGAACTTGAGATGGAGCAAGATGAGCTGTTGGAAAAGGGAAAGAGAAAAGGTGGATCAGTTGCACTTGTAGCTGACAATGAGAAGACTGAAGCCAGGAATGAAGAAAAGACAATGCTAATTCTCAAAATTGGCACAAGCAAGGGAAAGGAGCAAGTAGCTGAGGTTGAAGATAGTTCCAGTCAAGATGACTCTGATGATGTTGATGAACATCTGGCTTTTCTGTCCAGGAGGTTTGCAAAGATGAAATTCAAGAAAAATACTAGATTCACTAATCCAAACAAGAACATGGTGGACAAATCTAAGTTCAAATGTTATAACTGTGGCATAAGTGGACACTTTGCAAATGAGTGTAGAAAGCCAACCTCTGATAAGAAGAAATTTGAGCAAGTTGATTACCAAAAGAAATACTTCGATTTGCTCAAACAAAAGGAAAGAGCTTTTTAGACTCAGGATGACTAGGCAGCGGATGGAGCCAATGAAGATGATGATATGGAATATGTCAACCTAGCCCTGATGGTTAATTCTGATGAAAATGAAACTAGTTCATCAAGCAACCAGTTCATCAAGCAACCAGGTAATTACTACTGATATCTCTCAGCTTTCTAAAATTGAATGCAGTGAAGCTATAAATGATATGTCCAATGAATTATATCATTTGCGTGTTTCCCTTAAATCACTAGCTAAAGAAAACACAAGAATTAAAGACAATAATCTGTTTTTAAGTGATAGGAATGCTGTGTTAGAAGGTAAGGTAATTGAGCTTGAAAAGATTAAAATCAAATGCTTATCTGTTGAGAGTGAACTAGAAGAATCTGTCAAGAAAGTAGAAATTCTTTCTAAACAATTAGAACGTGAACAAGATGTAATCAAGGCCTGGAAAACATCTAGGGATGTTAGTGCTCAGATTGTCAAGGTTCAGGGAATTGAATTACTCTGTGAGAATGCCTGGAAGAAAAACAAAAAAGAAGTAGAATTAATTGATGGATTGTCAACAGATGTGGAATCAACGGATGATGAAAGTTATCCGTTTAAGGAAGAAAAGGAGCATCCGTTGAAGGCTCATCAATTAAAACAGGCAAGTGATTCTAAAAAGAATAATTTGAAAAATCTCAATAAAAAGTTTGGTTCAACTTCCAAGAACTTTGTCAAAGAAGAAGCTAGCACATCCAAAGATGCCAGTAAGGTAAATATAGGACATATGACTTTAGATCAGTTGAGAAATAGGCTTAAGATGGTTGAGGATAAAAACGAAACTAAAAGGAAATCTAATAGAAATGGGAAGGTAGGGATTAACAAACACAACAATTACACACCTGATAAGTATGCTCCTAGAAAACATTGTGTGCATTGTAAAAGTGTTAATCATCTATCTGCTAACTGCAAGTCTGTTAAGAATGCTCCCATGCCTTTAACTCCTTCCATGCCTAACATGTCTATGTCACCTCTGCATGCTGTGCCTGTTATGTTTCAACAGAATCCTCATGCACATTTTGCAAACATGCCATATGTTAATAATCCCTATTTTGCTGCATTCAGTATGCCTCAAATGCCATACAACATGCCTATGTGGAATAATATGTTTGCACAATCTATGCCTTCTCAAATTCAGCTTGATGTGACTCCAACAAATGTGGAGTCACAGCCCCATTCTCTCAAAATTGACATACATCAATCACCAAATTCTCCATCACCATCTCTGGATACGGACATGATATTCACATCAATTCCTGATTCTACCTCTTTACAACTCAGGGAGGAGCCCCACTCAAATACTGGTGATTATCATCTTTTAGATAATTTGTTGGATCATCAGCCAATTCTTTCAGACTTAGTTGAAGAATTTGTGTCACCTAAATTAAAATCAATCCACACAGATTCAACAATTATGTCAATTTCAATTTCTACTTCTTTTCCTTCTTCAACGGATATTCCTCATCTGTTGACAAGTGGTTGTTCTTCAACAGATAAGCTTAACAGAAGTTATCCGTTGATACCATCAGTTCCTACTTCAACAGATACTCCATATCCATTGATAGTCTCTACACAAATAACTGAATCAATTCCAAGTGTAGAAGACATGGTTACTGTACAATCACTTCTAGGTTTGAGGGAAGGGAGTGAAAATTTGAGTGAGAGGCTAGGTTGCTCCCAGGAAAAAGGAGAGCTTGAGAGTCTCAATATGCATGCTATTTCTTCCAGCATGGAAAAAGAAAGTGAGAGGAGTGCCACCTTAGTAGGTGAAGGTGAGGGTGTGAGGAGTGTGAGCCATGGGGAGCCCCTGATGCAAGAAAAGAGAGAAATTGAGAGAAAAGCTGGTAAAGAAGGTATAAGGGTGGATCCAGCCATTTCTAATGAGTCAATGATTGTGGATGATGCTGAAAAGGAAAGACAATTTCAGCAACATTACAAAGCTATAATTGATAACATTTCCTTGGATGCTGACACTTTTACTCATCCTATGTCAGCCTATCAATTGTTGGCTACTCAGGGCAATGAGGAGGTAGAAAAGACTTTAAATCTAGTACATACTTCAGAATCTCTACAAAGGGATAAAGCTGCTGTCAACTTGATGCCTTCTACAGCTGGTGAGCCATCTGAAGAATTTGGAGTAAATTCTAATGATGATGACTCTGTTTCATTTGATGGAAGCATGAACTTAGGGGGAGATGTAGGCCAAAGTTCTATTCCAGATTTACCTGAATGGGCATTGACAAAGGAGTCAACACCAGGACAATTCAATGTCTCCTTAGTCAAACAAATCATGTCTATCCAAAAAGCCATTCAGAACACCTCCAATGCTGGTACCAAGGCTCTTCTTCAAGCCCACCTAGATTCTCTACATCTCATGAAGCTACAGTAAATTAGACAGAATCTGAGTGTGGATGAACTCAAGAAGGATATAGCTAACTTGAAGTCCTACAATTCTGAGAAGCTGGATTCAGTCATTCCCTATGGTACCATGCAGGACTTGTTACTAAGACTGAGAAGAGAATCAGATGCTGAAAAGAGGCTGACCAAATTGGAAGACAGAGTTCAAGTCATTGAAAATTCTGTGGTCACCATTCTTCAAAATCAACAGTCTCAAACAAGTCTACTCATGCAACTGGCTAAAGCACAAGGCTTGACTCCTCTCCTTGATGATAAAAAAAAGGGGAGAATAAAGTAGAAGGGGGATGGGAGCCATCTACAAACATCCAAATATCCAAAGTGCTAGTTCCTGCCATCACTACTTCTCCAACACTTCAAATCGAAGGAAATCTTGATGGAATTGATCTAATCCAGCTAGCAGCAGCTGAGATGAAGGTGAAGGAGCAAAGAAAAAGAATTGATGAAAGGATGCAACAAGTGTTTGGCTCTACAACTTCAAAATCATTATCCGTTAAACATAGCACAAAGGTTGAGCCAATCATTATGGAGCATAAGCCAATAAGGAGGAATAAGGTTGGAGAAACTTCCTTCAGGAATTTGAAACCCATGGTACTCAAGCCATCCACTAGATTCAACAGGGACTCTACAAAGAACACTTTAAACTTTAGTCAATCAAAAGAAGTAGATTTTTCTCTTCCAAAACCTGATGAAGACAAAGTTTTGGGTGGCAGCATCATAAAGCACAAAGAGACCAATGATGTAGTGGAAAGAATGAATATGGCTATCATTTATAGAGAGGGAAAGAGTATCTGTGTGATGCAAGGACATCACAAATTCTTTAAAGCCAAGAGGGAGGAAACCATGAGGTTAAAGGAAGAAGCTAAAAAGCTGAAGGCTGACAAAAGAGCACAAGCAAAGCCTGAAAAATAGCTAGAGTCAAATCAGACTAAAGAAAGGAAGAAGATTGAAGACAAGAGTGAAGAAGACAAGATTGAAAGCAGAAATGTGGATATGGGGAATTTGGTTGGTGAGAGTGTGGAGGAAAGAAAGGAATGGCAGAAAGGGAACAGAAAGAAGGCCAATACAAAAAGGAAGAGTGGAGATGACACTGAAGAAACCCAATCAAAATCTAAACCACTACCTTCCATTCATGAACCTTTTGTTGCTGATCCTAGTATAAATGTCCATGGTGAACCAATCATCCATAAAGAGGAACCTATTGATTGGGACACCATCAACTTGCCTACCTTCCTAACTACCTCTCCACCACCAAAAAAACTGAAAAGAAAATCCAAATCTACACCTCCCCTAATCTCAAGTAAATTCACTCAGAAATATAAACCTAAGCCTAAGCCACAAGACTCAAAGGATGATTATGTTCACATTTGTGACATAAAGGAGTTTACAGATATTGAACTCTATCTGGATGAGCTGGAGGAAGTAAGGGGAATAAGTGCATACAAACAGCTCCCAGAAAGGCTAGTGTTCAAATATAAAGGAAGTGAGGAAATGACTTGGCCTCTTCAAAGAATTCTGAATGAAGGCTATTCTACCTTGGTTAAAGTCTACTCAGCTATCAAAAGGGATTATGGCTTTACCAGGACTGCCAAAACTGAGATTCTCAACAAGATTGCCAGCATAAGGAAAACTTGGTGGGAGTCTAATTCCTTGCCTAGAACATTACTCATACTTGAGCATGGAATTACAATTCAGAGACAATAAAGGAGTCAGAAGATTTTTCAGACTTGAAGACCAGCTTAAAATTGCCAGTAATGAAACTCTCAAGGACATGCAATCTAAGTTGGATATCAGTGAAGAAGATGAAGCTGAATTCTACAGACAACTCCAACTCCAAGTAGAGGAAAATGACAGGAGGCTAGGGAAGAAAACAAGGGATCAAAGGAAAAGAAAATAATCTACTCAGCCTAAAGGAGCATCCTTGGAAACAATATAATTCTTCAATTCTATCTCAGTACATACACTTTTGCAGCACTTTTGAATTTCTACTTGATTTCAATTCATATATTTGTTAAGTGTTTTGTTATCATCAAGTTAAACCCAAATTTATGCCTACAATTCTAGTAGACATAAATAGGGGGAGATTGTTAGGAATATGTGTATTAGTTTGATGATAAGTTAAACAAAACACTTAAGTAGAAATCTAGTGTTTGTAGCCTCAACGGATAAGACCATTCTGGCTATCCGTTGATGGAGTAGCTTTACTTAGATATAAATTTTGTATTGTAGCACATTTCAGTTTCTGTATTTAAGTTATAATTCTTAGATGTTATGGGAAATATTTCATGCCTTGTAATTTTGTATAAATGAAGTAGTATCAACTAATAAATTAAAGGCCTTCAACGGATGAGAAACAAAGCTTCAACGGATGTCTCTAAAGCTTCAACGGATAACATCCATCAACGGATGAGTGCATCAACGGATAAAGCTTCAACTGCTAGTGCATCAACGGATAAAGCCATCAACGGATGAAAGCTTCAACGGATGCTAAGTTCAATAGCAGTTGACAGTGACAATTCATAAGCTGACAGAGGCACATGGGTTAACAGAGATAATTGGAATGTGGTAGCCTTTTGGAGAAATCAAGAAAATGCAGCATTTCCATTCTGGTGCAAACAAGGAAGTATTCAAAGATTCACAGATTATCCTAGATTGCGTTAGATAGAGAAATGAAGAAGAAACATGTGAAGAACCTTTTTAATTGTATTTGTACTTTTGTCTTCACTTATAAACTTGGTGATATATAAGCCAAGTTGTAGCTAGTAATTAGAGTGTGAATTTTCCAGAGCTGTTTAGAAAAACTTAGAGAGAAAATCATCTAGTTTGTACTAGAACGCAGCTGTGATCAATTCTTTGAATCACAGATTTTCTGAAATACACATCTCTGGTGGAACAACAAATCCACCAGAAAAGTTTTTAAAGCCTTTGTGTTCTTTACATTTGTGTTTTGAATATATATATTTGTCTGCACCTGCTGAAAGCAATTCACACACAAATGTTCATCAAAACACTTAGCCTTTGAAACTGCTCAAAACTTGAAAAGTGTTGAGATTTACATTCAACCCCCCTTCTGTAAATCTCATTGTTAGTTCCTTGGGAATAACACAATTTTCATGATATTAAATCCATATAATACGCATACAGATCGTGAATTCAATCGAGGGATCGTTTCTAACATTTAAAAGCGATCCAAGAACCATGAGCGGAGGTCCCTAGCAGCTGCTCCTCAAGTGTGAAGCACTCCACCGGTATCCATCAAGAAATCAATGTAATTGAGGAGGAGGAGGAGGAGAGAATTAGGGTTTTGAAATTTTTTTAGGTTAAGGCAAAATAAGGGTTTATAATTGTATATTTATAGGCAAAATTTTCACCTGAAAATTTTCCCGTAAAATATTATTATTATTAACCCTTTATTTTTATTAACCTATTAATTAATAATTAAAACACCTTTTAATTATTAATCCTTTTTCTAAACACTTTAGAAATAATTCTCTCACTTTATTTAATTTCCAAAATTAAATTCTTAATTAATAATATTAAGAACTTTTTTTAATTAATTTATAATTAATTAAATCCCATTTAATCAATTATTAAATCTTCTAATTAATTATTTATTTCATAAATAAATAATTACCAGCCATTATTAATTAATTCCTCCACCATTAAATCATTCTCTTTATGGTGTGACCCTATAGGTTCAATATTAAGCCGGTAGTAGAAATAAATAATAATAAAACTATTTTATCATTATTTATATAAATTCTCTAATTCATTAAATATGATTAATTAATCATATTTACATCGTGAGGGATACTTCTCAGCATATCGCGACTATCCGGATAATATGAATTCACTGCTTAGAATACCAAGAACCCATTCAGTGAATAGTTACCGTACAATTAATTCCTTCTACCCTGCAATGTCATGATTAAATATAAGGCATGGAACTCGTGTCAAGCCTATCTTATTTAATCATTTGCTTTCCCATTCACTATGCTTAGTTCTATTTAATGTCAATTAGAAACTCCTTTCTAATTTCATTCACTCTAGCCAGAGATTCCTGAACTAGCATAAGTGGATCAGCATTGAACATTCTCTTCCTTCACTAGAAGGGGTAGATCCTTTATTGATCATACACTATCTTCGTGTATAAATTCCTATACCCAGTAGAGCCCATATAATTGTCCCTGGAGACTAAGAACTAAACCAAAGCATAGTTTAGTGTACACAAGATGACTATGATGACCTCAAGTCTAAGGATACTTGTGCAACTATCACTATGTGAACAACTACTGACACGTGAGTGAACTCCATCAGTTGTTCAGCTATGTGAGTCATGTTCAGTGAACTTATTCTATAATAAGCACCTACATACTAGCTTTAGTGTCACCACACAAATGTCTATGAGAACAGACAACCTTCATAATGAAGCAAGCATAGTATGTACCGATCTTTGCGGATTATTAATTACCAGTTAGTAATCCTACGACCGAGAACTATTTAAGTTTAGAGTTATCATCTTTTAGGTCTCATTATTATGATCTCATCACAATCCATTAAAAAGCTTTACTCTAAACTGTGGTATATCTTATTTAAACACTTAAAATAGATAGAGCCCGCAATAAAAAACAAAACAAGTCTTTTATTAATATCAATGAAATCAAAACAGATTACATAAAAGTTATTCCTAAATCCTCATACATGATTGGACTTAGGACACATCTCTTTCAATCTCCCACTTATACTAAAGCCAATCACTTTGGTATCTACTACCCATCTTGTCTTTATGATGATCAAAGTGACTTTGAGAAAGTGGCTTTGTTAAAGGGTCTACTATGTTGTTATGTGTGTCAACTCTCTCGACGTTGACATCTCCTCTTTCAACAATCTCCCTAATCAGATGAAAGCGCCGCAGGACATGTTTGGAATTTTTATGAGACCTAGGTTCCTTGGCTTGTGCTATTGTTGCGTTGTTATCACAATACAACACAATAGGCTCTTTAACGCTAGGAACAACTCCCAACTCAGAAACAAATTTCCTCAACCAAACGGCTTCTTTTGCAGCCTCACTTGCAGCTATATATTCTGCTTCCGCTGTGGAGTCAGCCGTTGTAGACTGTTTGGAACTCTTCCAACTAATTGCACCACCATTCAGAGTAAACACGTACCCTGACATGGATTTGCTATCATCACTTTCTGATTGAAAACTAGAGTCAGTATAACCCTCTATTTTCAACTCAGATTCATCACCAAAAATAAGAAAAATGTCCTTAGTCCTTCGCAAGTACTTAAAGATGTTCTTCACTGCTTTCCAGTGGCCTTCACCTGGATTGGACTGATATCTGCTTGTCACACTAATTGCATAAGCAACATCAAGCCTAGTACACAACATCACGTACATGATAGATCCTATTGCTGAAGCATAAGGAATCTTACTCATACGCTCTCTTTCCTCAGGTGTCTTAGGAGACATCTTTCCGGAAAGGGACACTTCATGGCTCATCAGTATGAGACCTCTTTTGGAGTTTTTCATGATAAACCTTTTAAGCACTTTCTGGATATATGTACCCTGGGTAAGACCTATCATTCTTCTAGATCTATCTCTATAGATCTTCATACCGAGAATGTAGGATGCTTCTCCCAAGTCCTTCATGGTGAAGTTCTTCAATAGCCATACTTTGACTGATTGCAGCATCGGTATATCATTTCCTATAAGAAATATGTCATCCAAATACAATACAAGAAATGTTACCGCGCTCCCACTAACCTTCTTATAGACACATGGTTCATCTATGTTTTTGATAGAACCAAACTCTTTGATTGTCTCATCAAAATGGATGTTCCATCTACGAGAAGCTTGCCTTAAACCATATATGGTTCGCAGCAGCTTACACACTAGGTGTTCTTTTCCTTTGAAAAGAAAATGCTCTGGTTGTGTCATATACACTTCCTCTTCAAGTTCCCCATTGAGGAAGGCCGCTTTCACGTCCATTTGCCAGATCTCATAGTCGTAGTAAGCAGCAATCGCAAGCAAAATCCGAATTGATTTTAACAGGGCTACAGGCGAAAAAGTTTCATCAAAGTCAATTCCTTGCCTTTGTTTGAATCCTTTTGCCACTAGCCTGGCCTTATAGGTCTCCACCTGGCCCTTTGCTCCAATCTTTCTTTTGTATACCCACTTGCACCCAATAGGCTTAACACCTTCAGGCGCCTCAACCAGAGTCCATACTTGGTTGGTATACATAGATCCCATTTCGGATTTCATGGCACTATGCCATTTCTCTGAGTCAACACTACTCATAGCCTCATTATAGGTCATAGGTTCGTCATCATCAATGATTGACAACTCATTTTCATTCTCAATGACAAGGCCATAATACCTCTCAGGTTGGCGAGACACTCTCCCTGTTCTACGAATGGGCTGTTCCATAGAAGGTTGTTCAGTCTGAATAGGTGTTTTTATTTGATCTGTAGTAGTTTATGCTTGTTGAACTTCATCAAGTTCAATTTTGCTCCCACTGTTTCCTTCAAGGATAAACTGCTTTTCCAAGAAGGTAGCATGTCTGGAGACAAACACCCGATGATCGGTGTACAAGTAATACCCTAAAGTCTCTTTAGGATATCCCACAAAATTACATTTTACAGATCGAGATTCCAGCTTACTGGGTCAACTTTCTTGACATAAGCTGGACATCCCAAATCTTAACGTGTTTAAGACTCGGTTTCCTTTCTTTCCATATCTCATATGGAGTTTGAGGAACATATTTGGAAGGCTCCTTATTCAGTAAATATGCTGAGGTTTCCAATGCATAGCCCCATAGGAATACTGGAAGATTCGCATAGCTCATCATGGACCGAACCATGTCTAACAAAGTTCAATTTCTCTTTTCAGATACCCCATTCAACTGTGGAGTATATGGAGGAGTCCACTGGGAGACTATACCATTTTCTTTGAGATAATCTAGAAACTCTCCATTCAAGTATTCACCACCTCGATCTGATCGAAGAGTTATAATACTTTGTTTGGTTTGTTTCTCCACTTCATACTTATATTCTTTGAACTTTTTAAAGGCTTCCGACTTGTGTTTCATCAAATACACATATCCGAATCTAGATCGATCATCTATGAAAGTAATGAAGTATGAAAATCCACCCATGGCTTGCGTAGACATTGGTCCACATACATCTGTGTGTACCAATCCTAGCAAATCTGCAGCCCTCTCTCCATGTCCACTAAATGGAGATTTGGTCATTTGACCCAATAGACAAGACTCGCATGTAGGATATGATTCAAAATCAAAGGGTTAGGTAACCCTTCCTTATGCAATGTCCGCAGTCTATTTTCACTAATATGACCAAGTCTGCAGTACCACAAGAAAGTGAGATTTTCATCATCCCTTTTTCTTTTATTAGTTTATTCAATCTGAAGTAAATTATGCTCTATGTCACATACATACAGACCATTATTTAAAGTACCACGTCCATAAAGAACATTATCTCTAAGAATAGAACATTCATTATTCTTAATAATAAATGAAAAACCATCCAAATCCAACATAGGAATAGAAACAATATTCCTCACAATAAAGGGAACGTAAGAACAATTATTCAAAATAATAGTCTTGCACGTAGGCATATGTAAACTAAATGATCCTACAGATATGGCGGCAACCCTTGCTCCATTGCCCATAAGTAGAATCACCTCATCTTCTTCAAGAGTCCTACTTCCCTTTAGTCCTTGCAACGAATTGCAAATATGAGAACCACGGGTGGTATCTAATACCCAAGTAGAAACTTGACTTAGTGACATATTAAATTCGATCATGAACATACCTGAATCAGAAGAGGTAGTCTCACTACCCTTCTTCTTCTTCTTCTTCAATTCTGCAAGGTAAACCTTGCAGTTCCTCTTCCAGTGCCCCACCTTGTTACAGTGAAAGCAAACAGCTTTGCTCTTGGGGTCTTCAGCTTTTAGTGGAACCGGCTTTTTCTCACCTACTTTCTTCTTCTTGGAAGGGTTCTTCTTCCTTTTCTTAGGATTAGAACCTTCACCAATTAGAAGAACAGAACTCTTCTTAGGGGGAATATTCGATTCCGCATTCTTTAACATGTTGTGGAGTTCAGGCAGGCTGACATCCAACTTATTCATGTGAAAGTTTACAACAAACTGCGAGAACAAACTCGGAAGTGATTGCAAGACCAAGTCTTGGCTCAGCTCCCCATCTATGGCAAAACCAAGTTGTTCAAGACGTTCAATCAAATTGATCATCTTAAGTACATGGTCATTCACGGATGATCCCTCAGACATCCTACAACCGAACAGCTCCTTCGATATCTCATATCGAGCTGACCTCCTTGCCACATTATATAACTTTTGTAGATGCATAAGGATAGTGTGAGCATCCATATGCTCATGTTGCTTCTGTAGCTCAATGTTCATGGAAGCTAGCATGATGCATTGAGCAATATTTGTATTATCTATCCACTTACGATACACAACATGTTCATCATTATGTGCATCGCTAGCAGGTTCAGTAGGCTTAGGTTAGTCAAGCACATATTCCAGCTTCTCAGCCCTGAGAACAATTCTCAAGTTTCGAAGCAAGTCAGCAAAATTAGGACCAGTCAACTTGTGAGCATCTAGTATGCTCCGGAGTGATAGTGCAAAAGACATAACGAATAAAGTAAATCTGTAAATGATAAACACATAACAACACTTAGCAAATATTCAATTTCATTTCAAAACACTATATGAATCGGGTCTTTATTCATAAGTGGCTCCCACTAGTTTATCTAATTTATACAACCCCTAAGTGAAAATTAAGCATTCATAATGCTAATGGGAATAGGGATCCTACATTCCATCACACAACCTCGGTTGTAGCACGAAACGTTATGTGATGTTCATTAGGCAGACAACTCTTGTCAATTACATCTTATGTTATTCCCTAATATAACTTTACCCTCTTGAATAATTGAGTCACGGTTGTAGCATGACAAACTCAATATTTTAAGTCAAGTCTAACCCAACATTTCGTACAATTGAATCAGTCTCCAACGGCCCACGGTTGTAGCACGTAACGACCTTTAGATTCTAATTCAATGTACACATCTCTATGTAATAGACAAGTATTTCTTATTTCGAAATCAAAGCCCTCGGCTGTAGCATGAAACGACAATGATTTAAAAATAAGAACCACTTTCTATCATGTTGGAAGGCTATGACCGACACAAGCCCATTATGTCATTGGCCAATTACTACTTGATATTATTTAATTTTAGACGGATTATATTACGTTACAATCATAATCATATTATAAAGAGATTCTTCCTTTTAAATTAAATATTTCAAATCAATAATCGATAATCAGATGATTCCCAGATCGGGTGGAGCATTGTCAAGAGGCGTCACTTAATAACCCTTTCTTACAGATAGAAATCTGTTGTTGACAAAATCATCATATCTCTCAATATTGAAAATTCATATTCAATTACGTGTTTCATAAACACAAGAATCTCATGATCGTATTCATAATATTTATATTAAGGTCATAAAACAATTTCACTATACTAGATTGTCTAACAAACGCTTTATGTTAATTAAGTTCACCTAAATCTATCATCCAATGGTAAAACATAGGCATATATCACATATATTAGTATGAATAAACGTGAAGGTAGGCATATTAAATTATGTAGCATATTGTCTAAGCATTATACATCTCTGTGTATCACATGAGGCATTTAAAAGTAATTAAAACAGTTAAAAACATGCTTTAAAACACTTCTGTTAGCTATAAACAGTCTGAAACAATTCCAGAAAATACAATATAATATACCATTAGATGCGTCTTGAAAAGACGAATCCAACGGCACCAAGCACGCCCCATTCTGACCACCCACGTGCCCTCACACTCCCCGATAAGAAAAGCCACGCGCCACCACGCGTCACCACGCGCACACGCGCTGTCAAGCGCGTGTCTGACTTTCTTCCACGCGCCCCAACGCGCACACGCGCCTCACGCGCCCCAAACTATGAGTTGACGTTAGCATGACGTCATCTGATGACATCAGCATGACGTCAGCACAGGGCTGACTGGTGACCCACGCGTGTCTGACACGCACCGCGCGTGACACACGACCGCGTGAGCCCCACGCACGCACGTCAGACGCGCGGTCCTCCCTTCTGTTCCTGACAGTCGCCGCCGTACTTATTACTTCTGCCATTTTCTCTTTTCCGTGCCACCATCAATACACCACAGCAGGTGACAACTTTACACATATATATATATATATACTAACAGATTATATATATATATAATTATGAATTTAATTAAAACAACTTCAAAAAATCATAATAATTAATCCATTCATCATAAAATTATAAAAAAAATACCCAGACGATCTACAACACTTGTAGAACCCAGATCTACAGTCAAAATTATTCTAAGAAACAATTTCTAATCAGTCATAATAAAGCCATGATATAACTTGCAAAAATCATAATTAATTCATACAAGTACATAAAATTCTAAAATTTTTATCACAGATCTATATGCATACAACCTATGCTCTGATACCATTGTAGGATTTTATCTATCACGGAAGCATGGTAAAAAAAAATTCATGATATAAAATCCATATAATACGCATACAGATCGTGAATTAAATCGAGGGATCGTTTCTAACCTTTAAAAGCGATCCAAGAACCACGAGCGGAGATCCCTAGCAGCTGCTCCTCAAGTGTGAAACACTCCACCGGTATCCACCAAGAAATCGATGTAATGGAGGAGGATGAAGTGGAGAGAATTAGGGTTTTGAAATTTTTTAGGTTAAGGCAAAATAAGGGTTTATAATTGTATATTTATAGACAAAATTTTCAGCTGAAAATTTTCCCATAAAATATTATTATTATTATTAACCCTTTATTTTTATTAACCTATTAATTAATAATTAAAACACCTTTTAATTACTAATCCTTTTTCTAAACACTTTAGAAATAATTCTCTCATTTTATTTAATTTCCAAAATTAAATTCTTAATTAATAATATTAAGAACTTTTCTTAATTAATTTATAATTAATTAAATCCCATTTAATCAATTATTAAATCTCCTAATTAATTATTTATTTCAGAAATAAATAATTACCAGCCATTATTAATTAATTCTTCCACCATTAAATCATTCTCTTTTATGGTGTGACCCTGTAGGTTCAATATTAAGCCGGTAGTAGAAATAAATAATAATAAAACTATTTTATCATTATTTATATAAATTCTCTAATTTATTAAATATGATTAATTAATCATATTTATTCTACATCGTGAGGGATACTTCTCAGCATATCGCGACTATCCGGATAATACGAATTCACTACTTAGAATACCAAGAACCCATTCAGTGAATAATTATCGTACAATTAATTCTTTCTACCATGCAATGTCATGATTATATATAAGGCATGGAACTCGTGTCAAGCCTATCTTATTTAATCATTTGATTTCCCATTCACTATGCTTAGTTCTATTTAATTTCAATTAGAAACTCCTTTGTAATTTCATTCACTCTGGCCAGAGATTCCTGAACTAGCATAAGTGGATCAGCATTGAACATTCTCTTCCTTTACTGGAAGGGGTAGATCCTTTATTGATCATACACTATCTTCGTGTACAAATTCATATACCCAGTAGAACCCTTATAATTGTCCCTGGAGACTAAGAACTAAACTAAAGCATAGTTTAGTGTACACAAGATGACTATGATGACCTCAAGTCTAAGGATACTTGTACAACTATCACTATGTGAACAACTACTGACACGTAAGTGCACTCCATCAGTTGTTTAGCTGTGTGAGTCATGTTCAGTGAACTTATTCTATAATAAGCACCTACATACTAGCTTTAGTGTCACCACACAAATGTCTATGAGAACAGACAACCTTCATAATGAAGCAAGCATAGTATGTACCGATCTTTGCGGATTATTAATTACCAGTTAGTAATCCTACGACCGGGAACTATTTAAGTTTAGAGTTATCATCTTTTAGGTCTCATTATTATGATCTCATCACAATCCATTAAAAAGCTTTACTCTAAACTGTGGTATATCTTATTTAAACACTTAAAATAGATAGAGCCCGCAATAAAAAACAAAGCAAGTCTTTTATTAATATCAATGAAATCAAAACAGATTACATAAAAGTTATTCCTAAATCCTCATAGATGATTGGACTTAGGACACATCTCTTTCATAGGCAAGAAAGATTCTAATTTCCTCAAGCCTTGCAACTGGAGCAAATGTCTCATCACAATCAATGCCTTATTGTTGTAAGTATCCCTTTACAACCAGTCTTTCTTTATTCCTTGTAACAATGCCCTCACTGTCAGTTTTGTTTATGAACACTGTTAGATATATTTGAGATGTCATGCTAATATGTTTCATGTTTAGTTTTCAGATCTTAACTTACAGGAAATATCAGTTCTTACTGGAATCAGGACTTACTGGAAGTCATGACTTAAGGATATCAGGACTTAGATTATCAGAAGATAATATCAGAAGATGGATATCAGAACTTAAGTACTGGAGGACTAATAGTTAAGAAAGGAAGTTGATTTAAAGGAAAGAAGATCGAGACTAATACTGTCACACCCCTAACTTAAATAGCAAAATAAATATAGCTATTACAATATTTTAAATGAAGAATACACAACCAACTCCAAGATCTTACAGTTTAGGGTTTGGAACAGCCCAACACTACCAACTATTACATCTGATTACAAATACCGAGTCCTCACACAACTATTATTACTTATTCTACCTGCGCTCGAACATAAGCATCAGCATCACAAGTCTTACGGGCAGTCTGCTTGAATCTAACCATAGCTGCTAGCTGTAATATCAGGGTAAAGCAAGAAGTGAGCCAAATGCTCAACAAGTGCTAACAATACGACACAAAACATAAATTGAGATATACTTTTAAGAATGACAATGGAAAGTCATAACCAAAGGTAACGAGAGATAAAAACTATGTGAGATGGCATCATTTTGCTTGCATCAAAACAATTTTAAAATCATGTCTTAACCAAAATCATTTTATGACGCTACGGATTATAGCCGGTGATCAGCCGTGAAGTAATCCCGAACCTCGCTGGGTTCTAAAACATTAATGGGAATCCCTAGGCAACTTTTAAGCCTAATATAAGTGTGGAAAGGACTCGCGTCTCAGTCCAGATCCACCATTCAAAGAAAACATTTATCCCCTTTGGGACTGAGAAATCCACATTTTAATCATTTTAAAAACTGATGCCGATTTATGACAAAATCTCTTTTGACTGTAAACATTTTTATCAAGGGATTATAGATCAACTCGAAACACGGGAAACAAGGTACTGAATATCAGTGCCATGATTCACAAAACTATCCTCTATTCAAGTAATTCAATGGTTTTCATATATCAATGATTGGACAAGAGGATTTAGTGAGGCTAATGGATAATATGAAGGGTAATGCCAATTTGGGCTCAAAGCAATGGTTTCTCATCAAGGTTCAAGTGCTGGATCATCAAGAAGGTAAGCTTCATGAATACTAAGGGTGTTAAGGTATGAAGAATGATCTTTAACTCAGGACATATCAGAATTGTCAAGCTTTAGGATAAGAAAAAGGGTTTCAATCAATGAGGGTTCATGTTGATAAGTTTCTGACTTGCAGGGTTCAAAGTAAGGTTCTATAGGGATTCAAGTATCAGGATGAGATATCAATACATACGAAACATCAACATGTTAATCAAGAGGATCAATCAAGTAATATGTCAACTCTTCATTTTATCATGGCATTAAACTATCATGAAAGACTTTTGAACTACTTGCAATACGTACTCGAGGGTTCATGGCATCTCTATATAATCAAAGATAAACAAAAGATACGCTTGATTTAAATATATCAAAATGACTCAGGATAATTGCATCGATATATATGAACTGTTTATAGTAAATACGAAGGTCAAGTTGAATCACTTGCCTTGAGATATGCTGGTCTGGTCTGACTGGTAAGAGCAACTGGAGCTTCACTCGACTTTTATGGCAAGTTTTCCCTCGTCTCGAGATCCTACATAAATAATAATAATCCTCATTATAATATATTCTCACCAACTTAACCTATTTACAACTCGAAATTAAACACGGATGGCACTTAGGCCTATATGCACTTAATTTATATTCTCCTTTAAATTATAATTGCACACACATAGCCACATATTCACATATCATATATTAACACCAAATAACACCATATATACCATAATGCAACACTAGGCTTGGATGATCTCGACTCACACTTAAGTCACTTGGTCGCTAAACTAGACAAGGTCTTCTAATTTTGGCTTCCTAACTCGATGTGCCTTTCCTAAATTATCCAAAACCTATTGACCCTCACTTGTGCCTTTTGCTCTACTGACCTTATACTATCTTACAACTATGGTGGTCGACCTAATACTCACTTCTAAGTGTTCTAAAACGATGTTATAAGTGATAGTGCTCACTGGTGCAAATTTCAGAATAACAACTATGGTTTCTTGAGTACATTAGACACTCTTAAACTACAAGTTTTCCTTCAAAACTTTTACACAAGACTCTCCTGACCTAAGGGCATCTCACAAGCTTGATGTGGCTCAAGGGCCTGGCTTGGGCCTTCTGGGGCCTAAGCTAAAAGTCCAAGGTTCCCCTGATTTTCTGGGCAGAAAATGCCCTGACTTGAATTAACTTGTGACACATGGTTCTAGCTCATATCCTATGAACTATGGTTGGAAAAACTTCTCTGACATACCCTCTAACTAAGGTCCAATTGGGCCTAATTAGGGCCTACCCATGACATGGTCAAATCTCCCTATTTCTAAGTTGCAACAAAACTGTCCCCTGCTGGACAGATTTTGTGATTCTACTTGTGCACCTAACCAAATGACATGCAAACCTCCAACCAACTCCTAAAACCTTTTATATACTCCCAATACTAACTTCTGGTAGCTTGGGCCTCAAAGTGCACACCAATGACATGGTCAAAACTCACTCTAAACCTCAGGGTGCTATACTGATTTTTCTGCTGAAACTATAACTCTCATTTTCCAAGGTTTTGACTTGACAAACTCAACTAACAACAACTCAATACTTAAACCAAGACTTATACATGATAATTTACAGAACTAACTCCCTTATTCTCAAAATAAACTTGGGTGAGATCATCCATGCCCAAAAATAATAACATGCAACTAAATATATAACATGCAACTCATGGAAAGCACATAACAAGATTTCGGCTTGGCATAAAGTTGTAAATGCTTGCAAAATCGACTTGCACCTAATATTCATCCTTAATAATCATGAAATATAACTTCTTTTAAGTATTAATAAGAAATTTATCATGAAAACAATCTATTTTAAGCACACATATTTCGAATTTATAGATTTTTAAACATAACTACATGATTTCGAAAAGAGTAGCATGCAAAACATGGTTGATCATCATTTTAATGTCTTAAAACTAACATGCATGGCTAAACATAAATATATAATGAAATTTCAGTATCATGCAAAGGATTTTAAAGCATGATATCTCCATAAAATACTTAGTTAGCACATATACATAATATATCTCATAGAGAGCTCTTGAATTCACAAGAATCAAGAGTTTCTCTTTGGAGATCACATAAGAACTACACATGCATCCATGGAACTTCAACTTCCAAGTCACAAAACACTTGGAAAGTATATAAGATGAATGTATGTAAAAGATTTACACTTGGGAAGATAAAGAATGAATTGAAAAATGGAAGGGGGGTGGGGAATTGGCCTTCGGTCGAGAGCAATATGGGAGGGGGAGGAGAGAAAATTTGTGGGGTGTTGGAGTGTGGAATGAGAATGACTTATCCCACTTTGATTTCTTTGTTTTATGCTATTTAGTTTACAAATGATGAGTGGAAGTGAGAACTTACAAAAATGTCCCTTGGTTAAAGTTAGGCCATTTTGCATGCAAGGCTAAGGTAGTAATTTGGTAATAATCAAATGAGTTAGTAGGGTTGGAAAAGTCTTGTTTGCCCTTTGAGAGAATAGAAGGGTGATTTGCATGCATGGTCTCTTATGTAATTTGATAAATATGACAACTAAAATTTATAATGATTTATTTTTATAAAATAAAATACAAGTTCAAAAATTATAAAATTTATATCATAAAATAACTTGGATTTTTAGAGACTTTATAAAATCATATTCAAAATTTGTGAACAAAATACCTTTTAAAAGAAAATTTTTCCAAAGCTTAGAATATTCCTTATAAATCAAAAATAAAGAAATTAAATAAACTCTTGCTTTGAAAAATCATATACTACACAAAGCAAATTTATAATGCAGAAACTTTCACTCACACTAGCGTACAATCATTGAATATATTTTCATTTAACTTTAATATTATACCAATCCACAAATAATATTACATAAAATGCCGGTCGTAACATCCTCTCCCCCTTAAGGGATTCTGTGCCCAGAATCTAAGAGAAAAGATGAGGATGCCGGGAACGCATATCAGACTCTAACTCCCAAGTCGACTCTTCGACCTTAGGGTTCTTCCAAAGTACTTTTACTAACTTTACTGACTTATTTCTAAGACTCTTTACTTGCCAGTCGAGTATTTTAACCGGTTGCTCCACAAATGACAGGTCTGCCTGAATTTCTATAGGTTCATATTCTATCACATGGCTAGCGTCAGGATTGTACTTCTTAAGCAACGACACATGGAACACATTATGCACATGCCGATACTGAGGTGGTAAGGCCAACTCGTAGGCCACCTTTCCCACTTGACTCAAAATCTCAAAAGGACCTATGTACCTAGGTGCTAACTTCCCTTTCTTGCCAAATCTTATCAACCCTTTTCTAGGTGACACTTTCAGCAACACAGCTTCGCCAATTTGGAATTGAACGTCCTTACGCGCTGGATCCGCATACTTCCTCTGTCTATCTTGAGCAGTAAGCAACCTTTTCTGAATTAACTTGACCGAGTCATACAACTGTTGTACCAAATCCGAGCCGAGAATTCTTCCTTCTCCTACTTCATCCCAACTTGTTGGTGATCTACATTTTCGCCCGTACAAAGCTTCATATGGTGGCATGCCGAGACTGGAATGATAGCTGTTGTTGTAAGAGAATTCAATCAATGGCAAATGGTCATCCCAACTTCCTGCAAAATCGATTGCACAACTGCGCAACATATCTTCAATTGTTTGAATTGTCCTTTCACTCTGGCCATCAGTCTGCGGGTGGTACGCCGTGCTCATATTCAACTTTGTGCCAAGACATTCCTGAAATTGCTTCCAGAATCTCGAGTTAAATCGGGGATCTCTGTCTGAAACTATTGATACGGGTACTCCATGCCTTAGTACGATTTCGCGCACATACAAATGAACCAACTTGTCCAATGACGACTTCTCGTTTATTGGAAAGAAATGCGCCGACTTCGTAAGACGATCAACTATAACCCATATTGCATCATGTCCGGATTTCGTTCGCGGTAGTCCTACTATAAAGTCCATAGCGATATTTTCCCATTTCCATTCTAGAATCTTCAGGGGCTGAATTAATCCGCTTGGTCGTTGATGTTCTGCCTTTACTTTCTGACAAGTATATACTTCGCAACCCATTCTGCCACGTCTCGCTTTATATTTGGCCACCAAAAGTTCTTCTTTAAGTCTCGATACATCTTGGTGCTTCCCGGGTGGATTGAAAATTTTGAATTGTGGGCTTCATGGAGGATCTCATTCTTTAATTCAGGTACATGGGGAATCAATATTCTGGATGAAAACCTTAGTATCCCTTGCTCATCCCTTTGAGTATCAATCTCCTCTCCAGATAACTGTTTCTTCTCTTTCTCCATTACTTCTTCTTGACACTTCTTTATTTTTTCCACTAGTGTTGGCTGAAAGGTCATTACATGACAAACTTCTTCGACTTTTCCATAAGCACAAAGTTCCAATTCCAATTTTTCGATTTCTTTAGATAACTCTTTTGATGTTATCATCATATTCAATCTCTCCTTCCTACTCAGAGCATTGGCCACTACGTTCGCCTTTCCAGGATGGTAATTTATCGAGCAGTCATAGTCCTTGATCAGTTCCAGCCATCTCCTCTGCCTCATATTGAGCTCTTTCTGAGTAAAAATGCACTTTAAACTCTTGTGATCCGTGTAGATTTCACACTTCTCTCCATAGAGGTAATGTCTCCAGATCTTGAGTGCGAACACTATGGCGGCTAGTTCCAAGTCATGCGTCGGGTACTTTAATTCATGCGGCTTCAACTGTCTTGACGCATATGCGATCACTTTACTGTGTTACATCAACACACAACCCAAACCCTTATGTGAAGCGTCGCTGAATATTACAAAATTCCCTTGATCATCTGGAAGTACCAACACCGGAGCTGTTACCAACTTCTGCTTTAACTCTTGAAAGCTATCTTCACATTCTGCACTCCATTCAAACTTTTGATTCTTTCTGGTTAACTTGGTCAATGGCGTGGCAATCTTCGAGAAATCCTTGACGAATCTTCTATAGTATCCGGCCAATCCTAGAAAACTTAGGAGTCTTTGGCCTCTCCCAACTCATAACTGCCTCAATCTTTGCCGGATCCACTTTATCTCCCTCATTTCCAATAACATGCCCCAAAAATTGAACTTCCTTTAACCAAAACTCACATTTGGTGAACTTGGCATACAACTTCTCTTGTCGGAGTATCTCCAAGGCTATCCAGAGGTGCTGCTTATGTTCTTCTTCCGACTTAGAATAAATAAGGATGTCATCAATGAATACCACGACAAATTTGTCCAAATACTTCTTAAATACCCGATTCATCAGATCCATAAATGCGGCCGGAGCGTTGGTCAATCCAAACGGCATTACTAGAAATTCATAATGCCCATATCTGGTCCTGAATGCGGTGTTAGGAATATCTTCTTCTTTGATATTTAATTGATGGTATCTCGATCTCAAATCAATCTTCGAAAAGCATTTTGCTCCCTTCAACTGATCAAAAAGGTCATCTATCCTTGGTAGCGGGTAGCAGTTCTTGATCGTCACCTTATTCAACTCCCGGTAATCTATGCATAGACGCATACTCCCATCTTTCTTCTTTACAAACAGAACAGGTGCTCCCCATGGCGACGTACTTGGTCGTATCACTCCTTTATCCAATAATTCTTGTAGCTGGCTCGCCAACTCTTTCATTTCTGCTGGTGCCATCCTATATGGGGCCTTTGAAACTGGTTCCGTGCCTGGAGCAAGGTTGTACTCAAACTCAATTTGTCGATCTAGTGGTAAGCCTGGTAGTTCGTCGGGAAACACATCGGGAAACTCACTAACTACAGGAATATCTTCCATGCTGAGGCTGCCTCTCTCTGAATCCACTACATATGCTAGGAACGACTCACAACCTTTTCTAAGTAACTTCTTAGCCTGAATGATTGTAAGAAATAGTTGCTCTTGCCTCTGCCCCTTAAATACTACCTTCTCTCCACTCTTCATCTTTAAATACACTCTCTTGGTCTTACAATTAATCTGAGCGCTATTCTCTCCTAACCAATCCATTCCTAAAATTATGTCAAACTCTCCCAACTTGAAGAGTATCAAGTCGGCTGAAAACTTATATCCCGAAATATCGATCTCACACTTTGGACAAAATTGATTCACAGGAATCTTCTCTTGGTTTGCAATTACCACATTTACTACCTCACTCATAACCATTTTATCACATTGGAGCTTATCAACAAAAGATTCTGATATGAAAGATCTTGTTGCTCCCGAATCAATCAATACTTTAGCTTTGACATTATTGAGTAAAAGTGTACCTGCTATCACCTCAGAATTCTGAACAACATCTTTCATCTTTAGATCAAATGTCCTTGTTGTTGCTTACGGGGTTGGTGCGGGTGGTGGAGGTAATGCCAATACCTCAGCTGGCACACTTGCACTGGTACTTGCCACGTTCATCAGAGCTTTGACTGGTCATGTTGCCTTACACTCCCTAGCCATGTGTCCAGTCTTCCCATACTTGTAGCACGTTACTCCTGGCTTCGGCATCTTGCACTCATTTGCCAAATGTCCCTTCTGATTGCACCTATAACAGGTCATGCTCAGCTTATTGCATACTCCGGGGTGCCTTCTTCCACAGTGCTTGCATTCCGGTCTCTGGAACCTGTTTTCTCCAACTTGCCCTTGGCTTGCCTGGTTGTTTCCTTTTGATTCTTGCCTTTTGCCCAAATTTCCCTTCTTTTGAAAATTTCCGCCCTTCTGAAAACCAATCCTCTTTACATTCCGATCTTGCGAACTTCCAGCTTCAGACTTTTCTCCATAAAATGGAACCTTCCTCTTCTTGTTATCCCTCTCTTTGCTTGACTGCATCCCATTATTCTCAATCAGAGCAGCTTTCTGTACTACTCCCGCATAAGTTTCAAGCTCAAACATAGCCACCCTATCTCTGATCCAAGGCTCCAATCCTTGCTGAAATTTCTTTGCTTTTTCCTCCTCAGTGCTGGTATACTTTGTCACAAACCTTGACAACTCAGTGAACTTCTTCTCATACTCCAATACAGTCATGTTCCCTTGCTTCAACTCAAGAAATTTTAGCTCCATCTGATTCTGCATGTACTTAGGGTAATACTTATCCACAAATAACTTTTTAAATCTCTCCCAAGAAACCTGCTGAGTGACTTCCATAGCCTTTACTGATTCCCACCAATAGATAACTTCTCCCTTCCAGAAGTATGTAGCATACGGCGTCTTCTGATCATCTCCTAACTGTACCAACTCAAAAGCCCTTTCCATCTCCTTGATCCATGTGTTAGCTATCACTGGATCAGTGGTATCATGAAATACAGGTGGATTCACATTCTGAAAAGCCTTGAAAGTGACAATTTGTCTAGGTGGTACTGGTGGTTCAGGTGGTTGGTGTGGCTCACGGTTATCTTGGTTTTCAATTCGTTGTTGAAGAGTTAGTTGTTGTTGAGCTATAGCATTGGTTTGCTGTTGCAAGGTTTCCAGTAGTCGAAGAATATTTGGGTCTGTGGTGAAGGTGGTTGTTGGGTTCTTCTTTTTTGGAGGCATGATCCTGAAATAAGAGTTGTGTCAAAACAGATATGAATGATAAAATGATTCGAGGGTATCGCATGGCATTCTCATTTTCATATGGGGTCAAGTTTCCAAATTAAGCAGATATGATGATAAAAACATAAAATAACAGTTGAGAGCAAATGGAACAATAGCACATAATTATTGAAATTTTAAAGGTCACAGTACATAGGATTGGGACATAGTCTGTTTCTAGGAATAACAGGCTTATTTAAAGGAAAAACGGAAACAACTGGGGATTCCATAGAGTCTGATAGTACAACAACATGAAAGGTAAATGGAAAAACTAAGGCTCCACTCCATCTGAACGGGGCTTGGTAGTCTTTTCCTCTCGAAGCGTCTTAACAATGCTCTGGAGCTCATCCGCCACCATCTGAATGACATACTGGCTGGTACGGTCCCGGTGCGCTGGCATCTCCTCAAGCTTAGTGTTGACGTACTGAACCAAGGTCTCAAGTCTCGCAGTCATCTGCTCCTTGGGCTTCCCTTCGTAGTTTCGGCTGTCCGGATACACGTTCTTCAGTCGGTCTATCAGTCGGTCGTACTTGCCCTGAAGCATGTCGAACTCGCGCCTCAACTCAGCATACACGGAGAAAGCAATAGTGTCATCCGACCCAGAGGATGACGAGGAATGCGCCCTTTGCTGACAACCAATAAGAGGAGTATTAATAATAATTTACTTAACCTACTCTCTCGCATAATATCTATAATCTACACACAAATCCTATAACCTATTTGGGCTGTCCAGGGACTCTAAACCGTAGCTCTGATACCAAAACCTGTCACACCCCCAACTTAAATAACAAAATAAATATAGCTATTACAATATTTTAAATGAAGAATACACAACCAACTCCAAGATCTTACAGTTTAGGGTTTGGAACAACCCAACACTACCAACTATTACATCTGATTACAAATACCGAGTCCTCACACAACTATTATTACTTATTCTACCTGCGCTCGAACATAAGCATCAGCATCACAAGTCTTACGGGCAGTCTGCTTGAATCTAACCATAGCTGCTAGCTGTAATATCAGGGTAAAGCAAGAAGTGAACCAAATGCTCAACAAGTGCTAACAGTACGACACAAAACATAAATTGAGATATACTTTTAACAATGACAATGGAAAGTCATAACCAAAGGTAACGAGAGATAAAAACTATGTGAGATGGCATCATTTTGCTTGCATCAAAACAATTTTAAAATCATGTCTTAATCAAAATCATTTTATGACACTACGGATTACAGCCGGTGATCAGCCGCGAAGTAATCCCGAACCTCGCTGGGTTCTAAAACATTAATGGGAATCCTTAGGCAACTTTTAAGCCTAATATAAGTGTGGAAAGGACTCGCGTCTCAGTCCAGATCCACCATTCAAAGAAAACATGTATCCCCCTTTGGGACTGAGAAATCCACATTTTAATCATTTTAAAAACTGATGCCGATTTATGACAAAATCTCTTTTGACTGTAAACATTTTTATCAAGGGATTATAGATCAACTCGAAACACGGGAAACAAGGTACTGAATATCAGAGCCATGATTCACAAAACTATCCTCTATTCAAGTAATTGAATGGTTTTCATATATCAATGATTGGACAAGAGGATTTAGTGAGGCTAATGGATAATATGAAGGGTAATGCCAATTTGGGCTCAAAACAATGGTTTCTCATCAAGGTTCAAGTGCTGGATCATCAAGAAGGTAAGCTTCATGAATACTAAGGGTGTTAAGGTATGAAGAATGATCTTTAACTCAGGACATATCAGAATTGTCAAGCTTTAGGATAAGAAAAAGGGTTTCAATCAATGAGGGTTCATGTTGATAAGTTTCTGACTTGCAGGGTTCAAAGTAAGGTTCTATAGGGATTCAAGTATCAGGATGAGATATCAATACATAGGAAACATCAACATGTTAATCAAGAGGATCAATCAAGTAATATGTCAACTCTTCATTTTATCGTGGCATTAAACTATCATGAAAGACTTTTGAACTACTTGCAATACGTACTCGAGGGTTCATGGCATCTCTATGTAACTCAAAGATAAACAAAAGATACGCTTGATTTAAATATATCAAAATGACTCAGGATAATTGCATCGATATATATAAACTATTTATAGTAAATACGAAGGTCAAGTTGAATCACTTGCCTTGAGATAGGCTGGTCTGGTCTGACTGGTAAGAGCAACTGGAGCTTCACTCGACTTTTATGGCAAGTTTTCCCTCGTCTCGAGATCCTACATAAATAATAATAATCCTCATTATAATATATTCTCACCAACTTAACCTATTTACAACTCGAAATTAAACACGGATGGCACTTAGGCCTATATGCACTTAATTTATATTCTCCTTTAAATTATAATTGCACACATAAAGCCACATATTCACATATCATATATTAACACCAAATAACACCATATATACCATAATGCAACACTAGGCTTGGATGATCTCGACTCACAACTTAAGTCACTTGGTCGCTAAACTAGACAAGGTCTTCTAATTTTGGCTTCCTAACTCGATGTGCCTTTCCTAAATTATCCAAAACCTATTGACCCTCACTTGTGCCTTTTTCTCTACTGACCTTATACTATCTTACAACTATGGTGGTCGACCTAATACTCACTTCTAAGTGTTCTAAAACGATGTGATAAGTGATAGTGCTCACTGGTGCAAATTTCAGAATGACAACTATGGTTTCTTGAGTACATTAGACACTCTTAAACTACAAGTTTTCCTTCAAAACTTTTACACAAGACTCTCCTGACCTAAGGGCATCTCACAAGCTTGATGTGGCTCAAGGGCCTGGCTTGGGCCTTCTTGGGCCTAAGCTAAAAGTCCAAGGTTCCCCTGATTTTCTGGGCAGAAAATGCCCTGACTTGAATTAACTTGTGACACATGGTTCTAGCTCATATCCTATGAACTATGGTTGGAAAAACTTGTCTGACATACCCTCTAACTAAGGTCCAATTGGGCCTAATGAGGGCCTACCCATGACATGGTCAAATCTCCCTATTTCTAAGTTGCAACAAAACTGTCCCCTGCTGGACAGATTTTGTGATTCTACTTGTGCACCTAACCAAATGACATGCAAACCTCCAACCAACTCCTAAAACCTTTTATATACTCCCAATAATAACCTCTGGTAGCTTGGGCCTCAAATTGCACACCAATTACATGGTCAAAACTCACTCTAAACCTCAAGGTGCTATACTGATTTTTCTGCAGAAACTATAACTCTCATTTTCTAAGGTTTTGACTTGACAAACTCAACTAACAACAACTCAATACTTAAACCAAGACTTATACATGGTAATCTACTGAACTAACTCCCTTATTCTCAAAATAAACTTGGGTGAGATCATCCATGCCTAAAAACAACAACATGCAACTAAATATATAACATGCAACTCATGGAAAGCACATAACAAGATTTCGGCTATGCATAAAGTTGTAAATGCTTGCAAAATCGACTTGCACCTAATATTCATCATTAATAATCATGAAATATAACTTCTTTTAAGTATTAATAAGAAATTTATCATGAAAACAATCTATTTTAAGCACATATATTTCGAATTTATAGATTTTTAAACATAACTACATGATTTCGAAAAGAGTAGCATGCAAAACATGGTTGATCATCATTTTAATGTCTTAAAACTAACATGCATGGCTAAACATAAATATATAATGAAATTTCAGTAGCATGCAAAGGATTTTAAAGCATGATATCTCCATAAAACACTTAGTTAGCACATATACATAATATATCTCATAGAGAGCTCTTGAATTCACAAGAATCAATAGTTTCTCTTTGGAGATCACATAAGAACTACACATGCATCCATGGAACTTCAACTTCCAAGTCACAAAATACTTGGAAAGTATATAAGATGAATGTAGGTAAAAGATTTACACTTGGGAAGATGAAGAATGAATTGGAAAATGGAAGGGGGGTGGGGAATTGGCCTTCGGCCGAGAGCAATGTGGGAGGGGGAGGAGAGAAAATTTGTGGGGTGTTGGAGTGTGGAATGAGAATGACTTCTCCCACTTTGATTTCTTTGTTTTATGCTATTTAGTTTACAAATGATGAGTGGAAGTGAGAACTTACAAAAATGTCCCTTGGTTAAAGTTAGGCCTGTTAGATATATTTGATAATGTCATGGCTAATATGTTTTATATTTAGATTTCAGATCTTATTTGAACAGAACAAATCAGTACTTAACTGATCAGTACTTATACTGGACGTCAGAACTTAAGGGATATCAGTACTTATGTTATCAGGAAATAAGCATCAGGAAATAGATATCAGAACTTAAGTGCTGAAGGACGATCAGATAAGGACAGTAGCTGATTAAAGTTAAGAAGATCAAGATAAACATAAGAAGAGATATGCATGAAGAAGGAATTCCGTAAAGAATGGAATACTTGGAAGGAAAGATATCTGATTGATATATATTAGGAAGCAGAATTATATTCCATATCAATTAGCGATTATCTTGTAACTGTGTAATATATAAACACAGACATAGGGTTTACACTAGAAGTGTTATCATTATCGAGAATATTATTTACTGTAACCCTAGCAGCTCTCGTGATATTTTGTTCATCACTGAGAGATAACAGTTCCAGATTGTAACAGAGTTTATTGTTTCAATAAAGTTTGTTTTCTGTTACATAAGTTCTTGAAGTTTGATTTGATTGTAATAAACACTGTATTCACCCCCTCTACAGTGAAAGTGTGACCTAACAAGTGGTATCAGAGCCTTCTGTTAACACACATACAGTTAAAGATCCAAACACAATCATGTCTGACACAGAAACTCCAACTAAGCCTACCAAAACTGAGGAATCATCAAAGACATCAACTCAGAGTCGATATGAGACTATCAGAGTTCCCATATTGAGACCATCTGAATATCCCATATGGAAGGTAAGGATGACCATGTTTCTGGAAGCAACAGATCCAGAATACCTTGATAGAATCAAGGAAGGGCCTCACAAACCTACCAAGCTCGCTGTTGTAGTTGCAGGTGAAGCAGGAAAGACCGTACCAAAGGAAAAGAGTGATTACACTGCTGAAGATATAGCATCTATTGCTAAGGATGCCAAGGTACGACACTTATTGCATAGTGCCATTGATAATGTAATGTCAAACAGGGTAATCAACTGCAAGACTGCTAAGGAGATATGGGATGCACTGGAGACAAGGTGTCAAGGAACTGAAACAGTTAACAAGAACAGGAAGACAATACTCACTCAAGAGTATGAACACTTTGACTCTAGGACTAATGAGTCATTGACTGATGTATATGATAGATTTGTCAAACTCTTGAATGACTTGTCATTGGTTAATAAGGAGTATGATCTTGAAGATACAAACCTTAAATTCCTGTTAGCTCTTCTTGAATGTTGGGATTTGAAGGCAACAACAATAAGAGACAACTACAATCTTGATGAAACAACTCTTGATGAAATCTATGGAATGCTCAAGACTCATGAACTTGAGATGGAACAAAGAAGCAAGAGGAAAGGAGGAAAGTCAAGGACAGTTGCTCTCAAGGCTGAAGAGGAATCCCCCAAACCACCTTCCTCAAAGAAAGACAAGGGTAAAGCTCTTATCATAAAGTTTGATACTGAGTCATCAAGTTCTGAGAGTGATGATGACTCAGATTCTGAAAGCTTGCCTGAAACTGATGCTGATGAGGAGATGATGAAGCTGTGTGCTCTTATGGTGAAAGGAATCACAAAGATTGCATACAGGAAGTTCAGGAAGGGAAAGAAGTTTTCTAGGAAAGGCATAAGTTCTGATAAGAAGAATTTCAGAAGATCTGAAGGAAGAGGAGGAAAGTCTGACAGAGGAGATTACGCTAATGTTAAATGTTATAATTGTGGTGAGAAAGGCCACATATCTCCTGATTGCAAGAAGACCAAGAGTGACAAAGGCAAAGCTCTTGTCACAAAGCAGAAAAGCTGGACAGACACCTCAGACTCTGAAAGTGAGGAGAACTATGCATTGATGGCAAATGCTGATAAATCAAGTTCTGAGAGCAGTTCTGAAGCTGCTGAAACAAAGGTACCTCAGACTACTTATGCTTTTCATACTGATGATATTAATGAGTTGAGAAGATATCTTAAAACCATGTTTGTTAGTTATAGAGATCAAACTTTAACATGTGAAAGATTAACTTCTGAAAATCTTGCTTTTAGGAAAAGAAATAATTTCTTAGAAAAAGAGTTAGTCATGTTCCATCAAACTCAGAAGGATAGAGATGATGCTTTTTATGTTAGGGATGAAGTGCTAAAAATGAATGAATCTCTAAAAACTGAGTTAGAAAAGGAGAGAGAGATTATCAGAACTTGGACTAACTCTGGCAAAACAACTCAAAATTTGCTAAGCAGTGTAAACTGGAAAGAGGGCTTAGGTTATGGAGAAAATAAAAATGAAAAAGGAACTGTAGAAATTAAGCCTGTTAATAAGAAAAAGCCGAAGTTAAAACCTGTTAAGTTTGTAACTGAAAAATCTGAAAATAAGAAATCAGAAGTTAAAAAGGAATTAGCTTCTGACAAACTAAAACAGGAAAAGTCAGCTGAAGTTAACATAGGCTTAATGACAAAGAAGCAGCTTAAGCATAAGCTGAAAGATGTTAAGAATGCAAACAAGGTAAAATCACCTAGGAAAAACAGGAATGGAAAGGAAGGTGTGAATAAAAGCAATAACTATAAATCTGTTCCTGATGCTCCTAGGAAAGCGTGTCATAACTGTGGAAGTTCTAACCATCTGGCTTCTTTTTACAGGAAGAATAAGAATATTAACTCCTTTTCTTCAAAATCAGGAGTTAAGAGTCAGTCTTTTTACAGTGCATTGCTGGTATTAAGTTATATGCATTAGAAAAGAAAAAAAATTCTTGATGACTTTTCACACTCTATGATTACTGGAGAAATACTCTGAAAATAACATAAATTCTGATAAGCAGTCGTGACTCACTTACACTGAGAAGTCACTGTAAAAAGGAATTTCAAATGATGCATAAAATGAGCACAAACAGTTGAGGTGGACTCTTGCATAAATTTGTTCTATAGTAGACTTCATGACTGATGACAGATTTTAAGCATTTTTCTTAGTTATGCCTTATTTCTAAGATGTACTGAAGTTTATCAGAATTTAATCTTTATCTGATATTTTGCTGAATGCACACACTTTCACTCAATATGAATGATGAAAATTACTGTGGTGATTAAGTTGTTTTTGACAAACAGTTAAGTGTCATTTGCATAAATTCTGAGGACAAGTTCTGATGGAAGTTCTGATGATTAAATTCTGAAGAAAACAAGTCAGTATTTTTATGAAGAATTACAGAACAAGATATTCACTTTTCGAGTACAGAAGCCATTATCTGATGACTGTTAAAATCTGATATAAGTTAAGTTCTGATATTAAATCTTGATGGAATCTTTGATGCTTACGTGGCATTTTTCTTTACTTGACTTATTTGTGGTAAAATCTGAAACAGTCATATTTAAATCAAAATAAATTTGGGTGCGATAAAAACAGTCATAATTATTATGGGTTAGTGATTAAAGTATATGTCCTGAAAAACTGCATGTGCACGGTAATTATTGCCTATTTTACGTGCCCATTAACTCCTGCTCTAAATTGTTTATTGACTGTTCACACGGTGCCAGGTGTAAAGTGTATCCCATGCTTCAGAAATATAACTGTTGAGTAGAGAGAGTATATATGGGAGTTAATAGATTTTCTAATCTTTTACTTACTTTTCTATTTTTTATCTCTCTTATTCTCTCTCTCTCTAATATTCTCCGAAGTGTTTTCTTTCAGGATTTTAACAAACACTTTGCAAACACTTTCTTTCTCACTTATTTTCTTACAGAGGTGGCACCAAAAGACGTAATTTTCAATGGAGCTAAGTTTGTTCCTAACAATTACTCTGCCATTCTTAGCAAGGCTGAAGCTCCATCAGAACTTCACTTCATTCAGGATTTTCTCGCTAATTCTGATATTGGGTATGCTTTAACCCAACCTGAAGTAATCTCCGGAACCCAAGTGCTGGAGTTTTGGAGAAGTGGAGTATATAATGATGGTGGTGCTCAAGGGTCCCCAAGTATTATCTTTTCATCAGGGAAGGATGAGCATGTCGTGACGTTGGCCACGGTTCGACAAGCACTGCAGTTGCCTGAGAACTACATTTTCTCTACTATTGAGGAGCCAGTTCTTCAAAATATGATGGCCAGTCTGGGGTATGAAAAGACATTGGCTAAGATGGGTCAATTGAAGAGACCTTACATAAGGAGGGAATGGAGTTTCTTCTTTGACTGCATTACCAAGGCTTTTGCAAACAAATGTTCTAACTTCGATGCAATCCCCTTATTCAGTCAACAAATCGGGTATGCTCTCATTAATCAAACTGATTTTAATTATGCAAGTGTTGTTTTAGGCTTTATTCGGGATAGGATGACAGAAGATAGGAATACTGTATATTTTGCTAGATTATGTCACCTTATCTATAGTACTTGTTGTTCTGATAAGCCCCAATTAGCTAATGAATCACTTTCACCATTTAGACTAGCTTAAAGGGCTTTTAATGACTTATTATCTACTGATAATAAGAAGGCTGTGTTAAGAACCCTCTGAATTCCTTTATCTGTCAAACAAGCCTTAATAACCTATGATCCAGTTAAATACACTGCACTATATCCTGATGTCCAACCATCAGAACCTCAACCATCAGCACCTACCACCTCTACACAAAAACCTCAGACTTCTCAACCATCAGCACAAACATCCAGACCTTCATCTTCCAAACCTTCTAAGAGGACCAAGTATGTTCCTCAACCTCCATAAAAGAGAAGGAAGATGATTCTCAGAGATGAGTCTGAGAGTGAAGAGGAAACAGTTGAAGCGCGATTTCATGCATCTGAACCTGTGATAATTGAAGCTGAGAATGTTACTTCTCAGAAAGAGAAAGCAGCTCAAAGTTCTGATACTTTGAAAAAGGAAATCTGTAAATTCTAATGCTGCTGAAGCAACTCCTTCATTGGCAAGGAGATTGAAGAAAATGAAGGCTAGGAGGTATTTGGCTAAGGCTATATCAGAAGACATTGACGAAGCTGAGGAAGGGGATCAGGAATCTCTGATCTCACTGTTAGTGTATACTGAAAATATTTATTTGAAGTATGTACATTTATTTCTGGCCAGTTTATTTGAGAATCATTTGAATGTTTACATGTTGTCTAATATTATATATTGTGAACAATCTAGTATCAAATGGGATACAGAATATTAGATTGTTAAATACGGTTATATAATATAATAAGGTTCACAGCACAGGTGGTGTTGGATAATCCACTGGTATGGCTGTAGTATTATTTAGATTAGTTTATATTGACTAATAAATAATGCTAGTATACTTTGTGTATATTGAACAGGATCAAATTTAGAATTGTTCCCTTAATACTGATTAAGAAGGAGAACTAAGATTCTATGTTATTATTAACGCTTAGATTCTTAATCCGGAAATAGTAATTGACACGTGTATATTATTTACTTGCTTTGATTTATATATGAAATAATTCTTTTGAATTATATCATTATATTTTGGGTGATGGAATTATATACATGGTGGATATTATTTATTGAAGGAATCCATGTCCTGATAATATTCGGGTTAATGATGTCCCCTTGAAAGCTCAAAAAGATTTAATTATGTGAAACCCTGCAGGTGGAATTTATTCTGGCATAATTAAATAAAGGTTGAGTGGATGATCAAGGATAAAAGATATTAATTAAATAAATTATCAGTAATTTATTTAATTAATGGACATCTGATATTTTAAACATGGGGAATTTAATAAGAAAATAATATTGGAACCGAATTAATTAAATTACGGTATTAGGAAAGGTAGTGCAAATATTAATTCTTTAGTGGATTGAATTAATATTTAATTATATTGGGCTAGGCTCAAGATGTAATTAGAAGGCCCAACCTAATTATCCATGGTCCCTATTGTAGCCTATATATATTCTTATTCTCTTCTTGCTTGGCAATTGTGTGAAAACATATTGTAGCCACCAAGGAGCAAGAAGAGAGGATAACTTGAGAAGACGGAGGCCACACTTCGCTCAAGGGGATTTGGGAATACAATAGAAGAGCGTGGAATCAACCATTAACAAGGTAATACTCTTTTCGTAATCTTTATCGTAAAACGTAGTAACACCCTAAGTCCGTGGTTCCCAACACTCACAAGAACCAATTATCATTGAACCCTTCCAGCTCAAGCCAAAGACACTGCTAATGACACAGTTGTTACCCCTCCTGTCTCTCCTATTAAAGCTACAAATGATGCTAAAGAACAAACTGATAATTCTGAAATAGATATTCATAATTTGAATATACCTGAAGTTCTTTATCTGGAAGCTCAATCTACATCAAAGACACCAGCTCCGGAGATAAATTCTTCTGATCAGAATTTAGATGATGTTATTCCTGAATCTCCAGAACCAATTATTGGTTCCCAATAATTGGTATCAGAGCCTGGTAATGGGTTCTACATTTTATGATATAATGTCCATGTCGTAATCATATATGCGTGTATATAGTATTTTGCTTGTATTGGTTTTGATGCAGGTTGTTAATCCACTATTATGGCCATGTATATTTTAATTATGTGTTTGGATCCCACGTGGTTTAATCGTGGTTAATTTTTGTTTTGGTTTCCACGTGGTTTAATCGTCGTTGTAATTTACACGAGGGTTGATCGTGTTAGAATAGATTTTACAAAATTAGTTTTGTATTAGATCTATTTTTTGTTCCGGGTATTTTGTAATAGTTATGTGCGATCGGAAATCAATTCCGGTAGTTTTTTGTTCCGTTGTGCGATTATAAGGGGCTGCTGTTGATGTTTGGATCGAACAAAATCAAAACAAAACTCACAGAAAAGCAACAGGCGCGTGCGCGCTGCGGCCGCTGCGGCAGCTGGGGCTGCTGGGGCCGCTGCGGCAGATGGGACTGCTAGGGCTGTTGCGGCAGCTGGGACTGCTGGGGCTGCTGCGGCAGCTGGGACTGCTGGGGCTGCTGGGGCTGCTGGGGCTGCGGGGGGCGTCGGGGCGCGCTTGGGGCAGATTTTTTTTTGAGAGCTGGATTTTTTTTTCAAGGGCCATAATAGTGGAAAACTTATTTTAATTTTTTCCATTAAATTTTAATTATTGCTTTAACTTATTGATTATGTGTGTCGTTAATTATGTGTGTAATTCTTTTAAAATTGCATGTTTAACTTAATTAGGATGACATGGACATAAAATTTATTTATTGCTTTAATTAAATGTTATATGTTGCTAAAATTATGTGTGTATTTTGAATGCATGATTAGACATAATTATAACAATATAGGGCCCCATTTAATTTTAAAATTCCTCAATTTTAATAAAAAAAATTCTAAGGTGGGGAGGGAATTAATATGAAATTAAATCCCATGGTCTCCATTATTGGTTGTAGGTAATTTAACATAAAGACGAATATAAATTATATATACGTCACCCATCGTGGCATGTAATTTATGGTGTCTAGAATGTTATAGAAATTACTAGAACAAACTTCTTAAATTAATAAATTTTGAAAGGAATAAATACGGATTTTCTTTATTTCTGATTTGGGGCGATTTTGTCAAAAACGGGTTCATCGAACTTGTAAGGCTGTGGGTTTTAAGCGAGACCGATGTGACTCCTCCACTACCTGGAAATCAACCATTGATGAATATTGAATTGAAGTATTCTATTTAAGGTAAAATTATGAATATTGGAAGGTATACACGCCACCCATCGTGGCGTACCAAGTTCCATAGATTTCGAATAATTTAAGATTTGATGATGGTATACACTTAGCTATGAAAAATAATATAGTCCACCCCAACGTGGCATATTGTTTAGTAATAGGACCGAAGTAACATTTAATCAAAATTAGGTGGTATACATGTCACACATCGTGGCGTACCAGAAGCTTATGGTGTTTAGATGTTAGTGCATTAAATTTTAATAATTTAGATCTTAATAATTAATGCACCCTTATTTATGTGATGTTTTTATGCATGATTCTCAGGATAAAATGGGCTTTAATCCACTATTCACCATACTTAAGGATAACAAACTTACCGGACCTAACTATATTGAATGGAAACGAAATTTGGACATTGTGTTGACTGCTGAGGAGTACAAGTTTTGTACTTATGAACCCAAGCCTGAACAGCCTGCTGCTGATGCTCCTGAAGATGAGAAAGAGTATTATAAACGGTGGATTAAGGCTGCTGAGATGTCACGATGTTACATTCTGGCAGCAATGTCGGGTGTTTTGCAGCATCAGCATCAGTCTATGGCCAGTGCTTCGGATATGCTCTTTAATCTCAAGGAATTTTTTGGAAATCAGAATAGGGCTGCTAGGCAAGTAGCCATGAAGGCTTTAATGAACACTCAGATGGCTGAAGGCACACCTGTAAGGGATCATGTTCTCAAGATGATGTCGTATCTGAATGAGATAGAGATCCTTGTGGCTAAACTTGACGGGGAAACCCAGATTGACGTTATCCTTATGAGCTTGTCCAAGAGTTTTGAGCAGTTCCTCTTGAATTACAACATGAACAAGAGGCAGTATAGTCTCGCGAAACTGCTGACAGAACTTCAGGCAGCTGAAGGATTATTTCGGCAGAGTGTTCAAGTGAATGTGGCTGAGAAAGGTTCTTCCTCTAAGCCGAAAGGTATTAAGAAGAAGAAAAAGGATCAGACACAGAAAGCTATGAAGGCAGTGGGAGTTCAGGGTGGTGTGAAAAAGCCTAAGGGAAAGTGCTTCAGATGCAAACAGTCAGGTCACTGGAAACAGGATTGTCCTCTTCCTAAGAAGACAAACAATACTGGTATGTCTCTTTCTCTAGTTACAGAAACATTTATAGCAGCTATATCTACGAGCACTTGGTGTGTAGATACAGGAGCCAATGATCATGTTTGTAATTCTATGCAGGGGTTCCAACTATCCAGAATGCTTAGAGATGGTGAGATATACGTGTTCATGGGAGATGCTACGAAAGTAGCAGTAGTTGTAGTAGGAGTTATTCATTTATCTTTTGGTTCTGATAGGATTTTGGTTTTGAACAATTGTCTTTATGTACCTTCTTTTAGAAGGAATTTAATTTCGGTTTCTAAACTTGCTTTGGATGGTTATAATGTTTGTTTGGATCGTAATGTTTCTATTATGATGAATAAACGAATTATATGTTCTGGTACATTGCAAGACAATTTGTATATAATTAATCCTAGTCAACCTGCACTACAACTGCAATTTAGGGAATTGAACAACACATCTTCTAACTCTACTAAAAGAAAGAAACCTTCTAGTTTGAACCAAACATATCTTTGGCACTTAAGATTAGGTCATATTAACTTGAGGAGGATTCAAAGACTGGTAATAGACGGGCCTTTAAGTTCATTGGCAGTGGAGCCATTTCCAGTTTGTGAATCCTGCTTGGAAGGTAAAATGACTAATAGGCCTTTCAAGGCAAAAGGGATTAGAGCCAAACAACTGTTAGAATTGGTTCACTCTGATTTATGTGGACCCATGAATATCCAAGCAAGAGGTGGTTATGAATATTTCATCACTTTCATTGATGATTATTCTAGATATGGGTACGTTTATTTGTTGCACCATAAGTATGAGTGCTTTGATAAGTTCAAAGAGTACAAAGCTAACACGGAGAAGCGACTTAATAAAAGTATCAAGTCACTACGATCAGATCGTGGTGGCGAATACTTGCTTGGAGAATTTAGGGAATATTTATCAGAAAATAGGATAGAATCCCAGTTAACTGCACCAGGCACACCCCAACAGAACGGTGTAGCAGAGAGAAGGAACCGGACTCTTTTAGAGAGTGTTAGATCGATGATGAGTTATTCGGATTTACCAAAGTCATTTTGGGGACATGCCTTAGAGACAACAGCTTATCTTCTGAACTTAGTACCTTCTAAGTCGGTTCCTAAAACCCCTTAGAATTGTGGACCGGGGATAAACCGAGTCTAAGACATATTCGAATATGGGGTTGTCCAACACATGTGCTGAACAAGAACGCGACTAAGTTAGAATCTCGTACAGAAGTAAGGTTGTTTGTAGGCTACCCCATGGGAACGAAAGGATATTTATTTTATAGTCCGAAGAATCGGGATGTCATTGTTAGCACCGATGCAAGATTCTTAGAGGAGGAATATATAATGAATCACAAACCCATGAGTAGTGTCGTTTTAGAGGAACTAGTGGGAGGGACAAATAATACCCATGAAGCTGTAGTACAAGTAGAACAACCATAACATAATGTACAACCTGTCACTAATACTGCACCAGTGCCTCGTCGTAGTGGGAGGGTTGTTCAACAGCCTGATAGATTCATGTTTTTGGGAGAGTCTTCAGACTTGGTCTCTGGTGAACATGATGATGATCCCCGTACATACGAAGAGGCAGCACAAGACAAAGATGCAGATCTTTGGCAAAAGGCGATGGAATTTGAGATAGAATTAATGTATTCTAATCAGGTCTGGGAGCTCGTGGAACCACCCAAAGGTATAAAACCTATTGGATGTAAGTGGATCTACAAGAAAAAGAGGAAAATAGATAAAAAGGTGAAAGCCTGGAAAGCAAGACTTGTTGCAAAAGGGTATACTCAGAAAGAAGGTATCGATTATGAGGAAACCTTTTCACCGGTAGTCATGCTTAAGTCAATCCGTATTCTTTTATCTATAGCAGCTCATCTCGATTATGATATTTGGCAAATGGATGTCAAGACAGCTTTTCTTAATGGAAGTCTTGAAGAAACCATTTATATGCAGCAACCAAAAGGATTCATTAAGGAAGGGCAAGAGCATCTGGTATGTAAGCTTAAGAGGTCTATTTATAGACTTAAACAAGCTTCTAGAGACTAGAATATTCATTTTGATTAGGCAGTCCAGTCATATGGATTTGATCAAAGTCCAAGCGAATCGTGCGTGTATAAGAGAAGTGAAGGTAATGCAGTGGTTTTTATAGTACTATATGTAGATGATATTTTACTCATTGGAAACAATGTTGAGATGTTGTCATCAGTAAAGGCATGGTTGTTCAAACAATTTGACATGAAGGACTTAGGTGAAGCGGCATACATCTTTGGGATCAAAGTTATAAGGGATCGCAAGAAAAGGATGTTGGCTTTATCTCAAGAGCTCTACATTGATGAAGTATTAGCTCGTTTTAACATGCAGAACTCCAAGAAAGGTTTTTTACCTTTTAAGCATGGAGTTGCTCTATCTAAGAAGCAGTGTCCTTCGACACCTAAGGATATAGAGAGCATGAAAGTAGTTCCTTATGCTTCAGCATGTGGAAGCTTAATGTATGCTATGTTATGTACGAGGCCTGACATCTGCTTTGCTGTAGGCATGGTTAGTAGATATCAGTCGAACCCAGGTCAGGAACATTGGAGTGCAGTAAAAACTATACTCAAGTACCTGAGAAGGACTAAGGATTATATGTTAATTTACAAGGCCTCGGATCTATTTCCTTTAGGATATACTGATTCAGATTTCCAATCAGATAGGGATAAGAGGAAATCAACCTCGGGATATGTTTTTACTTTGGGAGGTGGAGCCGTTATATGGAGGAGTGTAAAGCAGAAATGCATTACAGACTCCGCCATGGAGGCCGAGTACGTGGCGGCCTCTGAGGCTGCCAAGGAGGCTGTATGGTTCAGGAACTTCCTTTTGGACTTAGATGTGGTACCTAATTTGCCTAGGAGCTTGACGGTGTATTGTGATAACACTGGTGTTGTGGCAAATTCAAAGGAACCGCGAGACCACAAAGCAGCTAAACATATTGAACGTAAGTATCATCTCATACGGGGAATCGTAAAGCGAGGGGATATAGTTGTGGCTCACATATTATCAGAAGACAACCGAGCAGATCCTTTCACAAAGAGCTTGCCAACCAAGGTTTTTGACAAGCATGTCGAAGCGATAGGAGTCAGATGGATGGACACATAGATTTTTATGTAATAGTGGATTAAATAAACACTGATGTACACATAGAATATTTTGAGTATAAGTGGGAGATTGTTAGTGTATACTGAAAATATTTATTTGAATTATGTACATTTATTTCTGGCCAGTTTATTTGAGAATCATTTGAATGTTTACATGTTGTCTAATATTATATATTGTGAACAATCTAGTATCAAATGGGATACAGAATATTAGATTGTTAAATACGGTTATATAATATAATAAGGTTCACAGCATAGGTGGTATTGGACAATCCACTGGTATGACTGTAGTATTATTTAGATTAGTTTATATTGACTAATAAATAATGCTAGTATACTTTGTGTATATTGAACAGGATCAAATTTAGAATTGTTCCCTTAATACTGATTAAGAAGGAGAACTAAGATTCTATGTTATTATTAATGCTTAGATTCTTAATCCAGAAATAGTAATTGACACGTGTATATTATTTACATGCTTTGATTTATATATGAAATAATTCTTTTGAATTATATCATTATATTTTGGGTGATGGAATTATATACATGGTGGATATTATTTATTGAAGGAATCCATGTCCTGATAATATTCGGGTTAATGATGTCCCCTTGAAAGCTCAAAAAGATTTAATTATGTGAAACCCTGCAGGTGGAATTTATTCTGGCATAATTAAATAAAGGTTGAGTGGATGATCAAGGATAAAAGATATTAATTAAATAAATTATCAGTAATTTATTTAATTAATGGACATATGATATTTTAAACATGGGGAATTTAATAAGCAAATAATATTGGAACCGAATTAATTAAATTACGGTATTAGGAAAGGTAGTGCAAATATTAATTCTTTAGTGGATTGAATTAATATTTAATTACATTGGGCTAGGCTCAAGATGTAATTAGAAGGCCCAACCTAATTATCCATGGTCCCTATTATAGCCTATATATATTCTTATTCTCTTCTTGCTTGGCAATTGTGTGAAAACATATTGTAGCCACCAAGGAGCAAGAAGAGAGGATAACTTGAGAAGACGGAGGCCACACTTCGCTCAAGGGAATTTGGGAATACAATAGAAGAGCGTGGAATCAACCATTAACAAGGTAATCCTCTTTCGTAATCTTTATCATAAAACGTAGTAGTAACACCCTAAGTCCGTGGTTCCCAACACTCACAAGAACCAATTATCATTGAAGTCCTTCCAGCTCAATCCAAAGACACTGCTAATGACACAGTTGTTACCCCTCCTGTCTCTCCTATTAAAGCTACAGATGATGCTAAAGAACAAGCTGATAATTCTGAAATAGATATTCATAATTTGAATATACCTGAAGTTCTTTATCTGGAAGCTCAATCTACATCAAAGACACCAGCTCTGGAGATAAATTCTTCTGATCAGAATTTAGATGATGTTATTCCTGAATCTCCAGTTGCTTTACACAATGTTGAGCTATCAGAACAAAATGAGTCTTCCTCAAGTTCCTATGACAGTGTTTCTGCTGAGACTTCAGTACCTATTCTGGGCAAGGAAGAATTAGTGAAGAAATTTGTTGAAAATGAAGTACCTATTCATTGGGAGGATACTCACTGAGGTGTTGAGTGGACCAAGAAGTCGAATAAATCAGATTTTATTCCATGTTCTAAAGTTCTGACAGAGCATATTGCAAAAGCTGATGAGTTGCTCACAAATGCTGATTTCAAGACACAATTCAAGATCACAGCTCCGTCCATAAAACATCTTCAAGGTCTACATACTTCTACTCATGAAAAGGTTGATACACTCAGAGAAAAAGCTGATAAGCTAGATCTACAGAACAAGCTTGACAAGAACAGGTATATCAGACCTATTTCTGAAAAAGTTGAAGCCATTGAGAAAACTCAAGAGGAGCAACATGCCTAAATTGCTGAGGTCCTGGCTAATCAAGCTTCTCAGAAAAAGGTGATGACCAGGGAAACTCTGAAAAGAGCAGAGGTCAAAGAAAGTTCAAGGAAAATCTTATATTCAGAACAAGTCAAGTTCTGATGCTGTGAATGCTCAAAGACTGAAGTCAAGTGGTGATAAACAAAGTCTGATGTCAAGTTCTGATATTCTGATTCAGTCAGGATCTGAAGACTCTCAGAGGTTTTTACAAACTCTGAAGTTAAAGGGGAAGCAGACTACTGTTTATTATAAAGATCCTAAAATCCAGACACTTGATGAGGAGATAGCAAGAAGATTATTTCTGAAACACAATCTAGGAATGGATTTAGAAACTCTCAAGGAGGAAGAAGCTAGATTTGCTGCTGAGAAGACAAATCCTAAGTCTAAAGCTTCTGATGCAAAGAAACCTCCAAGGCCTAAGGAAAAAGGCATTGTGATCAGGAAAAGTCAAATTTTGAAACTTCAAAGTTCAGACTAGATCACAGACTGAGAGTGATCCCAAGACAAAGGGGAAAGGAAAAATTTATGAACCAACCAAGTCACTGGACTTGAAAACTTCTCAAGATATGATGAAACCGGTGTGTAAAATGGTTCAAGTAACTGATGATAATCTTGCTGCAGATGAACTGTTCAAATTCTGAAAAGAAGAAGATAAATGAAGATTCTAAAAACAACCTCTGACACTGCTCAAGTTGTTGTTCAAAAGAAAGATATGAAGGTACAGAAGAAACAGCAAATTCTGATCAAGCTATCAAGACATCAACTACTGACAATGCTCAAGTTCATTTGGATAAAATGACAATTGCTGATAAGAAGAAGCTGTTATGGAAGAAAGCTACTCCAGTTGAACCACAATCCAATCTCGTGATTAATCAACTCGCTACATTCGGGTTGAGAGCCAAGCAACCTAGAGATAGAGATGGATTAGGTTCTGACGAAGAGAAGATTCGAAGTAGAGGTTACTCTAAGAGATCCTTTCATATTGACAGACAAACCATATGAACAAATCAAACAAAGGCACCTTGACAAGGTGTTTTCTGCTCAAGTTGTGATAGATGCTCATGATAAGGAGAATCTAAAAGAGAAACTGATCTTATTTCTCAATGATGGAAGGAATTATAGATTAGCTGATACTGATGTACTAAAGAAGTCTATCAGAGAACTTCAACATATTCATTATCTTCTGGAAGTAAAATATGATGTTACAAGAAGATGGTCAGAATACATTTTGAAGCCTATAAGAGATCTATTTAGAATCTCTGGTACAAAGACTTCTCATTACAGTCCAATGATTACTGAAGGTGATGGAAGAGGAATTCATATGCTGAAGAATTCTGCTAAGTTGGAAGTTATTCTGAAAGGAAGATGCTTATGTTATAATGAAAATTCTTCACATCCTAAGGTTATCAGACTTGGTGATGGACTTGAAAGAACATCCATTCAAGCTCTCAGAACAGCCATTTATCAAATTGGTGATAGTAAAGAAGAAGAACTAATGCAGGTCAAAGCACAGTTAGCTGAAGTTCTGAAGAAAGCTGAAGATAATCTGATAAATGATTTTGTTAAGATCATTATGGATTCAGATTGATTCAGTGATGGTTGGTAAAGCTGGATGTTTTGTAAGTTGTAATTAATAATCTTATTAACTCTATTGCA